>NC_135805.1:24954719-25276663 GCF_964213995.1 Mustelus asterias
AATTCACCACTCAACACGATCATGGCTGATCCTCTATCTCACACTCCCGCACTCTCCCCTTACACCTTGATGCCTTTCGTGTCTGGAAATGTATCTATTTCCATCTTAAATATATTCAGTAACTTAATCTTCACAGCCTTACGGCGCAGAGACTTCCACAGGTTACCACCCTCTGAGTGAAGAGGCTTCTCATCTCAGTTCTATAGTGCCTACCCCTTATCCTGCCACTGTGACCCCTTGTTTGGGGCGGCATGGTGGCACAGTGGTTAGCACTGCTGCCTCACAGCGCCAGGGACCCGGGTTCAATACCCAGCTTGGGTCACTGTCTGTGTGGGGTCTGCACATTCTTCCCGTGTCTGCGTGGGTTTCCTCCGAGTGCTCCGGTTTCCTCCCACAGTCCAAAGATGTGTGGGTTAGGTTGATTGGCCGTGCTAAATTGCTCCTTAGTGTTAGAGGGGTTAGCAGGGTAAATATGTGGGGTTGCGGGAATAGGGCCT
This sequence comes from Mustelus asterias, assembly GCF_964213995.1. Taxonomy (NCBI): domain Eukaryota; kingdom Metazoa; phylum Chordata; class Chondrichthyes; order Carcharhiniformes; family Triakidae; genus Mustelus; species Mustelus asterias. Next base: position 24,955,217 of record NC_135805.1, read on the forward strand.
GGGTGGGATTGCTTTCGGTGCAGACTCAATGGGCTGAATGGCCTCCTTCTGCACTGTAGGTATTCTATGATTCTAGATGGACAATCTGGAATCCCCAGAGGCCTATTCTATTTTCAGCTTTTGCAGAAGTGCGGTTGGTGGGTAAATATCTGTGCCATTTACAAAGTTCCTTGGGTGTTGGCCTTGCACAGGGTGGGGTGAGGCAGGGCGATCAGAATGGCACCTCTCTGTTGCATTCGGAGATGAGTGGGCCTCTCCTATTGCCTGCAGTCAGACAATGAAAAGGAGGTACCAGAAAAGGGCGGCACGGTGGCACAGTGGTTAGCACTGCTGCCTCACAGCGCCAGGGATCCAGGTTCAATTCCCGGCTTGGGTCACTGTCTGTGTGGAGCTTGCACATTCTCCCCGTGTCTGTGTGGGTTTCCTCCGGGTGCTCCGGTTTCCTCCCACAGCCTGAAAGACGTGCTGATCAGGTGCATTGACCATGCTAAATTCTCCCTCAGTGGACTGTACCCGAACAGGAGCCGGAGTTTGGCGACTGGGGGAATTTCACAGTAACTTCATTGCAATGTTAATGTAAGCCTTACTTGTGACTAATAAATAAACTTTTTAAAAAAAAAATTGGCACTTGGGCAAACTTCCATTGAATTGTTTCAATGATGTCTACATGATCCTGGCCGGGGTGTGAGTGCAGTAACACAGGCGGGATTCTCTGCCAAATGCAATTTTGCCTCCTTCTCTGAACTTCAGGATAAAATGAATGGGAGCAGCTGGGATTTGGTCCTTCCACACAGCTCACTGGCCACCTCCCACAGCCTCCTCCAGCCAGTCTCTATCCTGGTAGTGTTATCCCAGGCCCTTTGACACAATAATACTTTCCATCTTGCAAATTCTCTGCAAGTACTTGAATGCTAATTGGACCTAAATTTGCACTCTCAATAAAACACTAGCAAATCCTGTTTTACTTTCCAAACTGTTTCTGATCTGACAACACTGCTGCAATATGTGGTTTGGAAACATGTGATTTCAGCAAATGGAATTCCATTAAAGAGCTGTTTGTTACTGCGGAAATTATATTTCCCTGTTTTTCATTAAAATAAGAGCCATTTTGGGATAAAGGAATGCACAGATATCACTGCTGACTGCAATCTGGGCTGCAATGTTCCTTCCCGTTGGCCAACAATCCCTTTCCCTCTTAACTATTTGCTCCTATATACTGACTCTGACTTTAAACGTTGCTCCAGTGTAAATGTTTCACTTTGTTAACTGATTGATCAAGTGTGGCATCAAGGATCCCCAGCAAAAGGGAAGTCAATGGGAGCCGGGGGAAAACTCTCCACTGGTTGGAGTCACACCTGGTACAAAGGCTGTGGTTGTTGGAGGTCAAACATCTCAGTTCTAGGGCATCACTGCAGGGGTTCCTCAGGGTAGTGTCCTCACCCCATCTTCAGCTGCTTCATCTGTAACCTTCCCTCCATCATAAGGTCAGAAGTGGGGATGTTCGCTGATGATTGCGCAAAGTTCAGCACCAATCACGACTCCTCAGGTACTAAAAACATAAAAACATGAGAACTAGGAGCAGGAGTAGGCCATCTGGCCCATCGAGCCTGCTCCGCCATTCAATAAGATGATGGCTGATCTTTTTGTGGACTCAGCTCCACTTACCCGCCCGCTCACCATAACCCTTAATTCCTTTACTGTTCAAAAATCTATCTATCCTTGCCTTAAAAACATTCAATGAGGTAGCCTCAACTGCTTCACTGGGCAGGGATTCCACAGATTCACAACCCTTTGTGTGAAGAAGTTCCTCCTCAACTCAGTCCTAAATCTGCTCCCCCTTATTTTGAGGCTATGCCCCCTAGTTCTAGTTTCACCCGCCAGTGGAAACAACTTCCCTGCTTCTATCTTATCTATTCCCTTCATAATCTTATATGTTTCTATAAGATCTCCCTTCATTCTTTTGAATTCCAATAAGTATAGCCCCAGAATACTCAGTCTCTCCTCATAAGCCAATCCTCTCAACTCCAGAATCAACCTAGTGAATCTCCTCTGCACCCCCTCCAGTGCCAGTATATCCTTTCTCAAGTAAGGAGACCAAAAGAACAAAGAACAAAGAACAATACAGCACAGGAACAGGCCCTTCGGCCCTCCAAGCCCGCGCCGCTCCCCGGTCCAGGATTGAATCCTGAATCCAGGATCCCCGCCCAATTTTCCAGCCTATCTACATACCAATATCCTATCCACCGAGCTGTCCCTCACAGCTACGATGCTTTGTTCATCACAACCTATTAACTCACCCCCACCCCCCCATTCCAGACCATGTGATCTCCAGGGAGAGGCGAAAACCCAGAGTGAAAAACCCCAGGGCCAATATGGGGAAAAAAAATCTGGGAAATTCCTCTCCGACCCCCTGAGGCGATCGAAACGAGTCCAGGAGATCACAATGGCCCTGATCGGAAAATGCTTCCCAACCCTATTCATTTCCACTTCCACGAACACCATATGAATTCCCTGCCCCCGAGACAGGTTCCCAACTATCCGCAGTCTCGCTCTGTACTGGCACCAGCAAGATGATCATAGAATGAAGCCTTGAAACGAGAAACCAGGAACAATTAGCCCGCGCCGCTCCCTGGTCCAAACTAGACCACTCTTTTGTATCCCTCCATTCCCACTCCGTTCATATAGCTGTCTAGATAAGTCTTAAACGTTCCCAGTGTGTCCGCCTCCACCACCTTGCCCGGCAACACATTCCAGGCCCCCACGACCCTCTGTGTAAAATATGTCCTTCTGATATCTGTGTTAAACCTCTCCCCCTTCACCTTGAACCTATGACCCCTCGTGAACGTCACCACCGACCCGGGGAAAAGCTTCCCACCGTTCACCCTATCTATGCCTTTCATAATTTTATACACCTCTATTAAGTCTCCCCTCATCCTCCGTCTTTCCAAGGAGAACAACCCCAGTTTCCCCAATCTCTCCTCATAACCAAGCCCCTCCATACCAGGCAACATCCTGGTAAACCTCCTCTGTACTCTCTCCAAAGCCTCCACGTCCTTCTGGTAGTGTGGCGACCAGAACTGGACGCAGTATTCCAAATGCGGCCGAACCAACGTTCTATACATCTGCAACATCAGACCCCAACTTTTATACTCTATGCCCCGTCCTATAAAGGCAAGCATGCCATATGCCTTCTTCACCACCTTCTCCACCTGTGACGTCACCTTCAAAGATCCGTGGACTTGCACACCCAGGTCCCTCTGCGTCTCTACACCCTTTATGGTTCTTCCATTTATCGTGTAGCTCCTCCCTACATTATTCCCACCAAAATGCATCACTTCGCATTTATCAGGATTGAACTCCATCTGCCATTTCCTTGCCCAAATTTCCAGCCTATCTATATCCTTCTGTAGCCTCTGACAATGTTCCTCACTATCTGCAAGTCCTGCCAGTTTTGTGTCGTCCGCAAACTTACTGATCACCCCAGTTACTCCTTCTTCCAGATCATTTATATAAATCACAAACATCAGAGGTCCCAATACAGAGCCCTGCGGTACACCACTAGTCACAGGCCTCCAGCCGGAAAAAGACCCTTCCACTACCACCCTCTGTCTTCTATGACCAAGCCAATTCTCCACCCATCTAGCCACCTCCCCCTTTATCCCATGAGATCCAAACTTTTTCACTAGCCTACCATGAGGGACTTTGTCAAACGCTTTACTAAAGTCCATATAGACAACATCCACGGCCCTTCCTTCGTCAACCATTTTGGTCACTTCTTCAAAAAACACCACCAGGTTAGTGAGGCATGACCTCCCTCTCACAAAACCATGCTGACTATCGTTAATGAGTTTATTCCTTTCTAAATGCGCATACATCCTATCTCTAAGAATCTTCTCCAACAACTTCCCCACCACGGACACAGTGGTGTACACAGTACTCCAGGTGTGACCTCACCAGCACCTTATACAGCTGCAACATAACCTCCCTGTTATTAAACTCCATCCCTCCAGCAATGAAGGACAAAATTCCATTTGCCTTCTTAATTACCTGCTGCACCTGCAAACCAACTCCTTGAGATTCCTGAACAAGGACACCCAGGTCCCTCTGCACAGCAGCATGCTGCAACTTTTTACCATTTAAATAATAGTCCATTTTGCTGTTATTCCTACCAAAATGGATGACCTCCCATTTACCAACATTGTACTCCATCTGCCAGACCCTCGCCCACTCATTTAGACCATCTATGTCCCTTTGCAGACTTTCAGCGTCCTCTGCACACTTTGCTCTGCCACTCATCTTAGCGCCATCTGCAAATTTTGACACAATACACTTGGTCCCCAACTCCAAATCATCTATGTAAATTGTAAACAATTGTGGTCCCAACACTGATCCCTGAGGCACACCACTGGTCACTGATCGCCAACTAGAAAAACACCCATTCACACCCACTCTTTGCTTCCTGTTAGTTCAGCAATCCTCTATCCATGCTAATACATTACCCGTAACACCATGCACCTTTATCTTATGCATTCTGAATACTGAAGCAGTCCATGAGTATATGGCTTGTAGGAAGGGACTAAAGAAGGAAATTAGGAGAGCCAGAAGGGGTCACGAGAAGGCATTGGCAGGTAGGATTAAGGAAAACCCTAAGGCATTCTATAAATATGTAAAGAGTAAAAGGATGAGACGTGAAGGAATAGGGCCTATAAAAGGTGAAGGCAGGAAAATCTGTACGGAACCAGTAGAAATGGCAGAGGTGCTTAATGAGTATTTTGCCTCGGTTTTCACAGAGGAGAAGGACCTGGGTGGATGTACTGTGGGCTTGCGGTGGACTGAAAAGATAGAGTATGTGGAATTTAACAAAGAGGTTGTGCTGGAATCTTTGAATGGCATCAAGATAGATAAGTCGCTGGGTCCGGATGGGATGTACCCCAGGTTACTGTGGGAGGCGAGGGAAGAGATTGCAGAGCCTCTGGCGATGATCTTTGCGTCATCGATGGAGACGGGGGAGGTGCCGGAGGATTGGAGGATTACGGATGTGGTTCCTATTTTCAAGAAGGGGAATAGGGATAGCCCAGGAAATTACCGACCGGTGAGTCTAACCTCAGTGGTTGGTGAGCTGATGGAGAAGATCCTGAGGGACAAGATTTATGAGCATTTAGAGAGGTTTAGTATGCTCAAGAATACTCAGCATGGCTTTGTCAAAGGCAGATCGTGCCTTACGAGCCTGGTGGAGTTCTTCGAAAATGTGACTAACCACATTGACAAAGGGAAAGCGGTAGATGTGGTTTATATGGATTTTAGCAAGGCGTTCGAGAAGGTCCCCCATGCGAGGCTTCTAGAAAAGGTGAGAGGGCATGGGATCCAAGGGGCTGCTGCCCTGTGGATCCAAAACTGGCTTGCCCAAAGGAGGCAGAGAGTGTGTATAGATGGGTCTTTTTCTAATTGGAGGTCGGTCACCAGTGGAGTGCCCAGGAATCTGTTCTGGGACCCTTGCAGTTTGTCATTTTCATAAATGACCTGGATGAGGAAGTGGAGGGATGGGTTGGTAAGTTTGCCGACGACACGAAAGTTGGTGGGGTTGTGGATAGTCTGGAGGGATGTCAGAAGTTACAGAGGGACATAGATAGGATGCAAGACTGGGCAGAGAAGTGGCAGATGGACTTCAACCCAGATAAATGCGTAGTGGTCCATTTTGGCAGGTCAAATGGGATGAAGGAGTACAATATTAATGGAAAGACTCTTAGTACTGTCGAGGATCAGAAGGACCTTGGGGTCCGGGTCCATAGGACTCTAAAATCGGCCCCGCAGGTGGAGGAGGTGATTAAGAAGGCGTATGGTGTGCTGGCCTTTATCAATCGAGGGATTGAGTTTAGGAGTCCGGGGATAATGATGCAGCTATATAAGACACTCGTCAGACCCCACTTGGAGTACTGTGCTCAGTTCTGGTCGCCTCATTACAGGAAGGATGTGGAAAAGATTGAAAGGGTGCAGAGGAGATTTACAAGGATGTTGCCTGGATTGAGTGGCATGCCTTATGAGGATAGGCTGAGGGAGCTCGGTCTTTTCTCCTTGGAGAGACGTAGGATGAGAGGAGACCTAATAGAGGTGTATAAGATGTTGAGAGGCATAGATCGGGTGGACTCTCAGAGACTTTTTACCAGGGTGGAAATGGCTGCTACGAAAGGTTTAAGGTGCTGGGGGGTAGGTACAGGGGAGATGTGAGGGGGAAGTTTTTCACACAGAGGGTGGTGGGCGAGTGGAATCAGCTGCCATCAGTGGTGGTGGAGGCAAACTCAATAGGGTCTTTTAAGAGACTCCTGGATGAGTACATGGGACTTAATAGGATGGAGGGTTATAGGTAGGCCTAAAAGGTAGGGATATGTTCGGCACAACTTGTGGGGCCGAAGGGCCTGTTTTGTGCTGTAGTTTTTCTATGTTTCTATGTTCAAATGCAGCAAGACTTGAACCATATCCAGGTTTGGACTGACAAGTGGCAAGTAACAATCATGCCACACAAGTACCAGGGAATAATCATCTCCAAGTGGAGAAAATCTAACCATTTCTCCATGATATTTAATGGCATTACCGTCACGAAATCCCCCACTATCGACATCCTGAGGGTTACCATTCACCAGAAACTCAACTGGACTAGCCATATAAATACTCCGGCTACAAGAACAAGTCAGAGGCTGGGAATCCTGTGGAGAGTAATTCACCTCCTGACTTCCCAAAGCCTGTCCACCATCTACAAGGAACCCTGAGGTGGAGATGCCGGTGTTGGACTGAGGTGGGCACAGTAAGAAGTCTCACAACATCAGGTTAAAGTCCAACAGGTTAGTTTGTGAATTAACCTCCACTCACCTGATGAAAGAGCAGCGCTCCAAAAGCTCTTGATTCGAAAATAAACCTGTTAAGACTTTAATCTGGCGTTGTGAGACTGCTTACTGTACAAAGAACAAGTCAGGAGCGTGATGGAGTATTCTCCACCTGCCTGGATGAGTGCAGCTCCGCCAACACTTCACCATTCAGGACAAAACAGACTGCTCGATTGGCACCCCTTCCACAAACGTTCACTACCTCCACCACCGACAAACAGTAGCATAAACTCACCGAGGCTTCTTCGACAGTACCTTCTAAACCAGCGACCTCTACCACCGATGAACAGCACAAGAGCAGCAAATATTTGGGAACTCACCGCCTGCAAGTTCCCCTCCAAGTCACACACCACCCTGAATCGGAACTATATCACCGTTCCTTCACATTCCATCAGTTTAAAATCCTGGAAATCCTTTCCTAAAAATAATGTTGCTGTACCTAAGCATGGATTACAGCGTTTCAAGAAAGCAGCTCACCACCACCTTCTCAGGGGCAATTAGGGATGGGCAATAAAACTGTCGACTTAGCCAGCGATGCCCATGTTCCATGAACAAATAAAAACTACATTATTCTGCACCATTTACAATTGAGACAAAAAATTCAATAAAGGTCAGTAAATTGGCTATTAAAAAGCAAGAAGAAAGGAAGACTTGTGTTTATGTAAGGCTTTTCACAAGAGCATGATGTCTCAAAGTGTCTTACACACATTTGCAGAGCAGTCACCGTTACAATATAGGAAATGCAGCATTGACAAGTCACACAGAACCAGATGCCGCAAACAGAAAAGAATAGAATCAGTTTTAGTGATGCTGGTTCAGAGACAACTATTGGCCAACTTGTTCAGCAAACTCTTCTGCTCTTCTTTGAATGATTTAATGATGTCTTTTTCCTGCATTTGAGAGGTCAAAACATGCCTTGGCTTCATGTCCAATCTGTAAGGCAGCACCTCTGAAACGCAACGTACTAGATTATTTGCTCAAGTCTGTGGACTGGGGCTGGAACACACCGTGTTTGTAGGATTAGGCTCTCTGGCATAGCAAGGGTTAATGTGGGACTTAAAGTGCCCGCAACGTGATGTAAAGAGACACATGACCTGAGACAAGGGTCAGTTGTGAACTAGGTAGAAACCTGCGTAGAAGCAAGCATGGAGTTTGCTCATAACTTGGGCTATACCCTGTCGATATATACGTAGAAGTGTGGCCTCAATAAATACTAATGGCAGATCACCAACAACCTGTCCTGGTCCCCCCATGCCGACTCCATAGTTAAGAAAGCCCACCAACATCTCTACTTTCTCAGTAGACTAAGGAAATTTGGCATGTCAGCTACAACTCTCGCCAACAGAAAGCATTCTTTCTGGTTGTATCACAACTTGGTATGGCTCCAGCTTTATCCAAGACTGCAAGAGACTACAAAAGGTCATGAATGTAGCCCAATCCATCACGCAAACCAGCCTCCCATCCATTGACTCTGTCTACACCTCCTGCTGCCTTGGCAAAGCAGCCAGCATAATTAAGGACCCCACACACCCCGGACATTCTCCCTTCCACCTTCTTCCATTGGGAAAAAGATACAAAAGTCTGAGGTTACGTACCAACTGACTCGAGAACAGCTTCTTCCCTGCTGCTGTCAGACTTTTGAATGGACCCACCCCGCACTACACCCTAGCCAAGACTGTAGTGCTACATTCTGCACTCTCTCGTTTCCTTCCCTATGAACGGTATGCTTTGTCTGTATAGCGCGCAAGAAACAATACTTTTCATTGTATGTTAATACATGTGACAATAATAAATCAAATCAAATCAAAATCAAACCATGGGAATCATAGCGAATGGGAGCGGACCATGCAAAGGTCCGTTGACTACGAGTGGGATTTTCTCACCTTGGGGTGAGCACAGCCGGAAAACCCCACCCTTAATATTCAACCATAGAAGACTCCGAACTTCTTCGTGAGACTGATTGACAACATTCTGACTTGAAATTGTGCATTAAGATGAATAGCAACAGCTGTCTTTTTCCTTCTTCCAACATTTATAAAATATTGGTAAACTAGCCAAGCAATTCCGATTATTTCTCGAAACGTCTAAGACTTTGACAAGTATGGTTTATGAACTAAAAAACACATGGCAAAATTTCTCCTCTCTATTAGTGATAGAAGACTGATCATTTTAACATGTTCTGGGTATGTTCCAAGAAACAGTAAGAAGTCTCACACACCAGGTTAAAGTCCTGATGAAGGAGCAGCGCTCCAAAAGCTCGTGATTCCAAATAAACCTGTTGGACTTTGACCTGGTGTTGTGAGACTTCTTACTGTGCCTACCCCAGTCCAACGCCGGCATCTCCACATCATGGTTCCAAGAAAGACATTAGATAACCTCTGTCTCTTTATCACATTTGTCTGCATTTCAAACTAATAGGTTTTGGCAAAACCAGTCAAATATAGTGACATTTGCTCTTCAAGGCAGTAAGTTCCTCTGTTTTTAATGTGTTGAAATACTTTTCTCGGACTTCCTTATATCTGGAGCTTGTACTTTCTATAAGGCAGTGTACTTCTACAACACAAAGGTGTTTTGGAACGGTGGGTGGAATTTTAGCAGGCATGAAAATCGGTGTTTGACCCATCCACACATAGACAGGCAAGCTCTGAGTGAACTCCATGCTTGCTTCTGCGCAGGTCTCTCTCTAATTCACAACAGATCAATAGTGGTTTTTCCCGCGGTATCGTGCACTCCCAGCTTAATTAATTATTCATCCATGGGTTTGGTTTCTTGTTAGGGGGGGTTGGCTTCTGCATTACCTGTCCTGCTGTGGCCTCTTCTGCACTGTAGTATTCTGTGATTCTGTGATTTTAATGACCTCCTCCGTTCTGCCAGGATAAGACACTCTTCTCATCACTCTCAACTCACACACTCACAAACCCAATCCACGTGCAAGAACAAAGAACAAAGAAAATTACAGCACAGGAACAGGCCCTTCGGCCCTCCAAGCCTGCACTGACCATGCTGCCGGACTTAACTAAAACCTCCTACCCTTCTAGGAACCATATCCCTCTATTCCCATCCCATTCATGTATTTTTCCAGATGCCCCCTAAAACTCACTATCGTATCTGCTTCCACTACCTCCTCTGGCAGCGAGTTCCAGGTACCCACCACCCTCTGTGTAAAAAACTTGCCCCGTACATCTCCTTTAAACCTTGCCCCTCGCACCTTAAATTTATGCCCCCTAGTAATTGATTCTTCAACTCTGGGAAAAAGCTTCTGATTATCCACTCTGTCCATGCCCCTCATAATCTTCTATCAGGTCGCCCCTCAACCTCCGGCGTTCCAGCGAAAACAAACCAAATTTCTCCAACCTCTCCTCATAGCTAATGCCCTCCATACCAGGCAACATCCTGGTAAATCTTTTCTGTACCCTTTCCAAAGCCTCCACATCCTTCTGATAGTGTGGCAACCAGAATTGAACACTATATTCCAAATGCGGCCTAACTAAGATTCTATAAAGCTGCAACGTGACTTGCCAATTTTTAAACTCAATACCCCAACCGATGAAGGCAAGCATGCCGTATGCCTTCTTGACTACCTTTTCTACCTGCATTGCCACTTTCAGTGCCCTGTGTGCCTGTACACCCAGATCCCTTTGCCTATCAATACTCTCAAGGGTTCTGCCATTTACTGTATATTTCCTATCTGTATTAGACATTCCAAAATGCATTACCTCACACTTGTCCGGATTAAACTCCATCTGCCATCTTTCCGCCCAAGTTTTCAACTGATCTATGTCCTGCTGTATCCTCTGATGGTCCTCATCGCTATCTGCAAATCCACCAACCTTTGTGTCGTCCGCAAACGTACTAATGAAACCAGTTACATTTTCCTCCAGATCATTTATATATATTACAAACAGCAAAGGTCCCAGCACTGATCCCTGAGGAACACCACTTGTCACAGCCCTCCATTCAGAAACACACCCTTCCACTGCTACCCTCTGTCTTCTTTGACCGAACCAGTTTTGTATCCACCTTGCCAGCTCACCTCTGACTTCACCTTCTGCACCAGTCAGCCGTGAGGGACCTTGTCAAAGACCTCACTGAAGTCCATGTAGACAACATCCACTGCCCTACCCTCATCAATCATCTTCGTCACTTCCTCGAAAAACCCGATCAAGTTCGTGAGACACGACCTCCCCTTCACAAAACCATGTTGCCTCTCACTAATACTTATTTCCAAGTGGGAGTAATCATGTCTCGAAGAATCCTTTCCAATAATTTCCCTACCACTGATGTAAGGCTCACCACCCTGTAATTACCTGGATTATTCTTGCTACCCTTCTTAAACAAAGGAACGACATTGGCTATTCTCCAATCCTCTGGGACCTGCCCAGCAGCCAGTGAGGATCAAAAGATTTCTCTCAAGGATCTCACTCTTTCAGCTCAAGGTACATCAACACTCACCCTCTCACTGACACCTTCATCTCCTCTCCTGAATGTGTCCTCATCCCATCCATGGCACTGCTCAGCACCCATAGGTGTCTTCCCATCTGGTCTCCACCTGTCTTCATTCAGGATAGGTTAGCCCACAACAAGAGGGAGACTGGGAAGGAGAGGGGACGGAGGGTGGGAATGCCCCAACTCAAGGTGTTCACAAATTTTGAAAGTGAAGCCATCCAGCTGGCAGAGCAAGAAGTGGGCCGTTTTTCCACTGATGGTGAGGTTGTCCTCCAGTGAGGATGCTGCGCTCTCATCATCCATCATACCACCATACTGTGAGCGATATCTCCTGTCTCACACTCCCTCCCGCCATGCACTAATTATCTTTCCGTTGTTGTCCAGCTTTAATTTAAACACCTTCCAAGCATTCCAATTTGAGACAAACAAGGACAGTAATTCAGCAATTTCTTTATTTAACACTTCTTGTACCAACTCAAACATAAAGAGTTGCAACTCATTAACTCTTTACTGAACTTTAATTCTGACTGAACATCAACTTTCAACTGAACTTTAACTCTTAACTGCATATTAACTTTAACTGAACACCAACTTTAACTAAACATCAACTTTAACTATTCAACTGAAAATAGATACTACCGAGTTTAGGGAAACCTTGGCCAAGAAATATCCTCAATGTAGAATCTATCTTCTTCTCTGAAGCACCCTTCAGGGTACAAGTCTTCTTGCGATGGTTGGTCTCTTTGAGTTATCACTGGCAAACAAAGGTTCACATGCCTTTTCATCCACAATTCTCCACTGGCTTCCAGAAGATTCTCTGTCATCCAGCCAAATGAATTGATCAGAAACCCCAATTGCATCATTCGATGAGGCCAATCAAATACAGGCAGAATAGTGGCATTGGTCACTCCAGGCCCCATCATACCCAGGCTCCTTAAGTCCATATTGTTTACATTCCAATGCCCAGATAAGGAACACTGGCTCCAAAAGTCCGTAAAGAGCTCCTCTCTACCAAGGACAGGCTGTTAAAATCTGACACCTTCTGTCCTTTGACCAATCCCAGGCCACTGGCCACAAAAAATCCCAGCATGCTCAACTCTCAGCCAGAAACTCCATTTTATAGCCACAATTGCCATTATTGTTGTTAAATTATTGTTGCAGCTGTTCTTTCTCCACCCACACCTTTCTTTCACAGGCACATCAAGGGGGGCGGGGGGGAGAGAGGGTGGGGTCTGTGAGCCAGGTCCTCGATTCCAGTCCTGAAGACACCTCGGAAGAGGAATGCGAAGAAAGCCCAACTGAAGACTCATCACAGTATCACCCACTGCCTTCACCAGGGCAGAGACACACATCTCAGTGGGACCTAGTTCTGGATTAGCACCAGGGTCACAATCTGGTGAACACTGCACACTGTCTGACCCTCAGAAGGCGGTGACAGAGAAAATCAATGGTAACGGCATTCGGAGGAGGACAGCTGGAGGTTTGGAACCTGCAGAATCGCAGTCAGATGAGGGGCCTCTGGACTCGGTCATGCCTCAGTTGCTGGAGCTCCAAAGGAAAACCCGAGAAGAGATTGGATCAACTGAGCCGATGTTCATTGAAATTTAGCAAAAAGGAGAGGGGATCTAATTGAAACATGTAGACCTCTGACAAGAGCTGCACAGACTGGATGCAGGGATGTTGTTTTCTCAGACTGTGGGGGTCTAGAACAAGGCGTCACAGTCTCAGGATATGGGGTAGGCCATTTAGGACAGAGATGAGGAGAAACCTCTTCACTCAGAGAGTGGTGAACCTGTGGAATTCTCTACCACAGAAGTATGTAGACCAAGTCGTTGAATATACTTAAGGCAGACAAAGCTAGATTTCTGGACTCTGGAGGTGTTGAAGGAGAGCGTGGGAGTGTGGTGTTGAAATCGATGATCAGCCATAATCATAATGAATGGCGGAGCAGGCTTGACAGGCCAAATAGGCCACTCGTGCTTCTAGTTTCTATGTTTCTATTGCTAAAAAGAGAGACATGTTGTTGAAGCTTCTCATCAGGAACGCCACATTCCCGTTCAAGTCACTTACCATCCTGACTTGGAACTACATCACTACCCATCACTGTCGCTGGGTCAAAATCTTCAAAATCCCTCTCTTACAGCACACTGGATGTACCTACACCACATGGACAGCAGCACTTCAGGAAGATGCCTCACCGCCACATTCTCAAGGGTAGTTAGGGATGGGCAGAAAATGCTGACCTAGCCAGAGAGGCTCGCATCCTATGAAAAATTTGAAAACAAGTGCAAGAATACCAAATTTCAAACAATCGCAGCAATTTGCACTATGGGAGAAAAGGGTGCTGATTGGTCGGGCAAGTTGACTCTGGTGAGACGTTGCCATAGGGAAGTCAACGAGAAATTATGGACTTGCTAAGTTAATTCAAAGAAGGTGCAAGGCTTGTACATATTCGTTTTCTTTGCATGTAACAGGTCCCTACATAGGAATGTTTATCGCTTCTCGCAAGTGTAAGGGACAGCACGGTGGCACAGTGGTTAGCATGGCTGCCTCACAGCATCATGGACCTGGGATCGATTCCTGGCTTGGGTCACTGTCTGTGTGGAGTCTGCATGTTCTCCCCGTGTCTGCGTGGGTTTCCTCCGGGTGCTCCGGTTTCCTCCCACAGTCCTGGTTAGGTGCGTTGGCCTTGCTAAATTCTCCCTCAGTGTACCCGAACAGGCGCCGGAGTGTGGTGACTGGAGGATTTTCACAGTAACTTCATTGTAACATTAAGAAGTTACATTTCGAGCTCGACTGATTACCTGAAATTGGTTGTTAGTTTGTTGGTGTCGCTATTGGCACAGTCAGGATTGTTCAGCGAATGCTGTCCAATTGTAGAATCACATCTAACTGTAGACATTTTGTTTTAGATTTTAGAAGTGTTTGATTATGGTCTATACTCTGTGTATTAGGAACAACTGAAAGGACATAGAACATAGAACATAGAACAGTACAGCACAGAACAGGCCCTTCGGCCCACGATGTTGTGCCGAGCTTTATCTGAAACCAAGATCAAGCTATCCCACTCCCTATCATCCTGGTGTGCTCCATGTGCCTAGCCAATAACCGCTTAAATGTTTCTAAAGTGTCTGACTCCACTATCACTGCAGGCAGTCCATTCCACACCCCAACCACTCTCTGCGTAAAGAACCTACCTCTGATATCCGTCCTGTATCTCCCACCACGAACCCTATAGTTATGCCCCCTTGTAATAGCTCCATCCACCCGAGGAAATAGTCTTTGAACGTTCACTCTATCTATCTCCTTCATCATTTTATACACCTCTATTAAGTCTCCCCTCAGCCTCCTCCGCTCCAGAGAGAACAGCCCTAGCTCCCTCAACCTTTCCTCATATGACCTACCCTCCAAACCAGGCAGCATCCTGGTAAATCTCCTCTGCACTCTTTCCAGCGCTTCCACATCCTTCTTATAGTGAGGTGACCAGAACTGCACACAATATTCCAAATGTGGTCTCACCAAGGTCCTGTACAGTTGCAGCATAACCCCACGGCTCTTAAACTCCAACCCCCTGTTAATAAAAGCTAACACACTACAGGCCTTCTTCACAGCTCTATCCACTTGACTGGCAACCTTTAGAGATCTGTGGATATGGACCCCAAGATCTCTCTGTTCCTCCACAGTCTTCAGAACCCTACCTTTGACCCTGTAATCCACATTTAAATTTGTCCTACCAAAATGAATCACCTCATATTTATCAGGGTTAAACTCCATTTGCCATTTTTCAGCCCAGCTTTGCATCCTATCTATGTCTCTTTGCAGCCTACAACAGCCCTCCACCTCATCCACTACTCCACCAATCTTGGTGTCATCAGCAAATTTACTGATCCACCCTTCAGCCCCCTCCTCTAAGTCATTAATAAAAATCACAAAGAGCAGAGGACCAAGCACTGATCCCTGCGGCACACCGCTAGCAACCTGCCTCCAATCCGAAAATTTTCCATCGACCACCACCCTCTGTCTTCGGTCAGACAGCCAGTTACCTATCCAATCGGCCAACTTTCCCTCTATCCCACACCTCCTCACTTTCATCATAAGCCGACCATGGGGGACCTTATCAAACGCCTTACTAAAATCCATGTATATGACATCAACTGCCCTACCTTCATCAACACACTTAGTTACCTCCTCAAAAAATTCTATCAAATTTGTGAGGCACGACTTGCCCTTCACGAATCCGTGCTGACTATCTCGGATTAATCCGCATCTTTCTAAATGGTCGTAAATCCCATCCCTAAGGACCCTTTCCATCAATTTACCAACCACCGAAGTAAGACTAACCGGTCTATAATTACCAGGGTCATTTCTATTCCCTTTCTTAAACAGAGGAACAACATTCGCCATTCTCCAGTCCTCTGGCACCATCCCCGTGGACAGCGAGGACCCAAAGATCAACGCCAAAGGCTCTGCAATCTCATCCCTTGCCTCCCACAGAATCCTAGGATACATTTCATCAGGCCCAGGGGACTTATCGACCTTCAGTTTATTCAAAACTGCCAAGACATCCTCCCTCCGAACATCTATTTCCTCCAGCCTATTAGCCTGTAACACCTTCTCTTCCTCAAAAACATGGCCCCTCTCCTTGGTGAACACTGAAGAAAAGTATTCATTCATCACCTCGCCTATCTCTACTGACTCCATACACAAGTTCCCACTACTGTCCTTGACCGGCCCTAACCTCACCCTGGTCATTCTTTTATTCCTCACATAAGAGTAAAAAGCCTTGGGGTTTTCCTTGATCCGACCCGCCAAGGACTTCTCATGTCCCCTCCTAGCTCTCCTAAGCCCCTTTTTCAGCTCATTCCTTGCTAACTTGTAACCCTCAATCGAGCCATCTGAACCTTGTTTCCTCATCCCTACATAAGCTTCCCTCTTCCTTTTCACAAGACATTCCACCTCTTTTGTGAACCATGGTTCCCTCACTCGGCCATTTCCTCCCTGCCTGACAGGAACATACCTATCAAGGACATCCAGTATTTGTTCCTTGAAAAAGTTCCACTTTTCATTAGTTCCTTTCTCTGACAGTTTCTGTTCCCAACTTATGCCCCCTAATTCTTGCCTAATCGCATCATAATTACCCCTCCCCCAATTGTAAACCTTGCCCTGCCGTACGGCCCTATCCCTCTCCATTGCAATTACAAAAGACACCGAATTGTGGTCACTATCTCCAAATTGCTCTCCCACAACCAAATCTAACACTTGGCCCGGTTCATTTCCCAGTACCAAATCCAATGTGGCCTCCCCTCTAGTCGGCCCATCCACATATTGTGTCAGGAAACCCTCCCGCACACACTGCACAAAAACTGCCCCATCCAAACTATTTGACCTACAAAGGTTCCAATCAATATTTGGAAAGTTAAAGTCCCCCATGACAACTACCCTGTGACCCCCACACATATCCATAATCTGCTTAGCAATTTCTTCCTCCACATCTCTATTACTATTTGGGGGCCTATAGTAAACTCCTGGCAACGTGACCGCTCCTTTCCTATTTCTAACTTCAGCCCATATTACCTCAGTGTGCAGATCCCCCACGAAGTGCCTATCCGCAGCCGTTAAACTATCCTTGATTAACAATGCCACTCCTCCACCTCTTTTACCAGCTTCCCTACACTTAGTGAAACATCTATACCCCGGAACGTCCAACAACCATTCCTGTCCTTGTTCTACCCACGTCTCCGTAATGGCCACAACATCGTAGTCCCAAGTACCAATCCACGCCCCAAGTTCATCTACCTTGTTCCGGATGCTCCTTGCATTGAAGTAGACACATGTTGTTTGAGTCAATCAGCCTATAATTGGGACGAATGGCCTGGCATCCCACCAGCACTGAAATTCGTACACAACATTGTGAGAGGCAAAATCTCTATCGGACTGATGGCAGCACCCTGTTCCTGTCACTGCTTGGAGCAGCAAGAAATCGCTCTCTTAATATCAGTGTTCTAATTTTTACGATACATTACCTTTCCAGGATAATTTGGTTTGATTTGATTTATTATTATCACATGTATTGGGATACAATGAAAAGTATTTTTTATTGTACACTATACAGACAAAGCATATCGTACATAGAGTACATGGGGGAGAAGGAAAGGAGAGGGTGAATAATTTAATGTTGTAATTATGTTTAGGTTGAAGAAAAAGATCAGCTTAGTACATGATAGGTCCATTCAAAAATTTCATGGCAGCAGGGAAGAAGCTATTCTTGAGTCGATTTGAGGTACACAAGACAATTTTCAGGTCTGAAAGTGGTATTCTTTGGTCCTTTTGCAAGTTTGTGTGATACACATCGTGCAATGACTTGATCAGGATTGTACAGCCAGTGCCTTGCCCCAAAGCAATTCCTTCACCAATCAGAGTTGAATTGTCAACAAATCATTTCTCCTGTATTATAAAGTACTGTGAATATTTGAAATTTGGTTTTCTTGTGTTTGTTCTAATGAGTACAAGGCGAAAAGCTTCCGCAATATAGAACATAGAACATAGAACAGTACAGCACAGAACAGGCCCTTCGGCCCACGATGTTGTGCCGAGCTTTATCTGAAACCAAGATCAAGCTATCCCACTCCCTATCATCCTGGTGCGCTCCATGTGCCTATCCAATAACCGCTTAAATGTTCCTAAAGTGTCTGACTCCACTATCACTGCAGGCAGTCCATTCCACACCCCAACCACTCTCTGCGTAAAGAACCTACCTCTGATATCCTTCCTATATCTCCCACCACGAACCCTATAGTTATGCCCCCTTGTAATAGCTCCATCCACCCGAGGAAATAGTCTTTGAACGTTCACTCTATCTATCCCCTTAATCATTTTATAAACCTCTGTTAAGTCTCCCCTCAGCCTCCTCCGCTCCAGAGAGAACAGCCCCAGCTCCCTCAACCTTTCCTCATAAGACCTACCCTCCAAACCAGGCAGCATCCTGGTAAATCTCCTCTGCACTCTTTCCAGCGCTTCCACATCCTTCTTATAGTGAGGTGACCAGAACTGCACACAATATTCCAAATGTGGTCTCACCAAGGCCCTGTACAGTTGCAGCATAACCCCACGGCTCTTAAACTCCAACCCCCTGTTAATAAAAGCTAACACACTATAGGCCTTCTTCACAGCTCTATCCACTTGAGTGGCAACCTTTAGAGATCTGTGGATATGGACCCCAAGATCTCTCTGTTCCTCCACAGTCTTCAGAACCCTACCTTTGACCCTATGTCTCACTTTTCAACAGTATTACAGTTACTACCAAGTGATTGATTACTTGGGATGCGAGGTCTGTCATATGAGGAGAGACTAAATCGGTTAGGATTATATTCATTGGAGTTTAGAAGAGTGAGAGGGGATCTCATAGAAACTTATAAAATTCTAACAAGGTTAGACAGGGTAGATTCTGAAAGAATATTCCCAATGGTGGGGGAGCCCAGAACTAGGGGTCATAGTTTGAGGATAAGGGGTAAATCTTTTAGGACTGAGGTGAGGAGAGATATGATCTAAGGAGATCCATCAAAGATGCCAAAAGACAATACCGGACCAAGCTAGAGTCCCAGGCTAGCCACACCGACCCCCGCCGACCATGGCAAGGTTTGCAAGACATAACAGGCTATAAGATGAAGGCATGTAAAATCGCCGGCTCCAACGCACCCCTCCCTGATGAGTTCAATGCATTCCACGCCCGTTTTGAGCAAGAGGTCAGCGAGAGCATGCCCTCCACCCTGGAAGCCCTGGATGAACCTGTATCTGGGGTCACCATTGCAGATGTCAGAGCAGCTTTCTTGAAGGTCAACACATGGAAAGCGACTGGCCCGGATGGAGTACCCGGACGTGCACTCAGATCCTGTACGGATCAGATGGTGGAGGTATTCACAGACATCTTCAACCTCTCTTTACAACAATCTGAGGTTCCTATCTGCTTCAAGAAGACGGCCACCATCCCGGTATCTAAGAAAAGCCAAGCAGCGTTCCTTAATGGCTATCGGCCGGTGGCTCTGACATCCATCATTATGAAGTGCTTCGAAAGGCTAGTCATGGCACGAATCAATTCCAGCCTCCCGGACCACCTGGATCCACTACAGTTTGCCTACCGCCACAACAAGTCCAAAGCAGTCGCCATTTCCCTGGCCCTGCACTCAACCCTGGAATACCTAGATAACAAGGACACCTATGTCAGACTCCTGTTTATTGACTACAGCTCAGCCTTCAACATCATTATTCCCACTCCGTGGCCTGGGCCTGGGCACCTCCCTCTGCGACTGGATCCTGAACTTCCTAACTCACAGACCACAATCAGTAAGGATAGGCAACAACACCTCTTCCACGATTATCCTCAACGCCGGTGCCCCACAAGGCTGTGTTCTCAGCCCCCTACTATACTCCTTATACACCTCTGACTGTGTGGCCAAATTCCCCTCCAATTCAATTTTCAAGTTTGCTGATGACATCACCGTAGTGGGTCAGATCTCAAACAATGACGAGACAGAGTACAGGAATGAAATAGAGAATCTGGTGAACTGGTACGGCAACAATAATCTCTCCCTCAATGTCAACAAAACGAAGGAGATTATCATCGACTTCAGGAAGCATAAATGAGAACATGCCTCTGTCTACATCAACGGGGACAAAGTAGAAAGGGTCATGAACTTCAAGTTTTTTGGTATCCAGATCACCAAAAACCTGTCCTGGTCCCTCCATGGCGACACTATAGTTAAGAAAGCCCACGAACGCCTCTACTTTCTCAGAAGACTAAGGAAATTTGGCATGTCAGCTACGACTCTCATCAACCTTTACTGATGCACCATTGAAAGCATTCTTTCTGGTTGTATCACAGCTTGGTATGGCTCCTGCTCTGCCCAAGACCGCATGGAACTACAAAAGGTCGTGAATGTAGCCCAATCCATCACGCAAACCAGCCTCCCATCCATTGACTCTGTCTACACTTCCCGCTGCCTTGGCAAAGCAGCCAGTATAATTAAGGATGCCACGCACCCCAGACATTCTCTCTTCCACCTTCTGCCTTCGGGAAAAAACATACAAAAGTCTGAGGTCACATACCAACCCGACTCAAGAACAGCTTCTTCCCTGCTGCTGTCAGACTTTTGGATGGATTTACCTTGCATTAAGTTGATCTTTCTCTATGCCCTAGCTATGACTGTAACACTACATTCTGCACTCTCTCCTTTCCTTCTCTATGAACGGTATGCATTGTCTGTATAGCGCGCAAGAAACAGTACTTTTCACTCTATGTTAATACATGTGACAATAATAAATCAAATCGAATCAAATCACAATCAAAAAGATGTCTTCACCCAGAGGGTGGTGAATGTGTGGAATTCACTACCTCTGAAAGTAGTTGAGGCCAAAACATTGTGTGATTTCAAGAAGAAATGAGTTATAGCTCTCGAGGTTAAAGGGATCAAGGGGTATGGGGGGAGGGGGGATAAGAATATTGAATTTGATGATCCGCCATGATGAAAATGAATGGCGGAGGAGGCTGGATGGGCTGAATGGCCTGATTCTAGTTTCTATGTTTTTTGTGTTACCATTTGTTCTGTAAATTCAATATTGCGACGGTAAACAAAATATTGTTCCTGTTGACTCTCTCATGTCTTTCAGTGCCAGCAATGAGTGAACTTGTGACGTCCTTTGTGCACCCTCTCACTCAAGGATTGGCACACACAGGTTGGGAGACAGCCTGAAGGAGTTCAGAAAAGAAGGCAGGATGAGCAGTAACTCTGGGAAAACGGAATAAAAACATGAAAAGACCCATGTCTTGCAGTCTTCATGTGATCGCACACTGTCTGCTTCCTCCTTCTGCAGCCAAGCTTGAATGGAGCATTGAGTGTTAGCTCGTGGAATCTAAATTCACAACAATCCATTAAGTAGGATGCAAATTTAATCCACAGCACCCTGCCAGGGGCTATTAACAGATGTACAATAGGCCTGATTCAGACCAGTTGCCAAAGCAACCCATTTCGATTAAATGTTGGATTATGAATAATGGAGTGGCAATAGCCACTTACATTTACATAGCATCTAATAATTGAATAAATAGTCAATATTCCCACACCAGCTGTGAACCGGTGGGAATCCTGAAAGGGCAAAGGCCATTTGGCCCATTGAGTCTGCAACAACTCTCTGACACGGCATCTTTGCCAGGCCCATGCTGACCCTATCCCCACATTTACCCCACTAATCTCCCCAACCAACACATCTTGGGTCACTAAAGGGCAATTTAGCATGGCTCATCCACCTAACCTGCACAGCTTTGGACTGTGGGAAGAAACCGACCCAGAGGGCACGGGGCGAACTTGCAAACTCCACACAGTCACCCAAGGCCGGAATTGAACCCGGGTCCCTGGCGTTGTGAGGCAGCAGTGCTAACCAGTGTGCCACCGTGCCGTCCTCAACCTTCAGTGCCAAACTCAGCCAAGTCGATATGTTCAGCATGGTTTTCACAGCGCTGGGAAGCGACAGACACGAGCAGCTCACTGTCTTTAAGAAGTAGGAAATGGCTTGTCGTGTAGTCCTCAAAAACCTGAAGCAGCATAATGGTACCAGGAACTCATGTCGAGAGATTGAAGAAGCTGGGGCTGTTCTTCTGGAAAGGAAAGCAAGAAAGAAAAAGAAAGAACAAGCAGGAAGGAAGGAGCTGAAATTCAGACACTTGTATCTGAATTTCATTGCTACTGCGATGCCAGGTAAGGAGGCTATACACCCCAGCGATTGACTGATTGAATCAAACAGGATTCTTTGGTTGTTCATGATAGGCAGAGTACAGACTGTGCTCAACCAGTCCATTCTATCAAAACCCAAAGCAAAATGTCTACACTTAGATGCGATTCTGCAATTGGGCAGCACTTGGTGAACAATCCTGAGTGTGCTCGAAGCTACACTAACAACTGATTTAAGATAATCAGTTGAGTTCGCAATGTGGCTCATTTACACTCATTAGAAGCGACGCACGTTCATACACAGGGATCCATTCCCTGCACACAAAAAGAATATGTTCAAGCTTTATTCCTTTGTTGAATTGCCCAGAAGCAGGGTATTCCAGTTCCCCACTGCTTTTCCCATGGCAACACCTTGACCTATCAGAGTCGACTTGCAAACCAATTGGTCAGAACATTGAATACAGGAGTTGGGACGTCTTATTGAAGTTGCACAAGACACTAGTAAGGCCACACTTGGAATACTGTACACAGTTCTGATCACCCTATTTTAGAAAGGATACTTTTAAACTAGAAAGCGTGCAGAAAAAATTTACAAGGATGCGACTGGGAGTTGATGGTTTGAGTTATAAGGAGAGGCTGGATAGACTGGGATATTTTTCGCTGGAGCGTAGGGGGCTTAGGGGTGAATTTATAGAGGTCTATAAAATAATGAGGGGCATAGATCAGCTAGATAGTTTACATCTTTTCCCAAAGGTAGGGGAGGCTAAAACGAGAGGGCATGGGTTTAAGGTGAGAGGGGAGAGATACAAAAGGGTCCAGAAGGGCAATTTTTTCACACAGAAGGTGGTGAGTGTCTGGAATGAGCTGCCAAAGATAGTAGTAGAGGTGGGTACAATTTTGTCTTTTAAAAAGCGTTTAGACAGTTACATGGGTAAGATGAGTATAGAGGGATATGGGCCAAATGGGGGCAATTGGGACTAGCTTAGTGGTGAAAAAAAAGGCGGCATGGAGAAGTTGGGCCAAAGGGCCTGTTTCCATGCTGTAAACCTCTATGACTCTATCAGTACCTCTTTTCTCCTGTAGTATAAATTATTGTAAGAAGTCTCACAACACCAGGTTAAAGCCCAACAGGTTTATTTGGTAGCAAATATTTGGTATTTGCTACCAAATAAACCTGTTGGACTTTAACCTGGTGTTGTGAGACTTCTTACTGTGCTTACCCCAGTCCAACGCCGGCATCTCCACATCATGTATAAATTATTACCATTGTTTGAAATTTGGCATTCACTGAGGTGGAAATCTTTGGCAGCATGCCTCCCTTTTCAGCAATACAAATATTTGAAGAGCAAATTTCCAAGGATTATGGAGAAAAGCTATTTGAATAGCTCTACCAAGAAGCCAGCTCAGGCATGATGGATTAAATGATCTCCTCTGTGCTGTATCATTCTATGATCCAGTCACTGAAATGTTTCTGCTGTTCGCGCCGGCGGATCTTACGGTTCTGCCGACTGTGCACCCCCACTGTGGGTTTCCCGGCGGCAAGGGATGTTTTCAACAGGAAAGACCTGTTGACATTGGTGGGACTGGAAGATCCCACCGGCAGCAAGTGGCGCCCCACCTCCCACCACAGCGAGGGAAAAAAACCCCACCCTGTACGTGGCTATGGAAAATCTCAATGTCTAATCTGATGCGGAGCTGGATTTCCCAACCCGTATTCTATCCAGCATGAGGGACTATCATCAAGTCAAATAAAAGGCATAAGACAGACTGAGTAATCCCCTCTTTGAAACTGCGGGCAATGCTTTGTAAAATGTGGGTCTCCAATAAATTAATAGCCACTGATGAACTCTGAAAGCAAAGATTTAAAAGCAACGTGAACTGGTTTTGTCACTTTTATCCGACTTTCATTTAGTCCAGATGTGGGAAGTTTCTCCATGTGTCTCGCTCATCTTTCCATATAAAGCCAAAATTCCACCCACTATACATCACAGCAGTTCCATCTCATGAATGACTTCAGACTTTTCCTTGTTTCCCTGCCCCACCCAGAATATCATTCCAAGTCTTAAGTGCCTCCTGACATCAGTCCGAAACTTGCTTTTCATTATTTTGTCCTTCTGACCTATCTCCTGTACTCATGATTTAACTTGAACAACTCCACAGCCGCCTGTTCCCTTTCCATCGAAGGAGTCCAGTTATTTTTTTTGAACTGTTCCACATTAGTATATCATCTGACATTAAGGATCAAACTCAAGGACTTTCTCTGCGCCACTCCAAGGCTTAGATGTTTGCCATGTGCTTCGATGATCAGAACCAAATTTGGTATTCAAGCTGCAACTCTGTAAGCAAATCAGTAGAGGCTAAGTATGAGGTCATCTTGTTGAGACTATTTAGTTTTCCAGTCAGGGAAAGGTCGGCATGGTGCCACAGTGGTTAGCACTGCTGCTTCACAGCACCAGGGACCCCGGTCCAATTCCCAGCTTGGGTCACAGTCTGTGCAGTGTCTGCACCTTCTCCCCGTGTCTGCGTGGGTTTCCTCCAGGTGCTCCAGTTTCCTCCCACAATCCGAAAGACAAGCTGGTTAGGTGCATCAGTCATACTAAATTCTCCCTCAGTGTACCCGAACAGGCGCCGGAGTGTGGCAACTAGGGGATTTTCACAGTAACTTCATTGCAGTGTTAATGTAAGCCGACTTGTGACTAATAAACTTTTAAAAAAAAGATCAATGTAACAGTCCATCTAATTTTTTAAATTCATTCTTGAGGAATATGTGTGTTGTTAGAAAGGCCACCAATTATTGCTCACCCTCAGCTGACCCTTGGGAAAGTTCTGGTGATCCTCCTTTTTGAACCAAAATTCCAACAGCGCCATTTTTGAAAAAATTTATTTCATGGGATATGGGCATCGCTGGCATATGTGGACCTCTGGGATACTGGTAGCATCCATTACTTCACACATATTACAGGACACGCATTCCACTCGACGGAACTGCCCCGCCATGTTTTTACTTCCCTCATGTTAACTTTATCCTACTTTGGATCCCTTGGGTGGGATTTTCCGGCCACGTTCGCCCTGAAAGGTCAAAGGACCTTTCCATGTTCCGCCCCTCGCCCGCTGTGATTCCCATGGCGGGTGGGATGGGAGAATTCGCCCCCTTATGTTACCTTACTATATTGGCCCTAACTGTCCCTTATTCTCGACACTGGTTTTTCACACACTGCTCCTTATACTGAGCACTTACTGGCCAGACAACTCACTCATTCCCTGTGCCGTCACAGTGCTGCTCCCCCACAGCTGCTGAAACGGTGCGTGCCTCATATCCCCACTGTCTCCCACAGCTCCACGGTAACTCCTTGCTGAATTGCTGCCGTGCATCCTGTACAGAGCGTTGTATAATGTACCGATTAGAAATGGTTACATGCTGAGATGGGTATGGCATTTTGCAGCAGAATATATAAGTTACCCACATGCTTTGCGAAGCATCCACACTGTAACTCTGCTGGAAATGTTGTGGAACGGCCACAAGATTGGGGACATGTTCAGTCTTGACTTTGTCAGGGTGTTTATTGTGGCCTTGTTGTGAGCGAAGCCATCAGCCACAAGCCTATTGACGGCTCGAAAGGCCATCAAAGCATCAACAGCTGGTATGGATGGTGAAACCATTTGAACAGTCATTCCGGGGATCAATCTTCCCGGATTATGAAAATTCCGCTTGGAGTAAAGAGTTCTTAGATCCTTTGCTGGGGGCCTCCAGGACCCTTCTGTCCAGTAACTGCTTTCCTGCAGTTCACAGTACTGGGTGCCTGAATCATAGAAACCCTACAGTGCCATTCGGCCCATCGAGTCTACACCAGCAACAATCCCACCCAGGCCCTGTCTCTATAACCCCACATATTTACCCCACTAATCCCTCTAATTTACGCATCCCGGGACACTAAGGGGAATTTAGCATGGCCAATGCACCTAACCCGCACATCTTTGGACTGTGGGAGGAAACCGGAGCACCCGGAGGAAACCCACACAGACACGGAGAGAACGTGCAGACTCCACACTGACAGTGACCCAAGCCGAGAATTGAACCCAGGTCTCTGGTGATATGAGGCAGCGGTGCTAACCACTGTGCTACTGTGCCGCCCAATCACACCTCTAATAACTAGGATACTAATCGTGGAAAGCATTTAAAGGGATTTGCTGATGACCTATGTTGGGGACCATAATGTCATATTTTTCAAAAGTAAAGACATACAGGACAGTAATGAGCCCAGTGAATGCACTGTCAGTAAAAGACATCCAGGATGCTGCCTGGAATGGAACATTTAAGTTATGGCGAGAGGTTGGGCAGGCTTGGGTTGTTTTCGTTGGAGCAGAGAAGGCTGAGGGGTGACCTGATCGAGGTGTTCAAGATTATGAGGGACATGGACAGAGTGGATAAGGAGCAGTTGTTCCCCTTAGTTGAAGGGTCAATCATGAGAGGACATAGATTCAAGGTGAGGGGACAGGAGATTTAGGGGGGGTGTGAGGAAAAACCTTTTTACCCAGAAGGTGGTGATAGACCGGAATGTGCTGCCTGGGAGGGTGGTGGAGGCGAGTTGCCTCACATCCTTTAAAAAGTACCTGGATGAGCACTTGGCACATCATAACATTCAGGGCTATGGACCAAGTGCTGGCAGATGGGATTAGGTGGGAGTTCAGGTGTTTCTAATACGTCGGTGCAGACTCGATGGGCTGAAGGGCCTCCTCTGCACTGTATGATTCTATAATTCTAAGATTCAAAGACTCAGGGCCTGAATTTTCCTTATTTATTCTCAGAATGTGGATGACAACAGCAAAACCACTCTTGTTGTCTATCGCTAGTTGTCTTTGGGAAGCTGGTGAAAAGTTTATTTATTATTCACAAATAAACTTACATTAACACTGCAATGAAGTTACTATGAAAATCATCTAGTCGCCACACTCCGGCGCCTGTTCGGGTACACTGAGGGAGAATTTAGCATGGCCAATGCACCTAACCAGCACATCTTTCAGATTATGGGAGGAAACCAGAGCACCCGGAGGAAACCCACGCAGACACGGGGACTCCACACAGACAGTGACCCAAGCCGGGAATTGAACCTGTGTCTTTAGCGCTGTGAGGCAGCAGTGCTAACCACTGTGCCACCATGCACCAGATGGGCTGTCTAAGTAGGCTGTTGTGGTCCATGTGGTGAAGGTGACGTTAAAAGCTTGATGTTGGCTTCAAACATATCCAGCTATGCACTAAAGCTCAAATTTCTTCTCCCCCTATCCTCGCTCTCCAAATTTGACCTAATTTTAACCTAGCCTTTTGCCTCACCCAGCAGATCACATGATTTTCAGATAGAAACATAGAAACAGAAACCTACAGCACAAAACAGGCCCTTCGGCCCCACAAATTGTGCCGAACATATCCCTACCTTTTAGGCCTACCTATAACCCTCCATCCTATTAAGTCCCATGTACTCATCCAGGAGTCTCTTAAAAGATCCTATTGAGTTTGCCTCCACCACCAATGGGGTACAGAATGTATGCACAGAATGGTGATGCAGTCCAGGCTGAATGGACCAGAGGATCGTTTCTTCTCTTCAATGTTTGTACTGTTCCCACCAACCTTTGAAAAGAATGCAATTGCAGAAGTGTGGGAAAAGGTTATTT
Source organism: Mustelus asterias (assembly GCF_964213995.1). NCBI lineage: Eukaryota > Metazoa > Chordata > Chondrichthyes > Carcharhiniformes > Triakidae > Mustelus > Mustelus asterias. Next base: position 24,982,929 of record NC_135805.1, read on the forward strand.
TTAAAGAACCAGACCTGCAACCTTTTGGTGAGAGTGAGTTTTGGTATCAAGCTACAGATCATATATTCTGTGGGCCGATATCTGGTTCAAATTTCCTCAGATTTATTGATTTGATTTGATTTATTATTGCCACATGTATTGGGATACAGTGAAAAGTATTGTTTCTTGCGCGCTATACAGACAAAGCATACCGTTCTTAGAGAAGGAAATGAGAGAGTGCAGAATGTAGAGTTACAGTCATAGCTAGGTAGTAGAGAAAGATCAACTTAATGCGAGGTAGGTCCATTCAAAAGTCTGACGGCAGCAGGGAAGAAGCTGTTGTTGAATCGGTTGGTACGTAACCTCAGACTTTTGTAACTTTTTCCCGACAGAAGAAGGTGGAAGAGAGAATGTCCGGGGTGTGTGGGGTCCTTAATTATACTGGCTGCTTTGCTGAGGCAGCAGGAAGTGTAGACAGAGTCAATGGATGGGAGACTGGTTTGCGTGATGGATTGGGCTACATTCACAACCTTTTGTAGTTCTTTGAGGTCTCGGGCAGAGCAGGAGCCATACCAAACTGTGATACAACCAGAAAGAATACTTTCGATGGCGCATCTGTAAAAGTTGGTGAGAGTCATAGCTGACATGCCAATTTTCCTTAGTCTTCTGAGAAAGTAGAGGCGTTGGTGGGCTTTCTTAACTATAATGTCAGCAGGGGGGGACCAGGACAGGTTGTTGGTGATCTGGACACCTAAAAACATGAAGCTCACGACCATTTCTACTTCATCCCCGTTGATGTAGACAGAGGCATGTTCTCTTTTATGCTTCCTGAAGTCTATGACAATCTCCTTCGTTTTGTTGACATTGAGGGAGAGATTATTGTTGCCGTACCAGTTCACCAGATTCTCTATCTCATTCCCTGTACTCTGTTGCGATGGTAGGTGAACTGTAGTGGATCCAGGTAGTCCGGGAGGCTGGAATTGATTCATGCCATGACTAGCCTTTCGAAGCACTTCATAATGATGGATGTCAAAGCCACCGGACGATAGTCATTAAGGCATGCTGCTTGGCTTTTCTTTGGTGCAGGGATGATGGTCGTCTTCTTGAAGCAGATAGGGACCTCAGATTGTTGTAAAGAGAGGTTGAAGATGTCTGTGAATACCCCCCCCAGCTGATCCGCACAGGATCTGAGTGCTCGTCCGGGTATCCCATCCGGGCCAGTCGCTTTCCGTGGGTTGACCTTCGAGAAAGCTGCTCTGACATCTGCAAGGGTGACCCCAGATACAGGTTCATCCAGGGCTTCCAGGGTGGAGAGCATGCTCTCACTGACCTCTTGCTCAAACAGGTGTAGAATGCATTGAGCTCATCAGGAAGGGTGTGTTGGAGCCGGCGATTTTACATGCCTTCATCTTGCAGACCTTGCCATAGTCAGCGGGGATCGGTGTGGCTAGCCTGGGACTCTAGCTTGGTCCGGTACTGTCTTTTGGTATCTTTGATGGATCGCCTTAGATTGTATCCGGCTTTCTTGTAGAGGTCAGTGTCAGTGACTTGAATGCCTGAGACCTGGACTTCAGCAAGCAGTGAATATCCCTGTTCGTCCATGGTTTCCAGTTGGGGAACACACGGATTTGCCTCTTTGACACACAGTCTTCTACACACTTACTAATGAAGTCAGTTACTGTAGTGGTGTACTCGTTCAGGCTGGTCGCAGAGTTTTTAAATACTGACCAGTCCACTGACTCCAAGCAGCCCTGGAGGAGATCATCCGATTCCTCAGACCAACATTGCACAACTATTTTTGATGGATTCTCCTGCTTCAGTTTTTGCTTGTAAGCCGGGAGCAGGAGCACGGCCTTGTGGTCTGATTTGACAAAGTGTGGGCGGGTGATAGAGCGGTACGCATGTTTGATATTTGTGTAGCAGAGGTCTAGGACGTTTGGACCTCTGGTGGAACAGGAGACATGTTGCTGGTAACTTGGTAGTACGCTCTTGAGCTTGGCCTGACTGAAGTCCCCGGCCACGATGAACAAGGCCTTGGGCCTATTCTCAAGGCTATTCGTAGTGGTGTACATTTCATCCAGCGCGATCTTCACGTCCAGATGGAGTGGGATGTAAACTGCCACCAGGATAATGGAGGTGAACTCCCACGGAAGGTGGTAGGGGTGGTATTTTAGTGTCAGGTATTCTAGGCCTGGGGAGTAGAAACTCGCCAGTATTGCTATGTCTTGGCACCATGAGGCGTTGATTGGAAGGCAGACCCCACCTCCCCTAACCTTGCCTGAGGCCGCTGTACGGTCCATTCGGTGGATTGAGAAGCTCTCTGGTTGTAGGGCACTGTCCGGTGAAGTAGGAGTGAGCCATATCTCAGTAAAACAGAGCACACAGCAGTTCCTCAGTTCTCTTTGGAAAGTGAGTCTGGCTTTAAGTTTGTCTAGCTTGTTTTCCAGAGACTGGACATTTGCAAGCGGTAAGCTAGGGAGGGGAGCAGTGGGACCGCGCTGTTTCACTCTCACCTGCAGGCCTGTATGTTTTCCACGCTTCCTGGAGTGACTGCTTCTTTTCGAGCCTGGGAGGTGGTGAGAGTGGTTTGCGGTGTTAAGAGTATAGTTGTGTCCAATGAAGTTCTTCGCTCTGGTCATTGATATAGGCCAGCACTTATTTCCCATCCCTAATTGTCCTTGAGAATCATGGAATCATAGATTCCCTACAGTGCAGAAGAGGCCATTCAACCCACTGAGTCTGCACCAACCCTCGGAAAGAGCACTCTACCAATCCCCCGCCCTAACCCCATAACCTTGCAGGTTGCTCATGGCTAATATACCTACCATCTTGGACATTAAGGAGTAATTTAGCATGGCCAATCTACCTAATCTGCACCTCTTTGGTCTATGGGAGGAAACTGGAGCACCTGGAGGAAACCCATGCAGACATGGGGAGAACGTGTAGACTCGGCACAGGCAGTCACCCAAGGCTGGAATTGAACCTGGGTCCCTGACGCTGTGAGCAGAGTTTCTGGATTAATAACCTAGGGATAATACCACTTGGCAATTGTGTTATAAAGGTTACATAGAAACATAGAAACTAAAAGCAGGAGCAGGCCATTCGGCCCTCCAAACCTGCTCTGCCATTCATTATCAATTGCAATATCCTGATCCCCTTGACAGGATTTAGAATGGAACAGTGGTGGCACGGTGGCACAGTTGTTAGCACTGCTGCCTCACAGTGCCAGGGACCCGGGTCCAATTCCGGCCTTGGGTCACTGTCTGTGTGGAGTTTGCACATTCTCCCCGTGTCTGCGTGGGTTTCCTCCGGGTGCTCCGGTTTCCTCCCACAGTCCGAAAGACGTGCTGGTTATTGGCCATGCTAAATTGACCCTAGTATCAGGGGGATTAGCAGGGTAAATGCAAGGGGTTATGGGAATAGAGCCTGGGTGGGATTGTGGTCAGTGCAGACTCGATGGGCCAAATGGCCTCCTTCTGCACTGTAGGGATTCTAGGTTTCCATGAGAACAGAACTTAAGCATTGGCATGGAGCTATAAAAAACACTCAGTTTAGGGAAATGACCCAACCATTAGCTATCACACAATATTTGGACAGCGCAGTGAGAGGTGAACAAATAATCTAAAGATCTCATTTATGAATACAATTGACAGATCAGGTAGCTCAGGTGGACACACCAGTCAGTGTTGTACAGAAATAATAAAAAAGTTTGTGTTACATCCGAAGAGGGGAGACTGAAGCAACCACTCCTACTACCTTTCACTGTAACAAAACAACCCGCCCCAGCCCTGCCCTGCCCTGTCCTCGGGCTGCACCCGGGGACCAGGCTTCTGGCAAGGTGCAGCAGCCCCGCTCTCGCACTCTGAGCTTTACGGTAACCCGGGGCAAGCAAGCCGCTCTCGCACTCCGAGGTTTACGGCATCCTGGAAAGGAGGAGGGGGGGCAGAGACAGCCTGAGACTGAGTGAGTGACTGACTGAGTGACTGAGTCCAGGCAATTGGAGCTCAGAGACCAACATACAACACAAAACTGACAGGCATGACTGGCAGTGCAAAGGGCTAGAAGAAGGACATCTCAGAAAAGGGACAGAGAGAGAGAGGGGGAATGGGGGAGGGGGGGGGGTGTGGTGGAGGGGAGGGGGGGTTTTAGTGGGGGACAAGAGAGAAAAGGGATTATTCAAACTTGTGACAAGCTGTCATTTGAGGGGACCTGGCCTCTTCATCAAAAATAAAATGCAGGAGAAAGCTTCCTGCAATGGTAAGTGACAAGATATTCCTCTGTGTTACTATTCTGCCTGCCTGTATTATGTGATCCAATGTGTGACCTGGGATGCTGCCCTTAAATTTGCACAGATAATGTTCGATAGTTTTTTAAAATCCGCTATTAATGTGGGTGCCACAATAATTAATTGCACTTCAGTCCTGCATTTAGGTTGTGGTATTCGAGCCACACTTTTCTTTTTTTTGGTTTGGGGGGGGGGGACGACAGGTTAATGTTCTCTATGCGTCGTTCCTATCTGCATTTACGGTATGAATTGCAACCCTGTACGAATCTAATGCACGCCTGTAGTCATTGATTAGATTATTGAGGGAAATTTCTCTGCTGGTTCACAGTTTCTGTAGAGGAAGTATGTGGTGTAGTAAGTAAGTGCACTGAAGTTGTAACAAGGCTTCCTGTTCCTTTTTTTTTACGAAAATTCGAAGAAATTTGAAAAAAAACTAACACGATTTTATTGGTTGGGGTCGATTAAGGCGAAAGATCCTTCTGGTTACCTTGCAACATGCTGTAATGAAGCCCTCTCGAGTGCAAATCTGGAAGAAATGCTTGGTGTAAAATAGCTCTCCCCCAATTTAAAATTGACCTGTTCGTTTTATCCATTACCTTTTAGATCAATTTAAATATGCGAACAACAACATTTTCTTTCAAAGGCCTTTCACTTTATGTTGCTAAAACGCAGCTAAACCAATAAACTGTTTGCAATTAAAGTTTCCCAACTAGCTCCACAGTTCCTCAAATACACAAGTTGCACTCCCATTATGTAATCCCATGGTTACATTCCTTGCATGACTGAGCAGCTTGTTTGCATTTCTTCAGAGGCTTCTCAGAGTTGGCACGTAGTCATCGCTTGAACTGTTGTCTTCCTCTGTCAGAGGGGATGCTCGGAAACTGTGCAGTGATTATATAATACTGTTTAAACTATAATACGCTGCGGCTGAAATGTTGTCCTTGTCTACCGCACTCAGGTACAAAATGCGTTCAATCGAACCCCTGTGCAAAAATGGTACTTGTATTTGGGAAATGGGGAAGCAAAAAAACTGGTTATAAAAAAAGTTTCCCTAGAGGGGAGGAACATATGGAAGTCAGACCCCGGGACCTGGTTGTTCCTGGGCATAAGTCTAAGCTAAATAGGAAAGAGGACTGGTTCCCCAATGCAACCTGCTCCCTTAACGTGGGAGTTCATTCAGTCCTAGGAGACAGATGGCATCCTCAAAACAGGAGTTTGACTCTGGCAGTGTCCTTGCACATCGGTGTCATGTGCAGTGGGGAAGATGGGTCTTGCTAACTAAGCAAGATTAAACCTGGAGACCCCACAGCAGTTAAGCTCTGTAATCTAAGTATTCCTTAGCTGTATATGGTGATGCAGAGCAGATACTTCTCTTCCCCCCGACATACGCCTGTTTCAAGGCTTCTTTTATTCGCAGTATGTTATTTATTTTTAATTATTGCTTTTGGTGCTGGGAGAAAAGAAACAGAAAATATTGGAGAGACTTCATTTGGAATCTGCCACGTGCAGATTTGATAGATGTTTCTCTACCCCCGTCTCCTCCCCACACCCCATCAGATAGTTTGCGGTGTGAATACAATCAGATGTTTGGAAGCAGCAGCGAGGCTCAGCAGTATCTGGTATCTCAGCAGGAGAAGGACAAGATAAAACTTATGGTTTTTTTTAATAGCATGCATGAAGTTTGGATGCAGCAATAGAAATGATTAAGAAATAATTGAATGGCAAAAATGTGACACAGGGACCAAAGATGGGTAACAGGAATCAAAATGATCTTTATTTTCTGGCTAAAATCAAGCCCAAGTTGGGGTACAATGCTTTATCTTGTCAGCTTGGATCTTGTTTGTCTCTCTTGTGGGGACTTTGAACTGAATTTTGGGCGGCACGGTGGCACAGTTGTTAGCACTGCTGCCTCACAGCGCCAGGGACCCGGGTTCAATTCCCGGCTTGGGTCGCTGCCTGTGCGGAGTCTGCGTGTTCTCCCCATGTCTGCGTGGGTTTCCTCTGGATAATCTGGTGTCCTCCCACAGTGCAAAGATGTGCTGATTAGGTGGATTGGCCATGCTAAATTGCCCCTTAGTGTCGAGAGGACTAGCTAGGGTAAATGTATGGGGATAGGGCCTGGGTGGGATTGTGGTCGGTGCAGACTCGATGGGCTGAATGGCCTCCTTCTGCACTATAAGATTCTAAACATAGAAGCAGGAGTAAGCCATTCGGCCCTTCGAGCCTCCTCCGCCATTCATTTTGATCGTGGCTGATCATCGAATTCAATATCCTGATCCCCCCCTTCCCCCCCCCCCCCCCCCCCCAGTCCAAAGATGTGCGGGTTAGGTTGATTGGCCATGCTAAAAATCGCCCTTCGTGTCCTGAGATGCGTAGGTTAGAGGGATTAGTGGATAAATATGTAGGAATATTGGGGTAGGGCCTGGGTGGGATTGTGGTCGGTGCAGACTCGATGGGCCGAATGGCCTCTTTCTGTACTGTAGGGATTCTATGATTCTATGATACCGCTTGGTCCCTTTAGCCCCAAGAGCTGTATCTAATTTCTTCTTGAAATCAGACAATGTTCTGGCCTCAACTACTTTCTGTATAGAAACACATTCAATTGGATTTTGAATTTGGTTTTTGGAGCCAGCAAGGAATGGATTCTGGTTTGCCTGGTCCACTCTGAACATTGGCTTTGTAACTTTAAGAATGGAGTAAGAAGAATTTAAAAATATCCATTGTATGGGGGGGAGGGAATTCCTGAGCATGCTCCAATCTGTATTCATTGGCGTTTAGTATTGAAAAAACATGGCTCACTCGATTGAATGTGGTGAAAGATAGATCTCTGGCACTGAACTGCATGGCAGGAAGAAAGGGGGGGAATCCCCCTTTCTGCAACGAAACATCAGGAGATTTGCCTTGGCTGTTTGTAGCCTTGGGTACCCGTTCCACAGCAGTCAAAGCATTTGGTGTTAACTTAGTTAACAGGTCGGCGATCAACCACATACCTCCCCCACCCCCCCCCCCCCCACCTTCTTGTCACAGATATGAGAATGTGTAACGTGTTCATGTTCTGCTTAATCAGCGCTTGAATTGGAGGAGGGGTGTCAGGCTACGTCCTGTATGGAAGGTATTTCTCTGCAATGAGATCCCACAAGCTCACACGAGCGGGTTTTTGGTTTAATTTCTCACAGGTCTGGGTGAATGAGATTGGCGAGGTGTGTGTGTGTGTAAAACAGTCCTCTTAACTACAAATGATCAGCAGTTCCGTTTTTGGTATCAGTTTTCAGAATGTTGCATCTAGGAAACAGTCCCTCCCACCCTGTAGAAAACACAGTGAAGCCATCCCATGTTAGATTTGTGTTCCCCAACTGGAGACTGGCAGTGAATGAACCCATCAGAGTCGGCAGTTAAAGAAAAATAACATTTAACTATGGTCATTCCTAATAGACGCTGTTATTTAAAACTTTTTTTTTCTTCTTAAATTTCAATTTCAAATTTCCAGCGAGCAGGGTTAACTAACTGGCTGCTCCGCTGCTTTCGCTTTGGGGAGGAAGTGGTTGCTTTCAGAGCTGCATTCATAAAAAAGTTTTAAAAGATGTATTAAAAATAGCTTCATGCAAAAACCAGTCAGCATGCATGAAACCCCATTCATTATGGGAATGTCTTAAAGCGACAGGTCCCCCTCGGGGCATCACATACTTCCTCCATCCGGCTTTGGAAATAAATGCTGCATCTTAAATTTGAGTCGCACAGTGGAAAGTACATTGTGATCTGAATCCCTGCAGTCCGGGCAGGCACGGTGGCAGAGTGGTTAGCACTGCTGCCTCACAGCGACAGGGACCCGGGTTCGATTCCCAGCTTGGGTCGCTGTATGTGTGGAGTCTGCACCTTGTCTGTGTGGGTTTCCTCCGGGTGCTCCGGTTTCCTCCCACAGTCCGAAAGACGTGCTGGTTAGGTGCATTGGCCATGCTAAATTCTCCCTCAGTGTACCCGAACAGGTGCCGGAGTGTGGTGACTAGGAGATTTTCACAGTGACTTCATTGCAGTGTTAATGTAAGCCTACTTGTGACTAATAAATAAATGTAAACTCAAATTTTCTTTTACATTCTTCAGAGTAGTCTGAGGCGCTAGGCAACAGGAAGGTATAAACCATTTAGGTTTGTTGTCAGTAAGTTGCGTGTTTTCATAGCTTTGGTATCACAGTTTCTGGGTGTGAGTGTATTGTGTTTCACCCATGGGAGTGCTGCATTCTGCATTCTCGGAGAAGGATGGGAGTGTGAAATACCATTTTAAGGTCATGTTACAGTTGCGAATGGCTTCCAAAGTGCATAGTCATCACTGGATGAACATTAGGTGATTTGGCTTCGCAAGCTGGTTTTGATTACGATATTAGCATGGTAATAATGTTATTTTTTAATCAATTCTTGGGGTGTGGGTATCACATATGCTTGTTTTAAGTGCATTTGGAAGTGGTGGGCAGGTAGGTTTTTGAGGAATGGGAGATGGAGGAGATGGTGGCTACTGTCACTGGACTAGTGACCCAGAAGGTCTGTGGTCATGGGTTCAAATCCCACCACGGCTGGTGGAATTTAAATTCAACTAATAAAGGTAGTATCTGTTAAAAGCGGCACGGTGGCACAGTGGTTAGCACTGCTGCCTCACAACGCCAGGGACCCGGGTTCGATTCCCGGCTCAGATCACTGTCTGTGCGGAGTCTGCACGTTCTCCCCGTGTCTGCGAGGGTTTCCTCCGGGTGCTCCGGTTTCCTCCCTCAGTCTGAAAGACGTGCTGGTTAGGTGCATTGGCCATGCTAAATTCTCCCTCAGTGTACCCGAACAGGTGCTGGAGTGTGGTGACTCGGGGATTTTCACAGTGACTTCATTGCAGTGTTAATGTAAGCCTACTTGTGACACTAACAAAATAAACTTTAAAAACTAATGATGCCATGGAACCACTACTGACCATTATAAAATGCCATCTGGTTCACTTACGACCCTTACTTGGTCTGGCCTGCATGTGACTCCAGATCCTGTGTGGCTGACTCTTTAACTGACCTCTGACACGGCCAAGCAGGTCACTCAGTTCATGAACAAGTAGGGGTGGCCAAAAATGCTGGCCCTGTCAGTGGCGTCCACATCCCATCCAATCTGCCAGACTAGGGCGGCACGGTAGCACAGTGGTTAGCACTGCTGCTTCACAGCTCCAGGGTCCCGGGTTCGATTCTCGGCTCGGGTCACTGTCTGTGTGGAGTTTGCACATTCTCCTCGTGTCTGCGTGGGTTTCCTCCGGGTGCTCCGGTTTCCTCCCACAGTCCAAAGATGTGCGGGTTAGGTTGATTGGCCAGGTTAAAAATTGCCCCTTAGAGTCCTGGGATGCGTAGGTTAGAGGGATTAGCGGGTAAAATATGTGGGGGTAGGGCCTGGGTGGGAATGTGGTCGGTGCAGACTCAATGGGCCGAATGGCCTCCTTCTGCACTGTAGGGTTTCTATGATTTCTTTCTATGAATCCCACCATGGCGTCTGGTGGAGTTTAAATTCAATTAATAAAATCCGGAATTGAAAGCTCGTCTCAGGAACAATGAGCTTGTTTTATTAATTTGTGGGACATGGGCGTCGCTGGTTGGCCAGCATTTATTGCCCATCCTTAAAGAACAAAGAAAATTACAGCACAGGTTTAGGCCCTTCGGCCCTCCAAGCCTGCACCGACCATGCTGCCCAACTGAACTAAAGCCCCCTACCCTTCCGGGGACCATATCCCTCCATTCCCATCCTATTCATGTATTTGTCAAGACGCCCCTTAAAAGTCACTATCGTTTCTGCTTCCACTACCTCCCCCGGCAACGAGTTCCAGGCATCCATTACTCTCTGTGTAAAAAAACTTGCCTCGTACATCTTCTTTAAACCTTGCCCCTCGCATCTTAAACCTGTGCCCCCGAGTAATTTACTCTTCCACCTGGGAAAAAGCTTCTGACTATCCACTCTGTCCATGCTCCTTATAATCTTGTAGACTTCTATCAGGTCGCCCCTCAACCTCCGTCGTTCCAGTGAGAACAAACCAAGTTTCTCTAACCTCTCCTCATAGCTAATGCCCTCCATGCCAGGCAACTTAGTTGGCCATGAAACCATTGTCGATTGTTGGAAAAACCCATCTGGTCCACTAAGTTCTTTGTGGAAGGAAATCTGCCATCCTTACCTGGTTTGGCCTAAATGTGACTCCAGAGCCACAGCGATGTGGCTGAATCTTAACTGCCGTCTGAAATGGCCCAGCAAGCTACTCAACTCAAAAGGATGGGCAACAAAGATGCATGTTGTTGAAGAAAGGGAAGAGGGTGGCAAGTTATGGCAACTCTTTCAGCTGGTCAAGTCTAACTGGCTCTTTGCGGGATGTCTACCTTACGTGTACCTGCTCTTTACAATGCCAAGGAACTCAGGAGTGTGGAAAGGATCCTCCTCAGGCACTTCAACAACAGCAACTTATATTAATATGGCGTCTTTAACACGATGAAACATCTCAAGGTACCTGACAGGAGCATTATTAAGGAGCCAATTAAGGAGATATTAGGTTTGATGCCCAAAGCTTGGTCAAAAAGAGAGGTTTTAAGGAGTATCTTAAAGGAGGAATGTGAGCAGGAGAGGTGTCGGGAGGGAATTCCAGAGCTCGGGACCTCGGCAGCTGAAAACATGGTCACCAGTGGTGGAGCAATTATAATTGAGAATGTATAAGAGGCTCGAATCAGAGGAGCACAGATATAGAATCATAAACTCCTACAGTGCAGAAGGAGGCCATTCGGCCCATCGAGTCTGCACTGACCACAATCCCACCCAGGCCCTATCCTCATAAGCCCATGCATTTACCCTAGCTAGTTCCCCCTGACACTAAGGGGCAATTTATCATGGCCAATCCACCTAACCCACACATCTTTGGACTGTGGGAGGAAACCGGAGCACCCGGAGGAAACCTAAGCTGGACTAAAGGGTCTGAAACCAAAAGAGAAAACGCTGGAAAATCTCAGCAGGCCTGGCAGCATCTGTGAGGAGAGAAAAAAGAGCTGACGTTTCGAGTCCAGGTGACTCTTTGTCAAAGCTAAAAGGCAGAGAAAGCGGGAGATATTTATACTGCAGGGGGAGGGAATGAAAGATGAGTCATAGCCACAGACACCAGGAGAAAAGGCTGCTACTGGCAGTCCATAGAGAGAATAAAGGGTGTGAATGGGCAAACAGCAGAGAAGCTGAAATCAGAGGGTAAAGTGTGACAGGTGAAGGTGTGGAGGGAGGGGGGAGGGATGGGTGGGAGAGAGGTAAAATTGAGAAAAAGGGGGAAAGGGGAAGCTTTTATACTTTAAGGGAGGGTCGTTGGCTAAATGCACATCTGCCCCTGGGGGGCAGTTTATGGTTAATCTGTCTCTCAGAATGGGTGGGATTGAAACTAATAGTATAAGGAAGTAGGCCCCGCAATATTTCCTCTTTAAGGATATGTCAGCATTTAGTCTGTAAATGGGAAATATTGGGTATGAGTCAAACTAACAGAAACCGCTTTGTGCCTTGGTATCAGTTTGAAAGCCTTCCCTTAAAGTGCATCCTGTGACTCAAGTGTAGTCATCCTGATTACAAAACAAGCCAATAAATGGAGCTCACAAATGATGTAACAATGTTTGAAAGTTTATTTATTAGTGTCACAAGTAGGCGTACATTAACACTGCAGCGAAGTTACTGTGAAATTCCCCGGGTCGCCGCACCCCGGCGCCTGTTCAGGTCAATGCGCCCTAACCAGCACATTCTGTCAGAATTGCAGCTTTTCAGAGTTTATCGGGAACAGTACAAACACAAACAGACCAGAAAAGATTCCTTTTAGTCCACTCGGCCCGACCCACACAATTGTAACGCCTTTTGCAACATCGCTCTGCATTCCCGTCTGCAAAATAAACCATGTGACCCCTGGGACGAGGCAGCAAACACGATTAAAATTCCAGTTGCGAAGGAGGATCATATTGAACGTGAAACATGCATTTCCGCTTCTCTCTCCACAGGCGCTGCCAGACCTGCCGAGTATTTCCCCGCACTATGTTTTGCTTGTATTTAAGATTAAAATTTGTATTCTTTGGGGGGGTGCATAAATACAGGTTTAACGTGTGGCTGAGTAAACTATGAAGCTGACATAAAAAGGTCACCTGAAATTCCTCTGCATGAATCACCTTGGGGAGGAAAGGTAGGACAAGTCAATAGCTCTGCTTGCTTCAAATTCTTGGTCCTGGAATACATTCCACACATTGTTCAACTGGGTAACCACTGTGTGTGTGCACGTGTGTGCGCGTGTTTGCCGAGTGCGTGAGTGTGTGTGTGTGCATGCGTGTGTGTGTGTGCATGTATGCGTGCATGTGTATGTGCATGTGTGTGCGCGCGTGTGTATGTGTTCGCGCGTGAGTGCGCGTGTCTGTGTGTGCATGCGTGTGTGCAGCGCATGTGTGTGCACGCGCGTGTGTGCGTGCATGTGTGTGCGCGCACATGTGTGTGCTCATGTGTGTCCACGTGCGCATGTGTGTGCGCGTGTGTGTGTGCACATGTGTGTGCGTGCATTTGCATGCATGTGCGTATACGTGCGTGTGTGTGTGCGCATGTGTGTGTGTGCCTGCGTGCGTGTGTGTGCGTGCATGTGAGCGTGTGTGCGTGCGTGTGTATGCGTTTGTGTTATACTTTGGGTTGTGTGTATGTGCGTGCGTTATGTGGAGGGTTTTGTGTGTGTGTGTGAGTTACGCGATGGATTGTGTGTGTGTCATGTGGTGGGTTGTGTGTGTGTCTGTGTGCGCGTGTCTGTGTGCGCGTGTCTGTGTGCTCGTGTCTGTGTGCTCGTGTCTGTGTGCTCGCGTCTGTGTGCTCGCGTCTGTGTGCGCGCGTCTGTGTGCGCGCGTCTGTGTGCGCGCGTCTGTGTGCGCGCGTCTGTGTGCGCGCGTCTGTGTGCGCGCGTCTGTGTGCGCGCGTCTGTGTGCGCGCGTCTGTGTGCGCGCGTCTGTGTGCGCGCGTCTGTGTGCGCGCGTCTGTGTGCGCGCGTCTGTGTGCGCGCGTCTGTGGGCGCGCGTCTGTGGGCGCGCGTCTGTGGGCGCGCGTCTGTGGGCGCGCGTCTGTGGGCGCGCGTCTGTGGGCGCGCGTCTGTGGGCGCGCGTCTGTGGGCGCGCGTCCGTGGGCGCGCGTCTGTGGGCGCGCGTCTGTGTGTGCGTGTTATGTGGTGTGAAAACCCTGCGATATTTCAAGTGCAATTTTCCTTCAATTTTTCTAAATCACTATTGAAATTTTAAAAAAACAACCTAGATATTCACATGAAAAAACGGCCGTGTTTAAAAAGAAATCTGAACAGCCCAGACAGAATTAGTAAGGAAACGGCGAGTGTTGGTAATAATTAATCAGCTCAGTGACAGCTCAGAGAGAAAGAGAGCGTGGGGGTGGACAGGGTAAGGAGTGGGGAGGGTAGAGAGAAGATACAGGAGGGAAAAGGGAGTTGGTTAGTGTACGGGGTGTGGTGAGAGTGGGGAGTTGGTTGGTGTACAGATGCGGGGGGAGAGGGGAGTTGGTTAGTGTATGGGGTGTGGTGGGAGAGGGAGAGGGGAGTTGGTTAGTGTACGGGGTGTGGTGGGAGAGGGAGAGGGGAGTTGGTTAGTGTACGGGGTGTGGTGGGAGAGGGAGAGGGGAGTTGGTTAGTGTACGGGGTGTGGTGGGAGAGGGAGAGGGGAGTTGGTTAGTGTACGGGGTGTGGTGGGAGAGGGAGAGGGGAGTTGGTTAGTGTACGGGGTGTGGTGGGAGAGGGAGAGGGGAGTTGGTTGGTGTACGGGGTGTGGTGGGAGAGGGGAGTTGGTTAGTGTACGGGGTGTGGTGGGAGAGGGAGAGGGGAGTTGGTTAGTGTACGGGGTGTGGTGGGAGTGGAGAGTTGGTTAGTGTACGGGGTGTGGTGGGAGTGGAGAGTTGGTTAGTGTACGGGGTGTACTGGGAGTGGGGAGTTGGTTGGTATACGGGGTGCGGGGGGAGAGGGGAGTTGGTTAGTGTACGGGGTGTGGTGGGAGTGGGGAGTTGGTTAGTGTACGGGGTGTACTGGGAGTGGGGAGTTGGTTAGTGGACGGGGTGTGGTGGGAGAGGGGAGTTGGTTAGTGTACGGGGTGTGGTGGAAGAGGGGAGTTGGTTAGTGTACGGGGCGTAGTGGGAGAGGGGAGTTGGTTAGTGTACGGGGTGTGGTGGGAGAGGGGAGTTGGTTAGTGTACGGGGTGTGGTGGAAGAGGGGAGTTGGTTAGTGTACGGGGTGTACTGGGAGTGGGGAGTTGGTTAGTGTACGGGGTGTGGTGGGAGAGGGGAGTTGGTTAGTGTACGGGGCGTACTGGGAGTGGGGAGTTGGTTAGTGTACGGGGTGTGGTGGGAGAGGGGAGTTGGTTAGTGTACGGGGTGTGGTGGGAGAGGAGAGTTGGTTAGTGTACGGGGCGTACTGGGAGTGGGGAGTTGGTTAGTGTACGGGGTGTGGTGGGAGAGGGGAGTTGGTTAGTGGACGGGGTGTACTGGGAGTGGGGTGTTGGTTAGTGGACGGGGTGTACTGGGAGTGGGGAGTTGGTTAGTGGACGGGGTGTACTGGGAGTGGGGAGTTGGTTAGTGGACGGGGTGTACTGGGAGTGGGGAGTTGGTTAGTGTACGGGGTGTGGTGGAAGAGGGGAGTTGGTTAGTGTACGGGGTGTGGTGGGAGTGGGGAGTTGGTTAGTGGACGGGGCGTACTGGGAGTGGGGAGTTGGTTAGTGGACGGGGTGTACTGGGAGTGGGGAGTTGGTTAGTGGACGGGGTGTACTGGGAGTGGGGAGTTGGTTAGTGGACGGGGTGTGGTGGAAGAGGGGAGTTGGTTAGTGTACGGGGTGTGGTGGGAGAGGGGAGTTGGTTAGTGTACGGGGTGTGGTGGGAGTGGGGAGTTGGTTAGTGTACGGGGTGTACTGGGAGTGGGGAGTTGGTTAGTGTACGGGGTGTGGTGGGAGAGGGGAGTTGGTTAGTGTACGGGGTGTGGTGGGAGAGGGGAGTTGGTTAGTGTACGGGGCGTAGTGGGAGAGGGGAGTTGGTTAGTGTACGGGGTGTGGTGGGAGAGGGGAGTTGGTTAGTGTACGGGGTGTGGTGGGAGAGGGGAGTTGGTTAGTGTACGGGGTGTGGTGGGAGAGGGGAGTTGGTTAGTGTACGGGGTGTGGTGTTAGAGGGAGAGGGGAGTTGGCTGGTGTACTGGGCGGGGTGGGAGAGGGAGTGGGGAGTTGGTTGGTGTACGGAGTGTGGAGGGAGTGGGGAGTTGGTTGTGGTGTGGGGGGAGAGGGAGTGGGGAGTTGGTTGGTGTACAGGGTGTGGTGGGAGAGGGAGAGGGGAGTTGGTTGGTGTACGGGGGTGTGGGGGGAGAGGGAGAGGGGAGTTGGTTGGTGTACGGGGGTGTGGGGGGAGAGGGAGAGGGGAGTTGGTTGGTGTACAGGGTGTGGTGGGAGAGGGGAGTTGGTTGGTGTACGGGGTGTGGTGGGAGAGGGAGAGGGGAGTTGGTTAGTGTACAGGGTGTGGTGGGAGAGGGAGAGGGGAGTTGGTTGGTGTACAGGGTGTGGTGGGAGAGGGAGTGGGGAGTTAGTTGGTGTACGGGGTGTGGTGGGAGTGGGGAGTTGGTTGGGGTGTGGGGGGAGAGGGAGTGGGGAGTTGGTTGGTGTACAGGGTGTGGTGGGAGTGGGAGAGGGGAGTTGGTTGGTGTACAGGGTGTGGTGGGAGTGGGAGTGGGGAGTTGGTTGGTGTACAGGGTGTGGTGGGAGAGGGAGAGGGGAGTTGGTTGGTGTACAGGGTGTGGTGGGAGTGGGAGTGGGGAGTTGGTTGGTGTACGGGGTGTGGTGGGAGTGGGAGAGGGGAGTTGGTTGGTGTACAGGGTGTGGTGGGAGTGGGAGAGGGGAGTTGGTTGGTGTACAGGGTGTGGTGGGAGTGGGGAGTTGGTTGGGGTACAGGGTGTGGTGGGAGAGGGAGAGGGGTGTTGGTTGGTGTACAGGGTGTGGTGGGAGTGGGAGAGGGGAGTTGGTTGGTGTACAGGGTGTGGTGGGAGTGGGAGTGGGGAGTTGGTTGGTGTACAGGGTGTGGTGGGAGTGGGGAGTTGGTTGGTGTACGGGGGTGTGGTGGGAGTGGGGAGTTGGTTGGTGTACGGGGTGTGGTGGGAGAGGGAGAGGGGAGTTGGTTGGTGTACGGGGGTGTGGTGGGAGAGGGAGAGGGGAGTTGGTTGGTGTACAGGGTGTGGTGGGAGTGGGGAGTTGGTTGGTGTACAGGGTGTGGTGGGAGAGGGAGAGGGGAGTTGGTTGGTGTACAGGGTGTGGTGGGAGTGGGAGTGGGGAGTTGGTTGGTGTACAGTGTGTGGTGGGAGTGGGAGTGGGGAGTTGGTTGGTGTACAGGGTGTGGTGGGAGTGGGAGAGGGGAGTTGGTTGGTGTACAGGGATGGAGGAGATGGAGGAAGCTAATCCGAAGATAAAAGCAAAATACTGCGGATGCTGAAATCTGAAACAAAAGTGGAAAATATTGGGAAATCTCAGCAGATGTGTGGAGAGAGAATAGAGCCAATGTTTCGAGTCTGGATGACCCCATTTTCCAGATTTTTCCAGCATTTTCTGACGATTCGTTAATCATTGCTGTTTTGTGCAATTTGGTGTCGTGGATGGGACCCCGGACCACCTGCTGAGTTGCCAGTTGCTGGGGTTGTGCTGTTGAAGCTGGTCTTTCACAGTCTGGGGGAGAATTGGATTCTACCCTGTAACCAAAACCCAGAGGACCCCTCCTTCACATTACAGAGTCCAATCAGAGAACAGTGTCTGCGCGTCTGACTGACTGATTGGGTATGCAAATCTCAATTCTCCCAATCAAGTGCTTCCATTTTCAGCCAGAGTTGCACTGTTCCAGGATGTAATTAACACTTTACAAAGAGTTCTACAAAACCAAATTGCAACAGAATTGGTTCAACATGTTTTAACATCTGAAGCAATGTTCTAAAACTTTTTTTGCCCTTAAAAAATCTACAAAAATGGACCATGTTGCAAACTGGCTGCTTGCTTCCCTAATCAGCTCAGAAGACATCTATTGAAAGCAGAATAACTTCTCGGCCTACAGAGCAGGGCGTGGGTTCTTTTCGATGAGTATTGCTTTCTCAGATGAGGGTTAAACTTCAAGGGAAGGGAGTGAAGCATTAGAAGTGCAGATACTGTGATTCTGCTTTGCAAGGCAGTGTGTGTAACTGCCTTGTGCTGAAGAAGTCATCACAGAAATGAGGAGTTCCGCATTTTGTTTTGGCAAACATTCTCATTATTTCTGTAGCTACTCAGTTTTAAGTGGAAGCAATGGGTAGGAAGTAAAAGACTTCTTCTGTGTAATAGTCAGGAGGAGTTCCTCATTTATGTTTTTTTGAAATAGCTTGATCTGGGTTTTGCTGGTGTTGAGCTGAAACTTGACTTGGGAGGCGATAGGGGTTCTCAGAACTGAGGCATGTCTGCAGTGACATTGTAGAGTTTGACCTGCCTCAATTCTTGGAACCCCTATCTCCTCCAAGTCAAGTTTCAGCATAATGCATACCAGCAAAACCCAGTTCAAGCTATTTCAAAATGAACTTTTAAAAAATTACCACCAGAGGTTGATCAGGAATCCATCAGACAACTGTGGTGTCTGGCGTCCTCTGGTGGTGAATCAGCGTAGCTCACCGAATAGACACACCATTGAGAGCGATGGGGAGGCCTCCTTGTTTGATGACAGACAGACTGCACAGTCAGTGAGAAAGATTTTCCAGCAATCTTGTCTTTGTTGACCTGGTGAGCAATAAATTAAGCAGCAGAACAGCTTCTGCCCTGCTGCCATGGACCTGTCATATAATAAGCCGATCATTCTCTCCACCCTATCTGTAACTGCAGCGCTATATCCTGCACCCTCTCCTTTCCTTCTATAGAATCCATAGAATCCCTACTGTGCAGAAGGAGGCCATTTGGCCCATCGAGTCTGCACCAACCACAATCCCACCCAGGCCCTATCCCCATAACCCCATGCCTTTACCCTAGCTAGTCCCCCCTGACACTAAGGGGCAATTTAACATGGCTAATCCACCTAACCCGCACATCTTTGGAGTGTGGGAAGAAACCGGAGCACCCGGAGGAAACCCAGGCAGACACGGGGAGAATGTGTAAACTCTGCACAGACAGTGACCCAAGCCGGGAGTCGAACCCGGGTCCCTGGTGCTGTGAGGCAGCAGTGCTAACCACTGTGCCACTGTGCCGCCCATTCACTCACTGGACGTGGATGTCACTGGCTGAGCCAACATCTATTGCCCATCACTGAGGGCAGTTGAGAGTCAACCACATTGCTGTGGCTCTGGAGTCACATGTAGGCCAGACTAGGTAACGATGGCAGATTTCCTTCCCTAAAGGACATTAGTGAACCAGATGCAGATTTTTATTGACCAATTGCCGTGGTGGGATTCGAACCCGGGTCCCCAGAGCATTACCCTGAGTCTCTGCGATTACTAATCCAGCGACAATACTACTGCGCCGCCACCACCGTACTCGATGAACAGTATGCTTTGTCTGGATAGCGCAGAAGAAACAATACTTTTCACCGTACCCCAATACATGTGACAATAATAAATCAAATCGAGTCAAAACGAAATGAAGAGTCCCTTTTTGAAAACATGTCCAGATTAAGCCCTGGCTCCTGATCTTTTGCTCCGACAGAATTGGGCATTGGAAACATCCCAGTCACGCGATATCTTTTATAGCAGCAGCGTGGTTCATTTGGCAGCGCTGTCTAACTATTTTTGTGGTGTTAGCTGTGGCTCACTTGGTAGCACTCTCATTTGTGACTCAGAGGATTGTGGCTTTAACCACTCCAGGGACTTGAGCTCAATATCTAGGCTGACACTTCAGTGCTGTACTGGGGAGTGCTGCACTGTCAGAGTCATAGAACCATACAACCCGGAGGAGGCCCTTCAGCCCATCGAGTCAACGCCGTCACATTAGAAACACCTGAACTCCCACCTAATCCCATTTACCAGCACTTGGCCCATAGCCCTGAATGTTATGGTGTGCCAAGTGTTCATCCAGATACTTTTTAAAGGATGTGAGGCATCCTGCCTCCACCACCCTCCCAGGCAGCACATTCCAGACCGTCACCACCCTCTGGGTAAAAAAGTTTTTCCTCACTTCCCTCCCTGAACTGTGTACAGTTCTGGTCACCCTATTATAAAAAGGATATTATTAAACTAGAAAGAGTTCAGAAAACATTTACTAGGATGCTACCGGGACTTGGTGGTTTGAGTTATAAGGAGAGGCTGGATAGACCGGGACTTTTTTCTCTGGAGCGCAGGAGGCTGAAGGGTGATCTTATAGAGATCTATAAAATAATGAGGGACATAGATCAGCTAGCAAGTCAACCTCTTTTCCCAAAGATAGGGGAGTCTAAAACTAGAGGGCATAGGTTTAAGGGGAGAGGTACAAAAGTGTCCAGAGGGGCAATTTTTTCACACAGAGGGTGTGTCTGGAACGAGCTGCCAGAGGTAATAGTAGAGGCGGGTACAATTTTGTCTTTTAAAAAGTATTTAGACAGTTACATGGGTAAGATGGATATAGAGGGATATGGGCCAAACGCGGGCAATTGGGATTAGCTTAATGGTTTATAAAAAAAGGGCGGCATGGACAAGTTGGGCCGAAGGGCCTGTTTCCATGCTGTAAACCTCTATGACTCTAAACCTTCTGCCTCACCTTGAGCCTATGACCCCTCATGACTGACCCTTCAACTAAGGGGAACAGCTACTCCCTATCCACTCTGTCCATGTCCCTCATAATGTTGAACACCTCGATCAGGTCGCCCCCTCAGTCTCCTCTGCTCCATTACCACAGGAAGTAGTTGATGCCAAAACATTGAATGTATTCAAGAGGCGGCTGGATATAGCACTTGGGGCAAATGGGATCAAAGGTTATGGGGAGAAAGCAGGATTAGGCTATTGAGTTGGACGATCAGACATGTTTATAATAAATGGTGGAGCAGGCTCGAAGGGCCGAATGGCCTCCTCCTGCTCCTATCTCCTTTGTTTCTATGAAAGGAACACTTATATTAAAAAAAATTCAACCCCCTTTTTCCTTTTCATAAATACAACCCCATTTATGAAAGGGAAAATTCTGGATCAGAGCTGCTTTACTGGAAGTTTTTAGAGGCTTCGGAAAAGCCTTTCAAACAGCCACTTGTAACCACTTGTCCCAACTCCTGCTGCTGTTCTGTGGCCGCTGTAACATTATCAAAGCCACACATGCTGTGTCACTGGACCAATGCAAGGAGGGTTCTTGTGCCTGTTCTGGGTCACTAAGCATTTGCTGATCACCATGACAACAGCAACAGTCCTTTGGTGTTCCAATGGCTTTCCATCGAATCCCCACTGTCAAAAGTTAACTTTACATCACTGGCTGCACCTGGACCTGATGTCCTCTCTGTACCTTCTGGCCTACTTCACACACACACACACACACACTCACACACACACACTCACACACACACTGGCTTTAAAATCAGTAGCATGGTTTGCAGCCATCTCACACCACACTGTGGTGTTTCCCTCTTCAACGCCTCTCCCTAACTGCACCTCTTAGCATCTTTAAAATCTCTTTCAATTGAGACAGTGGCACAGTGGTTAGCACTGCTGCTTCACAGCGCCAGGGACCCGGGTTCAATTCTGGCCTCGGGTCACTGTCTGTGTGCAGTTTGCACGTTCTCCCCGTGTCTGCGTGGGTTTCCTCCGGGTGCTCTGGTTTCCTCCCACAGTCCAAAGATGTGTGGGTTAGGTGCATTGGCCACGTTAAATTTCCCCTTAGTCTCAGCGGGATTAGCAGGGTAAATGTGTCGGGGATAGGGTCTGGGTGGGATTGTTGTATTTGATTTATTATTATTGTCACAGGTATTAGTAATCAGTGAAAAGTATTGTTTCTTGCGCGCTACACAGACAAAGCATACCGTTCATAGAGATGGAAAGGAGAGAGTGCAGAATGTAGTGTTGCAGTTATAGAGTTGTAGCGAAAGACCAACTTAATGTGAGGTCGGCCCATTCAAAAGTCTGATGGCAGCAGAGAAGATGTTGGTGAAGGCTCGGTGGGCCTTCTGCACTATAGGGCTGTAACAAGTGGGCTTAGATTAACACTGTAACACTGCCGGGATTCTATGATTCTACTTTTAAATAATTTGTCCAGTATCAGGTATATCCAGTATAAATCTTCCATTTAAAAGAAAATACAAAATTAAGTTCCACATTGAATTGCTTGAGGCATGAATATAATTCAATGGGACATTGAACATTTTATAAAAATAAACAAACTCAGGTTTAAACCGAGTGCTCAGCTAGATTATCAGAATACCTTCATGCAATGCATTCCTGAACCAGCTCAGTATCATGGCATCAGCTGACTCAGATGTTTGGGTCAGATGGGTAATGTAACATGTAACAATTCAACACATTACTGTAATCACCACTAGCACACTGGTGTGGCTGGGTTAAGGATTCACTGGCCCGGTGAGGAGGGTAGCGTCAGGGGGACTAGCAGGGTAAATACGTGGATAGGGGAGAGGGCCTGGGTGGCACCGTTGTCGCTGCAGGCCCGATGGGCCAAATGGTCTCCTTCTACACTGTAGGACTGCCACAAGTAGGCTTACATTAACACTGCAATGAAGTTACTGTGAAAATCCCCTAGTCGCCACACTCCGGCGCCTGTTCGGGTACACTGAGGGAGAATTTAGCATGACCAATGCACCCTAACCAGCACGTCTTTCAGACTATGGGAGGAAACCGGAGCACCCGGAGGAAACCCACGCAGACACGGGAAGAATGCGCGAACTCCACACAGACAGTGACCCAAGCCGGGAATCGAACCCAGGGCCCTGGTGCTGTGAGACAGCAGTGCTAACCACTGTGCCACCCACAGCTCGGATACCCTGGTTGTGATTGGGTAGATAATAATGGTGCCAGGCGAGAGCAGTGCCACCCAGCTAGACGACAGGAGAGGCCTTGGAAGAGGATGGTGTGGTAAACCATGTTGAAGGCTGTAGGCAGGTCGGGAAGGACAGGGAAGGAACATCTGCCTCTGTCACAGTCACATAGGATGTCATTTGTAATTTCGGGAAAAGCTGAATAATTCGGATGGCGGGAACAGGAGTTCTGATTGGAGGGATTCAAACATGGAAGCCCAGGAAAAGTGGGCAGAGATTTGAGCGTCAGCAACACGTACAGATTTGGAGAGGAAAGGGAGGTTGGACATGAGGTGGTCTTTCCCGAGGAGGGTTCAGGGAATTTTTTGAGGAAAGGGCTAGATTATTTTTATGGAGCTCATGGCTAGGATCTGTAATGAACCCCTGAGAGGGTAGCATCGGGATTCAGGGAATTGGATGCTTATCTGAAATGAAAAGAATTGCAGGAGTCTGGGGAAAAACGGGAGTGGGACTCAGTGAGTTGCTCTTCCGGAGAGCTAGAAATTGACATGTTGGGCTGAATGATCTCCTTCGGTGCTGTGACAATTTTATGATTTTATGTAACAAAGTGACCTAAAGTGCTTTGAAAAAAGGCATCGTAAAGCAAAATGTGGCACAGAGCTAGAAAGTGTTTTCCATTAGCGCAGTCTGGACTTTTAGTAGACTTACTGGAACCCATGTAAAGTCGTGGGCACTTGTAATGTAATCCACACTGTTTTTCCACGCACATCAAAGTATATAATGGCGGCAGTGGGATATGTTCAGTATGTAATATTCCACTATTAACTCAGAAGCATGTGGGTTACATTCTTTGACGGTGAGGCCAGCCAAGAACTATTTCAGTGTATGAAAGATGAAGATGTCCTTTGTAGGCACCAGTGATGTTAACTTGAGGCACTCTTGGGTTGGCTGATTAGGAATGGTTTTGATTTGGTTTGATTTATTATTGTCACATGCATTAGGATACAGTAAAAGTATTGTTTCTTGAAAGTTTACTTATTCTGTCACAAGTGGGCTTACATTAACACTGCAATGAAGTTATTGTGAAAATCCCCTAGTCGCCACACTCCGGGTGCCTGTTTGGGTACACTGAGGGAGAATTTAGCATGGCCAATGCACCTAACCAGCACCTCTTTCGGACTGTGGGAGGAAACCGTAGGAAAGAAGAGAGTGCAGAATGTAGTGTTACAGTCATAGCTAGGGTGTAGAGAAAGATCAACTTAATATATGGTGACCAAAAGAGAAAATGCTGGAAAATCTCAGCAGGTTAGGCAGCATCTGTAAGGAGAGAAAGGAGCTGACGTTTCAAGTCCAGATGACCCTTTGTCGAAGCTTTGACAAAGGATCATCTGGACTCGAAATGTCAGCTCTTTTCTCTCCTTACAGATGCTGCCAGACTTGCTGAGGTTTTCCAGCATTTTCTCTTTTGGTTTCAGATTCCAGAATCCGCAGTAATTTTGCTTTTATTTTTGGCAGGTCCATTCAAAAGTCTGATGACAGCCGGGAAGAAGCTGTTCTTGAGTCGGTTGGTACGTGACCTCAGACTTTTGTATCTTTTTCCTGACGGAAGAAGGTGGAAGAGAGCATGTCCAGGGCGTGTGGGGGGTCCTTGATTATGCTGGCTGCTTTTCCGAGACAGCGGGAAGAGTTCTTGTATTCACCTGCTAACAATTTTGCAAATTATTCCCATGTACCAGAGATCAGAAGTCACCTTTTCAATGGAAACCAGAACAACACCCATGCCAAACTCGCCCCTGTTTCAATCTCCTGACGTGAACCGGGCAGAGGTTTTAGTCCCAACATCAGCATGTTCACGGTGGCGCAGTGGTTAGCACTGCGGCCTCACAGTTCCAGGGACCCGGGTTCGATTCCCGGCTTGGGTCCCTGTCTGTGTGGAGTTTGCACGTTCTCCCCGTGTCTGCGTGGGTTTCCTCCGGGTGCTCTGGTTTCCTCCCACAGTCCAAAAGACGTGCTGGTTAGATGCATTGACTATGCTAAATTCTCCCTCAGTGTACCCGAACAGGTGCCGGGGCGTGGCGACTAGGGGATTTTCACAGTAACTTCATTGCAGTGTTAATGTAAGCCTACTTGTGACACTAATAAATAAGCTTTATATTGGCACTGGGTTATTTGGGAACTAAAACAACTCCCATTGACATAGATGGAGGTTTTGCCTCTACTTGTTCAGCTTTGGAAGTCACAGGGTTTGTGAATTCTATTCTTGACCCTGATTAAAATGCCCAGTAAGAAGAGGCCGTGAGGCAGATTCCATGCAAGTCTGGTGATGTTAATGGTGCCAACCTTCAGTTTCAGGCTGTGCCAAGGCAAGCCCATGTTGACACTGAGCTGCTGGTTTGTCTGGCTGCTGCGGAACCTCGAACATGGGAGCACAGTCTCATTTAGGGCTCCGATGAAGAGAAATCTCTTCACTCAAAGGGTTGGGGATCATTAGATTTCTCTACCTCAGAGGGTTGTGGATGCTTCAGATTTGAACTTAAGGTTGAAGTAGACAGAGCTTTGGTCTTCCAGAGTACCAGATGTGGGGGAGAGGGCAGGAAATACTCTCTTCCACCTTCTTCCGTCAGGAAAAAGATATAAAAGTCTGAGGACATGTACCAACCGACTCAAGAACAGCTTCTTCCCTGCTGCTGTCAGACTTTTGAATGGACCTACCTTGCATTAAGTTGATCTTTCTCTACACCCGAGCTATGACTGTAACACTACATTCTACACTCTCTCCTTCTGTATGAACTGTATGCTTTGTCTGGATAGCGCGCAAGAAACAATACTTTTCACTGTGTGTTAATACATGTGACAATAATAAACCAAATCAAATCAACTGAAACCCAAGATCAGCCATGATTATTCCAAATGGTCCAGCAGGATTGATAGGCTTAAAGTAAACTTTTAAAGTTTATTTATTAGTGTCATGAGTAGGCTTACATTAACACTGCGATGAAGTTACTGTGAAAATCCCCTAGTCGCCACACTCTGGCGCCTGTTCGGGTGCACTGAGGGAGAATTTAGCATGGCCAATGCACCTAACCAGCACGTCTTTCAGACTGTGGGAGGAAACCAGAGCACCCGGAGAAAACCCACGCAGACACGGGGAGAACGTGTAAACCCCACACAGACAGTGACCCAAGCCAGGAATCGAACCCGGGTCCCTGGCGCTGTGAGGCAGCAGTGCCACCCCGTGCCGCCGTGCCGCCCCACTGCTAAGTGGTCTGCTCCGATTTCTAAATTTCTTATATTCTTCACCCCATCACGGGCCGTCCTGTTTTGCTGTATTTTTCCCCCACCCCATCCTTTCACCTGCTCAAAGCCAATTACATTTCAGACTTGTCCCAGTTCTGAGGAAGGTTCACTGACCTGGAAGGTTAACTCTGGGCTGGATCCTCCCTGTAAACAGGACAGGGATTGTTGTGCTTCCTGAAGCTGCCTCATGGCAGGGATCTCGGTGGGGAATGGTCACTCATTAGGATTTTCAGTGAGATGCCCCCTTAATTAGCATCGAGACAGATTCCTCGTCCAGGTAAGGGTGGTGAGTGGGCCCTCAATGGAGGGGCTTCCAGTGTGAGAGGAGCAGCAAACAGGTGCAGCAACGTTAGTAGTATTGTGAGCAATTTAGGGCCTGGTATCTAAGGATGTGCCGGCCTTGGACAGTGTCCAAAAGAGATTCATGTGGGTGATCCTGAGAATGATAAGCTTGACGTATGAGGAGCGTTTGAGGACTCTAGGTACATATCGATGGAGTTTAGAAGGATGAGGGGGGAATCTCATAGAAAATTACAGAATACTGAAAGGCCTGGATAGGGAGGACGTGGAGAAGACCATAAGATATAGGAGCAGAATTAGGCCACTCGGCCCATTGAGTCTGCTCCACCATTCAATCATGGCTGATAAGTTTCTCCACTCCATTCTCCCGTCTTTTCCTCGTAACCTTTGATCCCCTTACTAATCAAGAACCTATCTATCTCTGTCTTAAAGACACTCAATGACCTGGTCGCCACAGCCTTCTGTGGCAATGAGTTCCACAGATTCACCACTCTCTGGCTGAAGAAATTCCTCCTCATCTCAGTTTTAAAGGAGCGTCCCTTCACTTTGAGGTCATGCCCTCGAATTCTAGTCCTTCCCACTAGTGGAAACATCCTCTCCAAGTCCACTCTATCTGGGCCTCTCAGTATTCTATTGTGGTCAACAGGCACAGGTGTGGCTCAGCAGCATGCCTGCCCGCCCGCCTGCCCGCCAATAATTATGGAGCCAATTGAAGGGATTATCTTTCCTATTGCCCAGAATATTATGTTGCCCATGCAATCTTTAGGTTGCCACATGGGCCAGGAGGCTATTTTTTCAACTTTCCTCAATCATGGGAGGGCATGGACAGGATGCCTCAATCTGAATGCCCCTTAGGGTGCATCCAGGAGCTCCAGCTCTCCCTCACCCCCACTCCCACCGACACTGTGATCGCGCCCACCCTCCTCTCCCCCCCCCCCCCCCCTTCCGGACTCCCCATCCCTGGGAACCCCAGGAAAGTAAGAAGTCTCACAACACCAGGTTAAAGTCCAACAGGTTTATTTGGTAGCAAATACCATAAGCTTTCGGAGCAATGCTCCTTCGTCAGATGGAGACCACTCCATCTGACGAAGGAGCATTGCTCCGAAAGCTTATGGTATTTGCTACCAAATAAACCTGTTGGACTTTAACCTGGTGTTGTGAGACTTCTTACTGTGCTTACCCCAGTCCAACGCCGGCATCTCCACATCAACCCCAGGAAAACCATGGAAACCATCCCAAGACTTAGTTCCAGGTTGATCGCTGCAATACCTCTTCTGGCCACTGCAGCGTTGTGACTGGAGTGGTTGGAGAGCTGTCGGCCAATCGGATTGGCTGATGGTTTTCCAAGGCAGGGAATCCTTTCCAAGGATGGGTGGAACTCCTGCCTGCTGCCAATCAACACTCAGTTGAGCTTTAAATGGTAGTGGGCTTCTGAGAGTTGGGGCTTTGTAAAAGCCTGGCTAATTCAGCAATGCCCCTTTGAGAAGAAAATATGCTGTCTTGATCTGCTCTGGCCGACATATGGCTCTAGTCCCACTCCCAAGTGGTTGGTTATACGAAGTTTCTTAGCAATTACTTGGTTGCATTCAATCACTTCAGGGAGGAACAAAATGAAGGAGATTGTCATCGACTTCAGGAAGCGTAAAGGAGAACATGCCCCTATCTACATCAACGGGGACGAAGTAGAAAGGGTCGAGAGCTTCAAGTTTTTAGGTGTCCAGACCGCCAGCAACCTGTCCCGGTCCCCCCATGCTGACACTATAGTTAAGAAAGCCCACCAATGCCTCTACTTTCTCAGAAGACTAAGGAAATTTGGCATGTCAACTGCAACTCTCACCAACCTTTACAGATACACCATAGAAAGCATCCTTTCTGATTGTATCACAGCTTGGTATGGCTCCTGCTCTGCCCAAGACCGCAAGGAACTACAAAAGGTCGTGAATGTAACCCAATCCATCACGCAAACCAGCCTCCCATCCATTGACTCGGTCTACTCTTCCCGCTGCCTCAGCAAAGCACCCAACATAATTAAGGACCCCACGCACCCCGGACATTCTCTCTTCTACCTTCTTCCGTCGGGAAAAAGATACAAAAGTCTGAGGTCACGTACCAACCGACTCAAGAACAGCTTCTTCCCTGCTGCCTTTTGAATGGACTTACCTTGCACTAAGTTGATGTTTCTCTGCACCCTAGCTATGACTGTAACACTACATTCTGCACTCTCTCGTTTCCTTCTCTATGAATGGTATGTTTTGTCTGCATAGCGCGTAAGAAACAATACTTTTCACTGTATGATAATACTTGTGACAAGAATAAATCAAATCAAATCAAAAATCAAGGCAGGGCACATCACCACTTTATCAGGACAGCTAAGGATATGTGACCAATGCCAATCTTTCCAGTACATACAAAAGCAAAATACTGTGGATGCTGGAATCTGAAACATAAAACAGAAAATGCTGGAAAATCTCAGCAGGTCTGACAGCATCTGTGGAGAGAGAATAGAGCCAAAGTTTTGAACCTGGATAACTCTTTGTCTGAGCCCCTCTAATAAAGAAAGCTCTGACGAAGGGCCATCTAGACTCAAAACATGAGCTCTATTCTCTCTCCATTCTTTCCAGTGATGCCCTCATCTCCCGAGGGAAGAATCGGGTAGTACACCTTGTCTAACATTCACGGCTAGTTCAGCTCCTGCAAAATGATGTACAAGTTGGTCCTATGACTGCTGGTGAAATTGTCAATAAAGGTGGAACACGAGCAGGATGTTTTGTGGAATTCATATGACTTTTTTTGTTTGCTGTTGGCGTTTTAAGCTCTCTGCTTTTTTTTATATTTGTGCATGAGATAAGAGTCATAGAGGTTTACAGCATGGAAACAGGCCCTTCGGCCCAACTTGTCCATGCTGCCCTTTTTTTTAACCCCCTAAGCTAGTCCCAATTGCCCACATTTGGCCCATATCCCTCTATACCCATCGTACCCATGTAACTATCTAAATGCTTGTTAAAAGACAAAATTGTACCTGCCTCTGCTACTACCTCTGACAGCTCGTTCCAGACACTCACCACACTCTGTATGAAAAAATTGTCCCTCTGGACCCTTTTGTATCTCTGCCCTCTCACCTTAAACCTATGCTCTCTCGTTTTAGACTCCCCTACCTTTGGGAAAAGATGTTGACTATCTAGGCCCCCGACTCTCCAGGGTAAAAAGTGCCAGTCTATCCAGCCTCTCCTTATAACTCAAACCATCAAGTCCTGGTAGCATCCTCTCTGCAATTATCCCTGTCTATTTCTTGTCGCCCCCTTCAAGCTCCTCCATTCAGTTCCTGAACACTGAACTACCTTTTCATGCCCACTGCTGGCATTTTACATGGTCGTAGAATCATAGAATCTACAGCGCATTAGGAGGCCATTTGGCCCATCGAGCCTGCACTGACAACAATCTCACCCAGGTCCTATCCCTGTACCCCACGTATTTACCCTGCTAATCCCCCTGACACTGAGGGGCAATTTACCATGGCCAATCAACCTAACCTGCACATCTTTGGACTGTGGGAGGAAACGGGAGCACTCGGAGAAAACCCACGCAGACATGGGGAGAACGTGCAAACTCCACACAGACAGTGACCCAAAGCCAGAATCGAACCCGGGTCCCTGGCGCTGTGAGGCAGCAGTGCTAACTACTGTGCCACCGTGTCGCCCACTTCATTATGGACATTATTAAAATTCTCTTAATACTTATTGCTTGACAACTTTTGCATTAAAACACGGTTTAAACATTGAAGTGGGTGGCACAGTGGCACAGTGGTTAGCAGACGGCTGGACTGTTATACGCAAAGAGGACCCTATCATCGCAGACCAGCGGCATAGATGGCCAGTGTCAGGGAGAGAGTGTCACAGCTGTCCCATGTCTTTCTCCTGGAGACAGGAAAGTAGAGCAGAGGAGGTGGGAGGAGCAGAGTGGTGCAGAGAAAGCAGTTGGGGAGAGCCTGTTTGGAAAGTGGAATTTCTTTAAGTGCCATACTTCTGTCAAATTGCACTACCTCATGTTTCAGAAGTTATTTAGGGGCGGCACGGTGGCACAGTGGTTAACACTGCTGCCTCACAGCGCCAGGGACCTGGGTTTGATTCCTGGCTTGGGTCACTGTCTGTGCGGAGTTTGCACATTCTCCTTGTGTCTGCATGGGTTTCCTCCGAGTGCTCCGGTTTCCTCCCACAGTCCAAAGATGTGTGGGTTAGGTTGAATGGCCATGTTAAATTGACTTAGTGTCGGGGGATTAGCAGGGTAAATATGTGGGGTTACGGGAATAGGGCCTGGGTGGGACTGTGGTCGGTGCAGACTCGATGGGCTGAATGGCCTCATTCTGCACTGTAGGATTCTATGATTTTAAAAATAATTTTCTTCCCGTATGAGGAATGATGAAACCAATGCTGTTTCAATATTGGCAATGGCGGCCTTTTGGCTGGGATCGAGTGTGGTGTGGATTGGATGCTGCACTTGGTTGAGGTCATTGGGTTGCATTGAAGCTTCATATGTTTCATATGAAGCAATTTAATAAAAGCGGCATCGCGGCCTTTTGGCTAAGATGCAAATGAGCTCAAGCCTTGGAGGAGGAACCTCCCCCTTCTCCAATCAGCTTGGCTCATGTAGATCAGGCCCAGGACAGGGTGATTTGGTCGCTCGCCCTGTCTTGTCAGCCTGGATCTGAAATGTCTCAACTTGTTGAGACTCTGAATTGGATTTGATTTGATTGAATTGGAAAAGTAACAAAAAAATAAAATGGCAATGGCTATATTGTTTCTTTTATATTTTCACATAAGATACACATAGAGGGTTGAGGAAAAGAGAATCATTTTGACAAGAAAATGTTATCTTAAATTTTAATTTAAGCAATCCACATTGTCTTTTGAACACACTGCCACCAAGTGTTGGAGCTTGAGTACTACAGTGCAATTTCATCCTACTCATTTAAAGAGAGACCACCCAATGTTCTCGTTGTCAACAAAGCGTTTATCCTTTCTTTTTCCTCAATTTTTCCTCAAAATCTTGCGAAAGGCCTAGGTAACCTGAAGGCTTGAGAGAAAAAGCTGGACATGTGTAAACAAGAACAATACGGCAGAGGAACAGGCCATTCGGCCCATCAAGCCTGCGCCTATACGTGGTTTCTATTCCTCTGTTCGCCTCCCGTTCGTGTGTAAAGAGAACAAAGGACATTTACTGCTGTCTCTGGATCGTACTGAACCAACAAACCTTTGGTTAGCAGCCGAACATGCTCACTAATTGTGCCACAGAAACTGAGGATGATTGTTTCAATCATTCAGCTTAACTGTTCAGAGGCAATCATAGAATCACACAGTGCAGAAGGAGGCCATTTGGTCCATTGGGTCTATACTGACATCAATCCCACCCAGCCCCTATCCCGTAACCCCACATATTTTGCCCTGCTAATCTCCCTGACATCAAGGGGCAATTTTGCATGGCCAATCTATCTAACCTGCACATGGGGTGGCACGGTGGCACAGTGGTTAGCACTGCTGCCTCAGAGCGCCAGGGACCCGGGTTCAATTCCGGCCTCGGGTCACTGTCCGTGTAGAGTTTGCACGTTCTCCCCGTGTCTGCGTGGGTTTCCTCCGGGCGCTCCGGTTACCTCCCACAGTCCAAAGATGTGTGGGTTAGGTGGATTGGACATGCTAAATTGACCCTAGTGCCAGGGGGATTAACAGGGTAAATATGTGGGGTTACGGGGATAGGGCCTGGTTGGGATTGTGGTCGGTGCAGACTCGATGGGCCGAATGGCCTTCCTCTGCGCTGTAGGGATTCCGTGATGTTTGGACTGTGGGAGGAAACCAGACGAAACCCACGATTGGAAACCCAATTTCGGCTGTGAAGCGGTCAACATACTAATTGTGAATAATCGTTATCTGTCGCTTTGGAGACAAATTAATTCCAAGCTTCATCTCCTGGTTTCAGGTTTTTCGTCTTCCATTTTGCTGTTGATCCGCAGTGTTCTGGCAGTATTAGTGTCTGAAAGCAAGATCGATTGGTCAGTATCTCATTGGTGTTGATGGAACCTTGCTGTCTGCAAATTGGATTTAGTTTTATTCGTGTGGCTGTCATGTCTAATTCTCATCCCTAATTACCCTTGGGAAAGTGGTAGTGAACTGCCTTTGTGGCCTGCTGCGGTTGTGCGAAGCTATGGACACTGACACTGTTAGACAGGTGGCTCCAGATTTTTGGCCCACTGATGATGAAGGAACGGAGATGTATTTCCAAGTCACGATGATGTGTGGCTTGGAGGAGAACTTGCAATGGGTGGGGTTCCCTCACATCAGCCGCCCTTGAAATTCTAGGTGGTAGATGCCATGGTTTTGGAAAGTGCTGTTGAAGGAGCCTTGGTGAGTTGCTGCAATGCGCCTTGTAGATGGTACACTGCGCACCATAGAATCATACAGTCCAGAAGGAGGCCGTTAGGCCCATCGAGCCATTACCGACAACAATCCCATCCAGGCCTTATTCCCGTAACTCCACATATTTACCCTCCCAATCCCCCCTGACACTAAGGGGGGATTTAGCGTGGCCAATCAACCTAACCCGCACATCTTTGGACGGTGGGAGGAAACCGGAGCACCCGGAGGAAACCCACTCAGTCACGGGGAGGACGTGCAAACTCCACACAGACAGTGACCCGAGGCTGGAATTGAACCCGGGTCCCTGGCGCTGTGAGGCAGCAGTGCTAACACTGTGCCACCGTGCTGCCCAAGTGGTAAAGAGAGTAAATGTTTAAGGTGGGAGGTTCAAGTCTACTTTGGCTTTGAATGTTGTGAAGGCTGCACTCAACCAGGCAAGTGCGGACTATTCCATCACACCCCTGATTAGTGCCTTGGAGATGGTGGAGAGACTTTGAGGAATCTAAAACTGGGCCATCTGCTGCAGAATTCCCAGCCTCTGATCCTACTCTTGCATCAATTTGATTTCCGGCCAGTGATGAACTCCTGGATGTGTGGAAGCGTTTTAAAGATGAGGGAGGTATAGAGGTGGAGAGGTTTAGGGAGGGAATTCTTAACCAAACATTCTTGACCACAAGTACAAAACTACAAATGTAACGGTTTTTATAGATATACTCTACACATTTTTGACAGACTTAGGGTATGACCGCACAGTTTCATTAGTCTGAAATAAAGAATGAATTATGAACCTATCTAATGATAGATTTAATAAATATTTTGATTTTATTCATAATTTATTAATACGGCATAGACTTCAATAGGAATGTGGTTCCAGAACTCGGGGGTCATAGTTTGAGGATAAGGAATAAACCTTTTAGAACAGAGATGAAGAGAAATTCCTTCACCCAGAGGGCGGTGAATGTGTGGAATCACTACCGCAGAATGTAGTTGAGGCCAAAATGTTGGCCCCGATTTTACCGTTGCGTCGCGCCCATTTACGGGCGTGAAAACGTGGTAAAGTCGGGTGTGATGCCATTATCGCGACCCGCGTCCGCACAGATGGCAACTTTACCGAAACCCGGGAATGGCGGCGATCCGCTTCGCGCCCACAACGGGCACAACGGCGATTTAAATGCAGTTGCATGCATTTAAATTGAATTAATGAACTGCCCGCCCAACTTTATCAGCATTTCCCCCTTTACCACCGTGTTTGCCGATCCGGAACCGCGCCGTAATGGACCTGCTGAATAAAAGTCTGAATGGGGCGTGTTCAGAACTTCCAATGGCTCTCTGACTCAGATCAGTGGTGGAGGGGGAGGAGGGAGACGGGTCAGATCATTCTCTGGTTGGGGGGGGGGAGGGGACTGAGGCCAGATCGTTGTCTGGTTGGGGGGGGGGAGAGGAGGAGACTGGTCAAATGTATCTCTGCTGAGGTGGGGCAGGGCGGGGGGGGGGGCTGATCATTGTCTGGTGGTTGGGGGGAGGGCAGATCGTTGTCTGTTGGGGAGGGAGGAGGAGGCGGGTTAGATGTTCCTCCGGGGGAGGGTGGGGGGGGGGGAAATGGGTGAGTGAGGCTAGACAATTCCCTGGGGGGGGGAGTGAGGCCAGATCGTTGTCTGGGGGGGTGGAGGGAGGCCCGTTCGCTCACTGGTGAGGGGTGCGGGGGAGGGGCAGATGGATCTCAGGTCGGGGGGGGGGGGGGGGTCAGATGGATCTCAGGTGGGGGGGTGGGGACAGGGGGTTCCGCTGCCACTCTGCGGGCGATTGGTGGGGGAGGAGGGGGGACAGGGGTGGTGCTCGGTCTGGGTAGCGGGGGGGTGATAAGGGGGACAGTGATGTGTGTGGGTAGTGGGGGTGGGTGGATAAGGGGGGCAGTGATGTGTGTGGATAGTGGGGGGGTGGATAAAGGGGACAGTGATGTGTGTGGGTAGTGGGCGTGGGTGGATAAGGGGGACAGTGATGTGTGTGGGTAGTGGGGGGGTGGATAAGGGAGACAGTGATGTGTGTGGGTAGTGGGGGTGGGTGGATAAGGGGGACAGTGATGTGTGTGGGTAGTGGGGGGGTGGATAAGGGGGACAGTGATGTATGTGGGTAGTAGGGGGGTGTGGATAAGGGGGACAGTGATGTGTGTGGGTAGTGGGGGTGTGGATAAGGGGGACAGTGATGTGTGTGGGTAGTGGGGGGGTGGATATGGGGGACAGTGATGTATGTGGGTAGTGGGGGGGGGGGTGGTGGATAAGGGGGACAGTGATGTGTGTGGGTAGAGGGGGGATAAGGGGAACAGTGATGTGTGTGGGTAGTGGGGGGGGTGGATAAGGGGGACAGTGACGTGTGTGGGTAGTGGAGGGTGGATAAGGGGGACAGTGATGTGTGTGGGTAGTGGAGGGTGGATAAGGGGGACAGTGATGTGTGTGGGTAGTGGGGGGGGGCTGTATATGGGGGATAGTGATGTGTGTGGGTAGTGGGGGGTGGATAAGGGGGACAGTGATGTGTGTGGGTAGTGGGGGGGGTGGATAAGGGGGACAGTGATGTGTGTGGGTAGTGGGGGGGGTGGATAAGGGGGACAGTGATGTGTGTGGGTAGTGGGGGGGTGGATAAGGGGGACAGTGATGTGTGTGGGTAGTGGGGGTGGGTGGATAAGGGGGACAGTGATGTGTGTGGGTAGTGGGGGTGGGTGGATAAGGGGGACAGTGATGTGTGTGGGTAGTGGGGGGGAGTGGATAAGGGGGCAGTGATGTGTGTGGGTAGTGGGGGTGTGGATAAGGGGGCAGTGATGTGTGTGGGTAGTGGGGGGGAGTGGATAAGGGGGCAGTGATGTGTGTGGGTAGTGGGGTGGGTGGATAAGGGGGCAGTGATGTGTGTGGGTAGTGGGGGGAGTGGATAAGGGGGCAGTGATGTGTGTGGGTAGTGGGGGTGTGGATAAGGGGGCAGTGATGTGTGTGGGTAGTGGGGGGGAGTGGATAAGGGGGACAGTGATGTGTGTGGGTAGTGGGGGTGGGTGGATAAGGGGGCAGTGATGTGTGTGGGTAGTGGGGGTGTGGATAAGGGGGCAGTGATGTGTGTGGGTAGTGGGGGGGAGTGGATAAGGGGGCAGTGATGTGTGTGGGTAGTGGGGGGGAGTGGATAAGGGGGCAGTGATGTGTGTGGGTAGTGGGGGTGTGGATAAGGGGGCAGTGATGTGTGTGTGACAACCATCGCTCCCGTTTTTCGCTCCCGGGCCGCTTTCTCCGCTTTCCGCGGCCCGGGAGCGATCTGACACGGGCGCCCTTTTTCAAATGTTTTTCTAACTGCGCTTGCGCAGTTCAGAGCTCCGATCGTTCTGGCCGCGCTAAGCCCCGCCCACAGCGCGAGTGGGACTGGTGATGGCTGAGAGCGAATGGGGGCGCCTGAGAGCAGATTTCTAAGTCGGATCAGCATTACGCCCAGATTCAGCACTTAGAATGAAAATGATAAAATAGGGCCTGTTGTCTGATTTCAAGAAGAAATTAGATTTAGCTCTTGGGGCTAAAGGGATCAAGGGATAGGGAGGGGAGGGAAGGGGGATTAGGATATTGAATTCGATGATCAGCCATGATCAAAATGAATGGTGGAGCAGGCTTGAAGGGCCGAATGGCCTCCTCCTGCTTCTAGTTTCTATGTTTCTATATTATGGTGAACTTGTTTAAGACACTAGTTTGGCCTCAGCTGGAGCATTGCATCGAGTCATGGACGCCGTACTTTAGGAAGGATGTGAAGGCATTGGAGGGAGTGCAGAAAAGATTCACAAGAATGGTTCCTGGGGTGAGGAACTTCAGTTAGGAAGATAGATTGGAGAAGTTGGGACTGTTTTCCTTGGAGAAGACTGAAAGGAGATTTGATAGAGGTGCTCAAAATCATGAGGGGTCTGGACAAAGTAGATAGGGAACTGTTCCCACTCGTGAAAGGGCCACAATAAGAGGGCTCAAATTTAGCGGGGGGTGGGGAGGGGCGATGGCCTAGACTATTAATCCAGAAACTCAGTGAATGTTCTGAGGACCCAGGTTCGAATCCCACCACAGCAGATGATGGAATTTGGATTTAACGTAAAAAATCTGGAATGAAGAATCTACTGATGACCATGAAGCCATTGTCGATTGTTGGAAAAACCCATCTGGTTCACTCATACCCTTCAGGGAAGAAAATCTGCCATCCTTACTGGTCTGGCCTACATGTGACTCCAGAGCCACAACAATGTGGTTGACTCTCAACTGCCCTCTGAAATGGCCTAGTAAGTCACTCAGTTCAGGTCTGACTAGGGATGGGCAATAAATGCTGACCAGTCAGCAACACCCATGTCCCACAAGGGAGAGAGACTGTGAGGTTCTTGAGCAAATTGACATAGGAAAGGACAAGATATTGGGGGTGTTGGCAGCCTTAAAAGTGGATAAGTCTCCAGGTCCAGATGAATTGTGTCCTAGGTTGCTGTGGGAGGCAAGGGAGGAGATTGCAGGGGCTCTGACCCAAATTTACCTTCTTTAATTCCTCTTTGGCCATAAGGGAGGTGCCAGATGACTGGAGAACAACTAATGTGGTTCCGCTATTTAAGAAGAGTTGTCGAGATAAACCAGGGAACCACAGATCAGTGAGTCTCACGTCAGTGGTAGGGAAACTATGAGAGAAACTTCTGAAGGAGAGCATCTATCTCCACTTGGAGAGGCAAAGCTTGATCAGGGACAGTCAGCATGGCTTCGTCAGAGGGAGGTCATGCCTAACAAATTTGACTGAGTTTTTTGAGGAAGTGACCAGGTGTGTAGATGAGGGTAGTGCAGTCGATGTAGTGGAATGCAGTCAAAGTGAGGGGCAGGAGGTTCAGGAGGGATGTGAGGAAAAACCTTTTTACCCAGAGGGTGGTGAAGGTCTGGAATGCGCTGCCTGGGAGAGTGGTAGAGGTGGGTTGTCTCACATCCTTTAAAAAGTATCTGGATGAGCACTTGGCACATCATAGCATTCAGGGCAATGGGCCAAGTGCTGGCAGATGGGATTAGGTGGGAATTCAGGTGTTTCTAATGTGAGAGTGCGGACTTGATGGGCCGAAGGATCTCTTCTGCACTGGATGTTTCTATGACTAAAAACGTAAACAAAAGTGATGTGAGAAAATGCTTTTTCGTGGCAGAGAGCAGTTAAGGTCTGGAATGCTTTGCTTGAAAGTGTGATGGAGACAAGTTCAATCAAAGCAATCAAAAGGGAATTAGACGGTTATCTGAGAAGGAAGAACATGCGGGGTTACGGGGAGAAGATGGGAGAACGACACTAAATAAATTGCTGATTTGGAGAAGTGGTGCAGACACAATGGGCTGATATGGCCTCCTCCTGGCGGGGGAGGTGGTGGAAGCAGATACGATATTGACTTTTAGGGGGCGTCTGGACAAATACACGAATAGGATGGGAATAGAGGGATATGGTCCCCAGAAGGGTAGGGGGTTTTAGTTCAGTCGGGCAGCATGGTCGGTGCAGGCTTGGAGGGCCGAAGAGCCTGTTCCTGTGCTGTAATTTTCTTTGTTCTTTGTTCTGCGCTCATTCTGTGATGAGTGCACAATGACTTTCATACAACCTGTGAAGATTTTGTTTTAATTCATTTGTGGGACATGGGCGTCGCTGGCTGGCCAGCATTTATTGCCCATCTCAAGTTGCCTGAGGGCAGTTGAGAGTCAATCACATTGCTGTGGCTCTGGAGTCACATGTAGGCCAGACCAGGTAAGGATGGCAGATTTCCTTCCCTAAAGGACATTAGTGAACCAGCTGGGTTTTTCTGACAATCGACAATGGTTTCATGGTCATCAGTAGATCCTTAATTCCAGATTTTTTTTATTGAATTCAAATTCCAGCATCTGGCATGGTGGGATTCGAACCTGGGTCCCCAGAACATTAGCTGAGTTTCTGGATAAATAATGTAGCGATAATACCACTCGGCCTTCCCTTAAGCCCGACTGCGCTTCTGCTAGTCAGCCCAGGTTTCATTCAAGCTAGAGTCTCAAAGGTGAAAGGAATGTGTTTGAGAAAATCTTGCCAGCCAATAGGTAGCTGCTGGTGTATAAGTTGACACTTGGAGACTCTAATTATCCCTCCAAAAACAGGCATCGGTTTATATGCCGAGTATAAAAGAGAATCGCGTGGTGTGGGCGGTAGCCATTTTGAAACATAGAACATAGAAAGCCACAGCACAAACAGGCCCTTCGGCCCACAAGTTGCGCCGATCACATCCCCACCTCTAGGCCTATCTATAGCCCTCAATCCCATTAAATCCCATGTACTCATCCAGAAGTCTCTTAAAAGACCCCAACGAGTTTGCCTCCACCACCACCGACGTCAGCCGATTCCACTCACCCACCACCCTCTGAGTGAAAAACTTACCCCTGACATCTCCTCTGTACCTACCCCCCAGCACCTTAAACCTGTGTCCTCTCGTAGCAACCATTTCAGCCCTTGGAAATAGCCTCTGAGAGTCTACCCTATCCAGACCTCTCAACATCTTGTAAACCTCTATCAGGTCACCTCTCATCCTTCGTCTCTCCAGGGAGAAGAGACCAAGCTCCCTCAACCTATCCTCATAAGGCATGCCCCCCAATCCAGGCAACATCCTTGTAAATCTCCTCTGCACCCTTTCAATGGCTTCAACATCTTTCCTGTAATGAGGTGACCAGAACTGCGCGCAGTACTCCAAGTGGGGTCTAACCAGGGTCCTATAAAGCTGCAGCATTATCTCCCGACTCCTAAACTCAATCCCTCGATTAATGAAGGCCAGTACGCCGTACGCCTTCTTGACCGCATCCTCCACCTGCGAGGCCGATTTAAGAGTCCTATGGACCCGGACCCCAAGGTCCTTCTGATCCTCTACACTGCTAAGAATGGTACCCTTCATATTATACTGCTGCTTCATCCCATTGGATCTGCCAAAATGGATCACCACACACTTATCCGGGTTGAAGTGCATCTGCCACTTCTCCGCCCAGTCTTGCATTCTATCTATGTCTCGCTGCAACTTCTGACATCCCTCCAAACTATCCACAACACCACCTACCTTGGTGTCGTCAGCAAACTTACCAACCCATCCCTCCACTTCCTCATCTAAAACAATGAGTAGGCATGCCTTAAACTCTCACACATCTTTGCAACAGAGCCTATCGAGCATGCTTGATTCCTTGTGCCCTGTTATAACGTACCTGTAAGTAAAAATGCATTTGTAAGGCGTAAAATTGAAGCTGATTACTAACACAGCAGCAGCTGAAAAGGCCTAAGAACCAAAGACTGTGACACCGTTAAGTCTCCAGGTCTGTTCCCTTTCTGGTCCACCAATATTGCAAACTGACCTCCTGGCAACGGGACTACAATCAACTAACTCTTTGTCCGGCAGAAAGCTTATCACTTCGAGAGAATCCTGAAAATCACCTCAGTACTTGACTCCAGATGTTGAATTTAAACTACACTTCAGGGGTGAAGCTGTCTCTTCCATCAGACTTGCAATGCATGTTTTGCAGAAGAGGACCATCATGTGAATTATGAATGATTCCGTTCATTTGTAACCCGTAAAAGTGCACTATTCTCTTTAACTGTCCTTTCCTTGGGTGTGTTTGTGACTATGTGCATGAGTGCCATAGGCTTGGATTTCAGGGTGCGTACATGAAAAAAAAAATCCTCTTTGTTTAAACCCACATAAAACTTGCTGCTGGTCATTCAACTGTCCACATAATCAGGGATTACGAGGTAGGCACATCTTCCTTTGAAAGCTTATTGATTATGGACAATAGGGAAGGGAACAGGGATGTCAATAGTTCACTCTCATCTTGTTTATGACTCTGATTAAGGCCAATCCAAAGGTCTGGCAACTCCCAAGGGAGGGACTTCATGGAAGGACTTCACTGGACGTCCATTCCAGTGAAGAGTAGAAATCTCACACTGCCCCTGTTTAGTTTAGCGTCAGCATGTTATTCTCCACGCCAATTTTGCTTTGACCCTCATCCCACCCATCCCATAATATTCTACCCATTAAAGCCACAGAGAGCGGAGAATATACATTGAAATATTTTCACTGAAGCAAAGAGGTTTTTGAAATTTTGAAGGGTTTCCATCTGGTGCATAATGAAAGACTATTTTTACTGGTTAGGGATTTAGTCACAAGGGGTCGTTAATTTGAAACGATCAAAGAATGAGGAGAAATACCTTTATGTAGAGGCTATTTGGAGCATGAATTGCTGTGACATAATGGTTAAGGCAGAAACCACAGCATACTTCCACGGAATGTTAGATGAATATTCAGAGCAGCTGGTGAAATAGGGTCATAGCAAGAGCACAGGCCATGGGAGTTAGTTGTGGATTGTCCCAGCAAAGCGTTCACATAGAATGAGTCAAGAGGTCGCCTTCTGTGGTGGCACAGTGGTTAGCACTGTTGCCTCACAGCGACAAGGATCTAGGTTCGATTCCTGGCTTGAGTCACTGTGCGGAGTTTGCATGTTCTCTCCATGTCTGCATGGGTTTCCTCCGGGTGCTCCGGTTTCCCCTCACAGTCCGAAAGACTTGCTGGTTAGGCCACACTAAATTCTCCCTCAGTGTACCCGAACAGGTGCTGCAGTGTGGCGACTAGGGGGTTTTCACAGTAACTTCATTGCAGTGTTAATGTAAGCCTACTTGTGGCACTAATAAATAAACTTTAAAATTTGTAAAGTGGTTGAACTTCTTGATATGACACTGGTACACAGTCCATGTCTCAAACGTATAGAGCAACGTGGGCAGGACTATTGCTCTAAAGACTTTCATTTTAGTGGGCAGAGTTACTTCTCTTCATTCCCAGACTGTTGTTCGAACTCTGTCAAAGGCTACATTTGCTTTGGCAATTCTTGCTTCAGTCTCGTGATCGAGACCGGCAGCCTGAGTGAGAGTGTGCTGCTGAGATTAGTCAACGCACTGCTGACAGGTCCCAGTTATGGACTGAAATCTTGGGCTCAAATGGAGCCTCCTTGGAACCAGCTAGTAATTGATGTTTACCAGGTTGCAGATTGTACATGGTACATGGCGTCAAACAGGAAACCATCAAGTATCTCCAAGAGACCTTTGTCTTTGCCCAGAGTCGTCTCAGATTAAGCTGCTTCCTGTCCAGGCGATATCTCGTACTGATGCCAGGGTCACCATTGTGGAAGGCACGGTGGAGAAAAGCTTGCTGAAGAGGATTGATGCTCGCACGCAGCTCTGCTTAATTCTATTTCAGAAAACTCAACGTCATCCGGGACATGCAGTACCTGACGCTAAAATGCCGCCCCTACTACCTTCCGCGGGAGTTCACCTCCGTTATCCTGATGGCAGTTTACATCCCACCCGATGTGGACATGAAGATCGCGCTGGACGAAATATACACCTCTACGAATAGACGAAACATCCCGAGGCCTTGTTCATCATGGCCGGGGACTTCAATCAGGCCAAGCTCAAGAGCGTTCTACCAAGTTACCACCAACAAGTCTCCTGTTCCATCAGAGGTCCAAACATCCTAGACACTGCTACACAAATATCAAACATGCCGACCGCTCTATCACCCGCCCACACTTTGGCAAATCAGACCACAAGGCTGTGCTCCTGTTCCCGGCTTACAAGCAAAACCTGAAGCAGGAGAATCCATCAAAGAAAATCGTGCAATGTTGGTCTCAGGAATTGGATGATCTCTTACGGGGCTGTTAGAGTCAGTGGACTGGTCAGTATTTAAAAACCGTGCGGCCAGCCTGAACGAGTACGCCACTACAGTAACTGACTTCATCAGTAAATGTGTAGAAGACTGTGTGTCAAAGAAGCAAATCCGTGTGTTCCCCATCCCGAAATCATGGATGAACAGGGATATCCACTGCTTGCTGAAGTCCAGGTCTGAGGCATTCAAGTCAGGCCTGTACAAGGAAGCCAGATACGATCTAAACAGATCCATCAAAGATGCCAAAAGACAGTACCGGACCAAGCTAGAGTCCCAGGCTAGCCACACCGATCCCCACCGACCATGGCAAGGTCTGCAAGACATAAGAGGCTACAAGATGAAGGCATGTAAAATCGCCGGCTCCAACGCACCCCTCCCTGATGAGCTCAATGCATTCCACGCCCGTTTTGAGCCAAGAGATCAGCGAGAGCATGCCCTCCACCCTGGAAGCCCTGGATGAACCTGTATCTGGGGTCACCCTTGCAGGTGTCAGAGCAGCTTTCTTGAAGGTCAACCCACGGAAAGCAACTGGCCCAATGGGGTACCCGGACGTGCACTCAGATCCTGTATGGATCAGATGGTGGAGGTATTCACAGACATCTTCAACTTCTCTTCACAACAATCTGAGATCCCTATCTGCTTCAAGAAGACGGCCATCATCCCGGGACCTAAGAAAAGCCAAGCAGCGTGCCTTAATGACTATCGGCCGGTGGCTCTGGCATCCATCATTATGAAGTGCTTCGAAAGGCTAGTCATGGCACGAATCAATTCCAGCCTCCCGGGCCACCTGGATCCACTACAGTTTGCCTACCGCTGCAACAGGTCCACAGCAGTCGCCATTTCCCTGGCCCTGCACTAAACCCTGGAACACCTATGTCAAGGACATCTATTAACTAAAGCTCAGCCTTCAACACGATTATTCCCACGAAACTCATCTCCAAACTCCATGGCCTGGGCCTAGGCACCTCCCTCTGCGACTGGATCCTGAACTTCCTAACTCACAGACCACAATCAGTAAGGATAGGCAACAACACTTCCTCCACGATCATCCTCAACACCGGTGCCCCACAAGGCTGTGTCCTCAGCCCCTGACTATACTCCTTATACACCTCTGACTGCGTGGCCAAATTCCCTTCCAATTTGATTTTCAAGTTTGTCGATGACACCACCATAGTGGGTCGGATCTCAAACAATGATGAGATGGAGTACAGGAATGTGATAGAGAATCTGGTGAACTGGTGCGACAACAATAATCTCTCCCTCAATGTCAACAAAATGAAGGGGATTGTCATTGACTTCAGGAAGCGTAAGGGAGAACATGCCCCTGTCTACATCAACGGGGACAAAGTAGAAAGGGTTGAGAGCTTCAAGTTTTTAGGTGTCCAGATCACCAACAACCTGTCCTGGTTCCCCCCGTGCCGACACTGTAGTTAAGAAAGCCCACCAATGCCTCTACTTTCACAGAAGACTAAGGAAATTTGGCATGTCAGCTACGACTCTCACCAACTTTTACAGATGCACCATAGAAAGCATTCTTTCTGGTTGTATCACAGCTTGATATGGCTCCTGCTCTGACCAAGACAGCAAGGAACCTCAAAAGTTCATGAATGTAGCCCAATCCGTCACGCAAACCAGCCTCCCATTCATTGACTCTGTCTACGCTTCCCGCTGCCTCGGCAAAGCAGCCAGCATAATTAAGGACCCCACACACCCCGGACATTCTCTCTTCCACCTTCTTGCATTGGGAAAAAATACAAAGGTCTGAGGTCACATACCAACTGACTCAAGAACAGCTTCTTCCCTGCTGGCGACAGACTTTTGAATGCACCTACCTTGCATTAAGTTGATCTTTCGCTACACCCTAGACATGACTGTAACACTACATTCTGCACTCCCTCGTTTCCTTCTCTATGAACGGTATGTTTTGTCTGTAAAGCGTGCAAGAAACAATGCTTTTTACTGTATGTTAATACATGTGACACTAATAAATCAAATCAAATCAAATTGTGGAACTATCGACCATTGCACGGGTCAGCACGGTGGCACAATGGTTAGCACTGCTGTCTCACAGCGCCAGGGACCCGGGTTCGATTCCCGGCTTGGATCACTATCTATGTGGCGTTTGCATGTTCTCCCCATGTCTGCTCCTCCGGGTGCTCCGGTTTCCTCTAATAGTCCGAAAGATGTGCTGGTTAGATGCATTGGCCATGCTAAATTCTCCCTCAGTGTACCCGAACAGGCGCCGGAGTGTGGTGACTAGGGAATTTTCACAGAAACTTCATTGCAGTGTTAATGTAGGCCTACTTATGACACGAATAAATAAGCTTCATATTGGCACTGTGTTGTCTGGGAACTAAAACAACTCCCATCGACATAGATGGAGGTCTCGCCCTTACTTGCCTCAGCTTTGAAAGTCACAGGGTTTGTGAATTCTATTCTGACC
Source organism: Mustelus asterias (assembly GCF_964213995.1). Classification (NCBI taxonomy): domain Eukaryota; kingdom Metazoa; phylum Chordata; class Chondrichthyes; order Carcharhiniformes; family Triakidae; genus Mustelus; species Mustelus asterias. The sequence continues at coordinate 25,027,303 of NC_135805.1, forward strand.
CTGATAAAAATGTCTGCGTGGTTTTCCTCCAGGTGCTGTGGTTTCCTACCACAGTCCAAAGGGTGAGGTGGATTGGCCATGTTAAATTGCCCCTTAGTGTCAGGGGGATTAGCAATGTAAATACGTAGGGTTACGGGAATAGGGCCTAGGTGGGATTATGGTTGGTACAGACTCGATGGGCTGAGTGGCCTCCTTCTGCACTGGAGGGATTCTATGATTCATTGTGATGAGTTTGTCAGGGTATCTGAATATCTCCAATACCTTCCAAAGGCCTTGGTCAGGTCAACAAACACGGTCCTGTTCTGTTCCTGACATTTCTCCTGAAGCTGTCTCACTGCAAACACCACATCAGTGGTTAGTGGTTCCTCGACCTATTCTGCAATAGTGCTGCCTCTATTCTGGTGGAGGTGTCGCAGTAAATACTTCAGGAGAACTCCAATGAAGGTTTTGCTGGCAGTGCAGTGGTGTGAAACTTTCTCTCTGATTGTCGCAGGATTGGTGAGTCCCTTTCTGCGTCTACGGGTGGACAGTGGAGACATCTTTATATTCTTGTGGGATGATGTGGGATGTACCCCAGGTTACTGTGGGAGGCGAGGGAAGAGATTGCAGAGCCTCTGGCGATGATCTTTGCGTCGTCGATGGAGACGGAGGAGGTGCCGGAGGATTGGAGGATTGCGGATGTGGTTCCTATTTTCAAGAAGGGGAATAGGGATAGCCCAGGTAATTACCGACCGGTGAGTCTAACCTCAGTGGTTGGTAAGCTGATGGAGAAGATCCTGAGGGACAAGATTTATGAGCATTTAGAGAGGTTTAGTATGCTCAAGAATACTCAGCCTGGCTTTCTCAAAGGCAGATCGTGTCTTACGAGCCTGGTGGAGTTCTTCGAAAATGTGACTAAACACATTGACGAAGGGAAAGCGGTAGATGTGATTTATATGGATTTTAGCAAGGCGTTCGAGAAGGTCCCCCATGCAAGGCTTCTAGAAAAAGTGAGAGGGCATGGGATCCAAGGGGCTGCTGCCCGGTGGATCCAGAACTGGCTTGCCCAAAGGAGGCAGAGAGTGGGTATAGATGGGTCTTTTTCTAAATGGAGGTCGGTCATCAGTGGTGTGCCCCAGGGATCTGTTCTGGGACCCTTGCTGTTTGTCATTTTCATAAATGACCTGGATGAGGAAGCGGAGGGATGGGTTGGTAGGTTTGCCGACGACACGAAGGTTGGTGGGGTTGTGGATAGTCTGGAGGGATGCCAGAAGTTACAGAGGGACAGAGATAGGATGCAAGACTGGGCGGAGAAGTGGCAGATGGACTTCAACCCAGATAAATGCGTAGTGGTCCATTTTGGCAGGTCAAATGGGATGAAGGAATACAATATAAAGGGAAAGACTCTTAGTACTGTAGAGGATCAGAAGGACCTTGGGGTCCGGGTCCATAGGACTCTAAAATCGGTGGAGGAGGTGGTTAAGAAGGCGTATGGTGTGCTGGCCTTTATCAATCGAGGGATTGAGTTTAGGAGTCCGGGGATAATGATGCAGCTATATAAGACCCTCGTCAGACCCCACTTGGAGTACTGTGCTCAGTTCTGGTCGCCTCATTACAGGAAGGATGTGGAAAAGATTGAAAGAGTGCAGAGGAGATTTACAAGGATGTTGCCTGGATTGAGCGGCATGCCTTATGAGGATAGGCTGAGGGAGCTCGGTCTTTTCTCCTTGGAGAGACGTAGGATGAGAGGAGACCTAATAGAGGTATATAAGATGTTGAGAGGCATAGATTGGGCGGACTCTCAGAGGCTTTTTCCCAGGGTGGAAATGTCTGCTACGAGAGGACACGGGTTTAAGGTGCTGGGGGGTAGGTACAGGGGAGATGTTAGGGGGAAGTTTTTCACACAGAGGGTGGTGGGCGAGTGGAATCGGCTGCCGTCAGTGGTGGTGGAGGCAAACTCAATAGGGTCTTTCAAGAGACTCTTGGATGAGTACATGGGACTTAATAGGATGGAGGGTTATAGGTAGGCCTAAAAGGTAGGGATATGTTGTGGGGCCAAAGGGCCTGTTTTGTGCTGTAGTTTTTCTATGTTTCTATGATTCCTTGCCTCTGGAACACTCTGAACATCAGATGGCAGGATAAAATACCAGACACAAAGATATTCACTTGAGCTGGCATGCCAATCATCCACTCCATATTGAGACAGTCACGACAGAGTTGGGCTGGTCACGCGGCCAGAATACCTGGCACTCGCTTGCCACAGTGAATCTTTTATGGAGAGCTCCTGTCATGGCAGCGATCAAAAGAAACGATACAAGGTCGTTGTGAAGGCTTCGCTTAGGAGTTTTGATCTGACCCTTGGTAACGGGAGAAGCTTACCCAGGATAGCTGCATCTGCTGGAACTGAATTAAAGAACAGCCTGACCTGCTTTCGAAAGCAAATGTGTATCAGACTGAAAGAAAGAGAGGAAGTCCCAAGCCACTTCATCCAAAACACAATCATCTGCGGCATGATGTCCTATCAGCAGCAGAACCATCCGGGTGCAGATCAGCCTTAGCAATCACCTACACTTGGTGGCACAGTGGTTAGCACTGCTGCCTCACAGCGCCAGGGACCCAGGTTCAATTCCTGGCTCGGGTCACTCTCTGTGTGGAGTTTGCACGTTCTTCCCGTGTCTGCGTGGATTTCCTCTGGGTGATCCGGTTTCCTCCCACAGTCCAAAGATATGCAGGTTAAGCGGATTGGCCATGCTAAATTGCCCCCTAGCGTCAGAGGGTCTAGCTAGAGTAAATGCATGGGGTTACGGGGATAGGGCCGGATGGGATTGTGGTCGGTGCAGACTCAATGGGCCGAATAGCCTCCTTCTGCATTGTAGGATTCTATGATTTGATTTGATTTATTATTGCCACATGTAGTGGGATACAGTGAAAAGTATTGTTTCTTGCACGATACAGACAAAGCATACCATTCGTAGAGTCCATAGGGGAGAAGGAAAGGAGATGGTGCAGGATATAGTCTTACAGACACAGCTAGGGTGTCAAGAAAGATCCGCTTAATATATGGTAGATCCATTCAAAAGTCTGATGGCAGCAGGGAAGAAGCTGTTCTTGAGTCGGTTGGTACGTGACCTCAGACTTTTGTATCTTTTTCCCGACAAAAGAAGGTGGAAGAGAAAATGTCCGGGATGTGTGGGGTCTTTAATTATGCTGGCTCTTTGCCGAGGCAGTGGGAAGTGTAGACAGAGTCAATGGATGGGAGGCTGGTTTGCGTGATGGATTGGGCTACATTCACAACCCGTTGTAGTTTTTTGCAGTCTTGGGCAGAGCAGGAGCCATACCAAGCTGTGATACAACCAGAAAGAATGCTGTCTTTGTAAAAATTGGTGAGAGTCATAGAGGACATGCCAAATAGTCTTAGCCACCTGAGAAAGTAGAGGCATTGGTGGGTTTTCTAAGCTGCATACCCACTGGAACCCAGCCAAGCAACTCAGATGCCGGACATGGTCATTTTCGCCTCAAAGGTCTAAAAACAGCAAATTTGTAAGGTTCTGTCAGGACTTGTGAAGAGAGATCAGAGAATCATAGAATCCCCCTTGATGCAGAAGGAGGCCATTCAGCCCATCGAGCCTGCACCAATAACAGTCCCACGCAGGCCTTATCCCCTTAAGCCCACATATTACCCTGCTAATCCCCCTGACACTCAGAGGCAGTTTAGCACGGCCAATCCACCTAACCTGCACATCTTTGGTCTGTGGGAGGAAACCGGAGCACCCGGAGGAAACCCACGCAGACACGAGGAGAACGTGCAAACTCCACACAGACAGTCACCCGAGGCTGGGAATTGAACCCGGGTCCCTGGCGTTGTGAGGCAGCAGTGCTAACCACTGTGCCACCATTCCGCCCTGAACTATAACAACTCCAGCAATTCTCTTCTGGAAATTGTTATTTTTTGGGGGAAATGTTTTTGTGTTCCCTCCAGGAGGTGATTACCTGTGGTAAGAAGTTGCTTTTGTTCCACTTTTCCAACACAAAACATCGTTGACAATGGAAGTAATCAAATTTGAGAAGGTGCCAAATAAATTTGAAAGCGAGTTCTGTATATCATGCAATTTGATCCGTTCGGCATGTGACAAAGTCACTTAATCCAGAGTAGGAACTTTAACAATAAGCTCATCTTGAACTTTCCGATCACATGGCAATCTTCCCATTTCTGCGGAGTAGCATTGATATCAATGGCCGCAGGTTTTCTGCTCCAACCTCTCATGTTGTTGGCATGGCCTATGTGTAAGCAGCAGCAAGGAAGTACATTTACAGGCCATTCCGTCATGAATTATAGCCCTAGCGTGTAGTTGGAGTATGGTCGTTGGGATTGGGGTGCAGTGCCATCCTCTCCCCAGTGAAGTCAGCAAAAAGAGATTGGAAATTCCACTGTTGCTTAAAGACTTTGCAATTCCAGAAACAGGATGTTAAGGGGAATTTCGCATGGCTGGAAAGGCCAGTAATTATTTATTATTATTATTAGGTGCATTGCAGCAATTCACCAAAGATCCTTAGACAGCGCCTTCCAAACCCATCCAGAAGGACAAGGGCAGCAGATACATGGGAACACCATCACCTGCAAGTTCCCCTCCAAGCCACTCACCATCCTGGCTTGGAAATATGCCACCGTTCCTTCACAGTCGCTGGGTCAAAATCCTGGAATTCCCTCCCTAACGGCATCGTGGGTCAACCCACAGAACGTGGACTGCAGCGATTCAAGAAGGCAGCTCTCCACCACCTTCTCAAGGGCAACTAGGGATGGGCGATAAATGCTGGCCAGCCAGCGACGCCCGTGTCCCACGAGTGAATGAAAGAAAAAACCCATCCCCAACAACCATTCTAAAGGTGGTGGTGAACAAAATTCTCGAACCTCTGTAGTCAATGTGGTGTTAGCGAGTGTAATAACTCCACGGAGGCGAAAGTCCCGTCACCAAGTTACTTGGCCAATTTACACGATACATCTGTACACAGCCAGCTCTCCAGTTGCTCCCTGCTGAATGCAGGCTGGGAGTCTGACACACCTGCTTTAAATAGGGAGCATGAGGCTCCCTGATTTAACCATCAATTAAGACTCATCAGATATTTATTTTCATACTCTAGCAAGCCGACCTCATTAGCCTGGCTGAAGTCATCACAGGGAGGGAGTTCCAGGATTGTGATCCAGTGACGATGAAGGAATGGTGGCGAATATCCAAGTCGGGATGACTCCTGACTTCAGGGGAGCATGTTCTGCCTCCCTCGTCTTTCCCGGTGGGAGAGGTTGTGGATTCGGGAGGTGCTGTTGAAGGCAGGTGCTTACACAGCAACAATGACTGCGTTTTAGAAGTAACTATACTGCGCGTAAAGCATTTTGAACATGACGTGGATATCCAAAACCCTCTCAAAATACAAATCCTTTCCTTTCTTGGGCGTGATCTTACCGGCCGCTCACGCCACGCTCCCGCTGCAAGCCAGGACGGAGAACTTGGCGCCCGGCCAAATCTCCATTCACTGAAGCGGGAATTGGAAATCCCGCCAGTGTGAACGGCTGGAAGATTCCGCCAATTATCTCCATCCTATACCTTCTAGTTTCCCATTCTCCAATAGCAAGATCGCCATGGTCTAAACATTCCTTACCTTTCTGTCAAATCAATGAAAATTATAGGGTTATGGAGATCGTGACTTGTGCAAAGCCCTTCACAGAAACACCAGAAGAAGGCGGCACGGTGGCTCAGAGGTTAACACTGCTGCCTCACAGTGCCAGGGACCTGGGTTCGATTCCCGGCTTGGGTCACTGTCTGTGTGGAGTTTGCACGTTCTCCCCGTGTCTGCGTGGATTTCCTCCAGGTGCTCTGCTTTTCTCCCACAATCCAAAGTTGTGCAGGTTAGATTAATTGGCCAATTCTAAATCGCCCCTTAGTGGCCAGGGATGCATAGGTTAGATGGATTAGCGGGGTAAATATGTGGAGTTATGGGGATAAGCCTGAGTTACATTGTTGTCAGTGCAGACTCGATGGGCAGGATGGCCTCCTTCAGCACTGTAGCGATTCTATGAAGAGATGATGTGGAGATGCCGGCATTGGACTGGGGTAAACACAGTAAGAAGTTTAACAACACCAGGTTAAAGTCCAACAGGTTTATTTGGTAGCAAAAGCCACACAAGCTTTCGGAGCTCCAAGCCCCTTCTTCAGGTGAGTGACTCACCTCCTGTAAAAGAAGGGCAAACTCTGAAACAGAAAAAGTTCAGCAGGTCAGAGTGTCAGAGGTCCTGGGTACCAGCAACCTCAGACACTCTTCGTCGACTTGAGTACAAACAGCACTAGACACCATGCATAATCCGATACGGGACCTTTAATGACTTGTGCACATGGAGAAACCAGCTTGCAGTCTTCCTGCAAGTGTTCCTGAAGTTACAGACAAACAGCTTGGCAATTACAGTCAATGACAGCAAATCAGAAACAAGCAATTTTTCTAATCCTTTATTTGCATACATATTCACCAATTAAATCCTGACTTTTCGCCCTTTCTCATTCGATGAAAAACTGTCTTCTGCTAATCCTTCATTTGCGTAGCATATCCCCATATCTCGCCTTTGATATTTGTTATGAAAAACTCTGGTCCTGCTCACCCTCTGGTGAAGGCCGAAAAGCAGAATGTTATGGGGCCTACGCAGATGAAGGTTGGCCTGTTCATGCTGAAATAACAGACACTGACCCCTGTAAGCTGATGAACATTTTCCACTACTGTACAGAGAAAGCATGAAACTTCAATCTGAACATTTTAACTTCCACAAGACAGCGTCTGTGGAGGAAGGATTAAAGCGAGTACTTCAACATTGTCGCAAGCGCAGGTCACAATTTATTATGAGTGTTTGGAAATAACCTCTATTTGTTTTGTATTCCTGGTTATCTTTTTTTGATTTGATTGATTTGATTTATTATTGTCACATGTATTTACAGTGAAAAGTATTGTTTCTTGCGTGCTATACAGACAAAGCATACCGTTCATAGAGAAGGAAATGAGAGAGTGCAGAATGTAGTGTTACAGTCATAGCTAGGATGTAGAGAAAGATCAACTTAATATAAGGTAGGTCCATTCAAGAGTCTGAGGGCAGCAGGGAAGAAGCTGTTCTTGAGTTGGTTGGTACGTGACCTCAGACTTTTGTATCTTTTTCCTGATGGAAGAAGGGGTGCGTGGGGGTCCTTAATTATGCTGGTTGCTTTGCTGAGGCAGCGGGAAGTGTAGACAGTGTCAATGGATGGGAGGCTGGTTTGCGTGATGGATTGGGCTACATTCACGACCTTTTGTAGTTCCTTGCGGTCTTGGGCAGAGCAGGAGCCATACCAAGCTGTGATACAATCAGAAAGAATGCTTTCTATGGCGCATCTGGGGTGGGATCTTGTGAGATAAAAGCAATTTACCGTGGATGCTGGAATCTAAAACCAAAAGAGAAAATGCTGGAAATTCTCAGCAGGTCAGGCAGCATCTGTAAGGAGAGAAAAGAGCTGATGTTTCGAGTCCAGACGACCCTTTGTCGAAGCAGCTTTTGGGATCTGGTGAGATGGGGCTCCATCCCGTGCAATGATGCGCTCAGAAGGAAAGTGAACCAAGTTCGGATTCTATCGGGAATAGATGGTTTGAGAGAGGGAATAGCTGACATGTGGTGAGGTTGGGTCCTGGAAATGTTTGTTTAATTAGTGGGATTTTACACAGCGCATGGTGACTATGATTGTGTGTTAACAATGTGAGCCATTTAGTACCGACCACAAGTTGAAACATCTTTGTTTGACAGCTTGTGGTTAAAAGAAGGAATACTGCTTCACATTATGTCCTCCACAATGCTGAACTGGTGCTGTAATACCACTGACCAACACATGGTGGCAGTGCTAGATTAGACTATCGTGAGCCTGTCCCTGTGACAAGACATTTTAGTCCATGGTTCGCCAAAACCTCAGCTTAAAAATGGGAAAGAGCTACATCTCCAGCAAAGAGCTGCAGGGGCGGCACAGTGTGGTTAGCATTAGTCGCCACACCCCGGTGCCCGTTCGGGTACACTGAGGGAGAATTCAGCATGGCCAATGCACCTAACCAGCACACCTTTCGGACTGTGGGAGGAAACCGGAGCACCCGGAGGAAACCCACGCAGACACGGGGAGAAGGTGCAGACTCCGCACAGACAGTGACCCGAGCCGGGAATCGAACCCTGGGCCCTGGCGCTGTGAGGCAGCAGTGCTAACCACTGTGCCACCATGCCGTCCACATCGTGTTGCCTTATCTTTATTCATAGATGCTATTGACTGACTGACCCACTGGGTGGAATTTTCCCATCCCATCCGTCACAGGAATTGTAATGGGGGATGGGTGCGGGTTGGAGGGGTGGTGGTAGACCCCGGGTGGGATTTTCCAGTCTTGGGACGAGAGCGGCTGGAAAATCCTGCCAACTGTTTATTACCAGCGTCTCAAAAATCACTTTTGGCGGCTGGATTTGAAAATTCCTTCGCGAGGCGACGCTTCCAGTTTCTTCGTGAAAGTGAAGTTCTTTTTTTTAAAAAAAAGGTATTATTGTCAAGTCTCCTTATCACCCAACCTCCGCCCCACCCGACCATTGGAATTACCTGGTCGAGAACGGTCCTACTTTATTTCCCCGAAATACCTGATTGTGTCAGCAGGTGGCAGACCGAGCGCACATTTCCCGCAGCCTTTGCAGTGTTACAGAAGTTGCTTGCTTTCCTCTGCCCCATAGCAACAACCCCTCCCATCGTCCACATCCTCCCCACTGCCCGCGCCCACCCCCCCCCCCCCCACACACACACCTTCCCCCCCCCCCCCAGTCAAAAGATAACTCCAAATATCTGAAGAAACAGCAAAAGCTCCTCGCTCTAAAGTCTAGACATGTGGATTATTACCAGACAAACACCTCGCTGCCAATGGATATTCTCCGGCTAGCTTCAGGATTTCTGGTTGATATAATTTGTGTCCTTGGCTTACGTTTCTCAGCAAGCAGAGGATTTGCATCCTCGGGGCCGCCGTGTAAAACGCGAGGAGGGAAATTATTGCATTTGACGTCTTAACAAAATGGTCCAAGGGAAAACGCCAAACCTCAACTGGCCGTGACAGCTGATTAAACAAAACATTTGTTTCAGAATTTGCTGGCGATACCTCGCTCTCTCTCTCTCTCACACTTCATCCATTCTTTCCTCGTCTCTCTCTGTCTCTAATGTGACTAACGCACCTTGTCTGCTTCTCCTCCACCGGCTCATTCTTTTTCTATCCTTTAAAGGGGAGGCGGTGGGGCAGTGGTATTGTCACTGGACTAGTAATCCAGCTAGACCCTGGGCAAGATCTGGGGACCCGGGTTCGAATCCTGACCACGGCAGGTGGTGAAATTTGAAATCAATAAAATATATCTGGAATTAAGAATCTACTGATGACCATGAAACCATTGTTGATTATCGGAAAAACCCCTCTGGTTCACTAATGTCCTTCAGGGAAGGAAATCTGTTGCCTTTACCTGGCCTGGCCTACATGTGACTCCAGAGCCACAGCAGTGTGGTTGACTCTCAGGTGTTCTCTGAAGTGGAGGGCAGTTAGGACGGGCAACAGGTGATGGGCCCAGCCAGTGATGCCTACATCCTGTAAATTAATTTTTAAAAATCTCATTGGTTAAGGAGAGGGGTTGTCAGTCTTCTTGTTCACCAAGGGGCGGCACAGTGGTTAGCACTGCTGCCTCACAGCGCCAAGGACTCAGGTTTGATTCCCGGCTTGGGTCACTGTCTGTGTAGAGTCTGCACCTTCTCCCCGTGTCTGCCTGGGTTTCCTCCGGGGGCTTTGGTTTCCTCTCACAGTCCAAAGTTGTGCGGGTTAGGTTGATTAGCCGTGCCAAATTGATCCTAGTGTCAGGGGATTAGCAAGGGAAATATGGGGCGGCACAGTGGTTAGCACTGCTGCCTCACTGCGCCAGGTTCAATCCCGGGCTCGGGTCACTGTCTGTGCCAGTTAGGTTGATTGACCCTAATGCTAAATTGACCCTAGTGTCAGGGGGATTAGCAGGGTAAATATGTGGCGTTACAGGGATAGGGCCTGGGTGGGATTGTGGTTGGTGCAGGCTCGATGGGCCGAATGGCCTCCTTCTGCACTGTCGGATTCTATTCTAGTCTAAGTTCGCGTGTGCCGAGGTGACCTCATCAATCTCCATCGTCACTCTGAGCAATTGGCACTGTGCTGCAAACATGCCTCGGGCTGGAAGGTGAGGGAAGGAACCTGACCGGCGGAGCACTGAGATGCGCCACTGCAACAAATCCCGTCAATAATTCGCTGGGGCAATAATTAGATCTTGGTTAAGAAATGTCTGTGTACCTAAAAAAACATCCTTCATCAGAAGAAGAAGCATATGGAAGGTTGATACAAGTTTACTATGGTGTCTTCTTTACTATTACAGATCGACCTGCATTTATATAGCGCCTTTCATGACCTCGGGATATCCCAAGGGCTTTTGTAACGTAGGAAACGCAGTGCCTCAATTTGCACTCAGCTCGCTCCCACAAACAGCCCCGGGATAATGAGCAGATCATCTGTTTGCCGTGATGATGGCTGAGGGTTAAATATTGGACAGGATACCTGGGCCTAGCCTGACTCTACTGTTCGTCTTTCAAACTGTGCATGGGATCGTTTATACCTATCTACGGGAGCAAGGGTGGGGCCTCCTAGTCATGATGTGGAGATGCCGGCGTTGGACTGGGGTAAACACAGTAAGAAGTTTAACAACACCAGGTTAAAGTCCAACAGGTTTATTTGGTAGTAAAAGCCACACAAGCTTTCGGAGCTCCAAGCCCCTTCTTCAGGTGAGTGGGAATTCGAATTGCGGGAATTCGAATTCCCACTCACCTGAAGAAGGGGCTTGGAGCTCCGAAAGCTCGTGTGGCTTTTACTACCAAATAAACCTGTTGGACTTTAACCTGGTGTTGTTAAACTTCCTCCTAGTCATGGCAGGAAGTGGAGACGGGGGGGACGGGGGGGACGGGGGGGGGAGGAGGGGGCTCCTAGCCCTGGCAGAGGGGGGAGGGGGCTTCTAGTCATGGCAGAGAGTGGAGAGGGGGCTCCTAGACATGGCTGTGGGGGAGGGGGCTCCTAGCCCTGGCAGAGGTGGGGGTGGGTTTGGAGGGTGGGCCCCTAGTCATGGCAGGGGGGGGGGGGGGGGCTACTTGTCATGATAGAGGGGGAAGGGGGCTCCTAGCCATGGCAGAGGGGGAGGGGGCTTCTAGTCATGGCAGAGAATGGAGAGGGGGCTCCTAGTCATGGCAGAGGTGGGGGGCTCCTAGTCATGGCAGAGGTGGGGGTGGGTTTGGAGGGTGGGCCCCTAGTCATGGCGGGGGGGGGGGCGGGTTTGGGGGGTGGGCCCCTAATCATGGCAGAGGAGGAGGGAGTTTGGGGGGGGGGCTCCTAGTCATGGCGGGGGGGGGGGAGTTTGGGGGGGGGCTCCTAGTCATGGCAGAGGGGGTTGGGGGGGCTCCTAGTCATGGCAGAGGGGGAGGGGGTAGGGGGGGGCTCCTAGTCATGGCAGGGGGGGAGGGGGTTGAGGGGGGGGTGCTCCTAGTCATGGCAGAGGGGGAGGGGGTTGAGGGGGGGGTGCTCCTAGTCATGGCAGCATACTGGAAAGACGGTTTGTTCTTACTGTCAGCAGGAAACAGCCTGTTTGTTTCTGAATGTACAGTAGGGTTAGAGTGGAAGGGGACCGGTCCTTTCTTGCTGTGGTTAATCTTGTCCTTGGCTACGCTGCACTCCTGGGATCAGACTGGAGTAGGTGGACAAGACAAAACAAAACATCCAAAGAGCCACATTTAAGCCTCGGATAACCCGCATCTCATCACCCAGATGCTGGTTTGAAATTGTTAATCTTGCGCAGGATAAGGATGCAGAGTAGGACAGAAACACCGGGCGTTTAAGAAAAAAGGAACTGGGGAACTAATATCCAAGAGCTGTGGTTTACAGATGTAAATGTTTCTTATGCTTCATGATTTTAAAACAATATTTCGAGCAATGTTGGGAGCATCCATTTCAGCAATGGTCTGTCTTTGTTCAGCCATCTTTGTGGAAAGAGACTCCATCTTGAATTGGTTGGTGAGGAAGATATTGAACAGAAATTAGTTCAGTATTTAGGTGGGTGGGAGTTGGGGGGGTGGGTGAGGGGGTTGGGAGTTAAAATCTTCTTTCCAGAGAAGTTTCTTGCAAATTGGGAAGGAGACAGAGAGAGGGCAAGAAACTTGGAAGCATGTTCCAGGGTAAGGATGTGGTGAACTGAAAACTGGCATCCCTAAGTATACTTATTAGTGTCACAGGTCCGCTTACATTAACACTGCAATGAAGTTGCTGTGAAAATCCCCTACTCGCCACACCCCGGCGCCTGTTCGGGTACACTGAGGGAGAATTTAGCATGGCCCAATGCACCTAACCAGCACGTCTTTCAGACTGTGGGAGGAAATTGGAGCACCCGGAGGAAACCCACGCAGACACGGGGAGAATGTGCAGACTCCACACAGACAGTGACCCAAGCCGGGAATCGAACCCGGGTCTCTGGCGCTGTGAGGCAGCAGTGCTAACCACTGTGCTACCGTGGCACAGACATTTTCTGGGAAAGTTGTGCCCGGTATCTGTGAAGAGAGGAAGGGATCGGCAGTATTTTGTGTTGTGTTCACCTGCTAACTGTGAACAAGGCCAGGTGAGATCCTCAAATCTTTTATATGTTAAACTAGGAAATTTATAGATGTAAATCAATTATATATCTATAAATATATATAAAGCTTTTATTTATCAAGCTTGGAAAATGATTGTGGACTCGAAGCCTGAGAATGACCAGAAGTTGCAAATCCCTCTGATTGCACCAGTATAGAAATAGCTACTGTTATATCTGGAATTGTCTGAACAACGGATTTAGAAATCATACAATCCCTACAATGCAGAAGGAGGCCATTCGGCCCATCGAGTCTGCACAGACAACAATCCCACCCATGCCCTATCCCCGTAACCCCACATCTTTACCCTGCTAATCCCTCTAACCTACTCATCCTGTGACACTAAGCGGCAATTTAGCATGGCCAATGCACCTAAGTTGGGTTAATGACAAAACGTTGAAGCCATGATCCAAACTCTGTCTGAGCTGCGTGCTTGAGTTATTGCCTTGTATCTGTATAAAGGTTCTGTGGTTACAAATAGCATGTCCTCCAACTGTCCAAAGGCGGCCGCGTGGAGATATTTAGTTCTGACGCTGAATTATCAGATTTTAAATGGTATAATAGAGATCGATTATCAATGCAGTTATTGGGGTGCAGAATGGGACACCGTGAACGTTTATACTGAGAATGAATTCATTGTCATAAAGATCATAGAATCATAGAATCCCTACAGTGCGGAAGGAGGCCATTCAGCCCATCGAGTCTGCGCCGACCACAATCCCACCCAGGCCCTACCCCCATATCCCCACATATTTTAACCTTGCTAATCCCCTAACGCTGGGGTCAATTGAGCATGGCCAATCCACCTAACCTGCACATCTTTGGACTGTGGGAGGAAACCGGAGCACCTGGAGGAAACCCACGCAGACACGGGGAAAATGTGCAAACTCCACACAGACAGTGACCCAAGCCGGGAATCAAACCTGGGTCCCTGGTGCTGTGAAGCAGCAGTGCGAACCACTGTGCCACCCCAAGATTTTTTTTAACAACTGAAGCTCCATGTTGGTGCCAGTATAAGTTGAGCTTTTTATTTATTTTAGAAGGAAAAAATACAGCCTGGTAAACTGTATTTACCAGTTGATTGAGTAGAATTTCTGAATCATTTTGTTATCTGCTTTCAGTCTGATTCTTAATGTAATATTGTTCCCACAGTTAGCACAGTGATTAGCACTGCTGCCTCACAGCGCTAGGGACCAGGGTTCGATTCCCGGCTTGGGTCACTGTCTGTGTGGAGTTTGCACATTCTCCCCGTGTCTGCGTGGGTTTCCTCCGGGTGCTCCGGTTTCCTCCCACATTCTGAAAGACGTGCTGGTTAGGGTGCATTGACCCGAACAGGTGCCGGAGTGTGGCGACCACGGGAATTTCACAGTAACTTCATTGCAGTGTCAATGTAAGCCTTACTTGTGACTAATAATAAATAAACTTTAAACTTTAAACCACTGAGGTGTAGTGTTAGAATATGTCAAGTAAAGATGGCACAGAGCCAGACCGTGGTTTGTGTGATCTGTACCTTAGGATTGATTCATGAACAGGCACATCACCAATGAAGTGAATCCAGGCGTTCAGCTTGCCTGATGATGTAGATGAGGGAACTAAATGTAATCTCTCCAAATTTGCAGATGTCACAAAGTTGGCTGGGAGGGTGAGCTGTGAGGAGAACGCAGAAATCCTTCAATGTGATTCGGACAAGTTGAGTGAGTGGGCAAATGAATGGCAGATGCAGTTTAATGTGGATTAATGTGAGTTTATCCATTTTAGTAGCAAAAACAGGACGGCAGATTATTAAGGTGGATGGAGTTGTGGATAGTGGAGAAGGTTGTCAAAGAACACAGCTGCAGATATGGGCAGGGAAATGGCCGATGGAGTTTAATCCGGGCAAGTGAGCTGCTGCACTTTGGGGCATCAAATGTTAAGGGTACGTATACACTTAATAGAGGTGGCAGGGTGGCACAGTGGTTAGCACTGCTGCCTCACAGCACCAAGGACCCGGGTTCAATCCCGGCCTCGGGTCACTGTGTGGGGTTTGCACATTCTCCCCGTGTCTGTGTGGGTTTCCTCCGGGTGCTCCGGTGTCCTCCCACCGTCCAAAGATGTGCGGGTTAGGTTGATTGGCCGTGCTAAATTGACCCTAGTGTAAGGGTAAATATGTGGGGTTACTGGAATAGGGCTTGGGTGGGATTGTGGTTGGTGCAGACTCGATGGGCCAAATGGCCTCCTTCTGCATTGTAGGGATTCTATGATATTCAATAATGGTAGGACTCTGAACAGCATTGATGTACAGAGGGACCTGAGGGATCAAGTCCATAGCTCCCTGTAAGTGGCCACACTAATAGATAGGATGGTAAAAAAGGCCGGGGCATTGAGTACAAGAGTCAGGATGTGTCATATTGCAGCTTTATAAAACTTTGGTTAGGCCTCACTTAGAATATTGAGTTCAATTCTGGTCACCACATTACAGGAAGGATGTGGAGGCTTTGGAGAGGGTGCAGAAGAGGTTTCCCAGGATGCTGCCTGGATTAGAGGGTTTGAGCTACAAGGAGAGGCTGGACAAACTATGGTTGTCAGTCAGAATCTCTTTCCCAGAGTTGAAATGTCTAATACTAGGTGGCATTCACTTAAGGTGAGAGGGGACAGTTCACAGGAGATGTGAGGGGTAAGGTTTTTACACAGAGAGTAGGTCTGGAACGCACTGCCAGGGGTGGTGGTGGTGGCAGATACGATGGGGGCGTTTAAGGGGCTTTTAGATAAGCACGTGAATATGCAAAGGATAGAGGGATATGGACCAAGGGCAGACAGAAGGGATTAGTTTAATATGGTGTCATGTTGGACACAACATCATGGGCAAAGAGCCTGTCCCTGTGCTGTACTGTTCGATGCTCTACAGGAATGTCCATAAATTAGAAAAGGAGAATATGCAGTGAGACCTGGATGTCCTCATGTACCTGAGTGTCACTGAAGGTGAAGCATGCAGGTGCAGCAGGCAGTGAAAATGGGAAATGGTACATTGGGCTTCAAAAGAAGAGGATTCGAGTACAGAAACAGGGATGTCTTGATGCAATTATATAGGGCTTGGTGAGGCCACACTGGAATAGTGTATGCAGTTTTGGTCTCCTAATCTGAGGGACTGCAGAGAAAGTTTACTAGACTGATCCCTGGGATGGCGCGACTGACGTATGAGGAGCGATTGAGTCAGTCAGGATTATCTTCGCTGGAATTTAGAAGAATGAGGGGGGAATCACCTAAAAACCTATAAAATTCTAACAGGATTAGACAGGGTAGATGCAGGAAGTTTATTAATGTCACAAGTAGGCTTATATTAACACTGCAATGAAGTTACTGTGAAAATCCCCCAGTTTCCACACTCTGGCGCCTGTTCGGGTACACTGAGGGAGAATTTAGCATGGCCAGTGCACCTAACCAGCACGTCTTTTGGACTGTGGGAGGAAACCGGAGCACCCGGAGGAAACCCACGCAGACACGGGGAGAATGTGCAGGTGCCGCACAGACAGTGACCCAAGCCGGGAATTGAACCCGGGTCCCTGGTGCTGTGAGGCAGTAGTGCTAACCACTGCATTACCGTGTCGTCAGGAAGGATGTTCCTGATGGCGGGGGAGTCCAGTACAGGGGTCACAGTCTAAGGACACAAGGTAAACCACTTAGGACTGAGGTGAGGAGAAATTTCTTCACCTGGAGAGCGGTGAGCTTGTGGAATTTGCTACCACGGAAAGCCCCAACATTTTGTTTTCAAGAAGGAGTTGGATATAGCACTTGGGGCTAAAGGGATCAAAGGGTATGGGGGGGAGAAGGCAGGAACAGGTTACTTTATTGGATGATCAGCCATGATCATAATGAATGGCAGAGCAGGCTCGAAGGGCCAAATGGCCTCCTCCTGTTCCTATTTTCTATGTTTCCATTTTCTTTATGGATTCTCAAACGTTGCATGCTTCTAATGGGCTTCCAAAGCCCTATAGCACTAGATTAAAAGGGCATTTTGCTTTGCACCGAATATGCAGGCTTTTGATCTAATTTATTTTGAGATTTTATCGTGTATCTGAACCCTAATTTGTATTTAGAGAGAAAAGGGAATCTGTTACTTGTATGCTAATTTTGTTTAATTGCAGGGACATGGCGGACTTTAGCTGAGAATTAACTCTAAATAGACACTGATTTTAAAGTGGGATTGTTGCTTTAGGAGGTGCTCGCTCGTAAAATCTGTGTAAATAACTGGTTATAAAAATTTATAAAAGATTTGGCTTCATATATATTCTTCACCAGCTGGCTCCCTGGATTCTAGCACCTCCCACGTCAGTGAGATTATTACAGAGCGAGTCTGCTAACTCCCTCAAAAATGAAATACGAGTTAACAATGGCAAACAATATTCCATATTTAGTGGTGGACCTTTTGAAATGTAATGTGCTCCTAGTCATGTTTTGGTTTACTTAACAATGGCTGCTGCCATAATTGTTGTGGTGTGTGCAGCATAGTTACCACGCATAATCTAATAGCGGAAATTAGAAGCAAAGGGTCAAAGTAATCGTTCATAGAATCCCTACAGTGCAGAAGGAGGCCATTCGGCCCATCGAGTCTGCACTGACTCTCTGCTAGAGTATCTTGCCCCTCTCCTTGCCCTATCCCTGTAGCACCACACTTTTATCATGGCTAATTATGCTAACCTACATATCTCAGGGCACTAAGGAGCAATTTAGCATGGCCAATCGACCTAGCCGACACATCTTTCGACTGTGGGGGGAAATTGGAGCACCCGGAGGGAACCCATGCGGACACGGAGAGAAATCCACAGGGTGACACGGTGGTACGGTGGTTAGCACTGCTGCCTCACAGCGCCAGGGACCCGGGTTCGATTCCCGGCTTGGGTCACTGTCTGTGTGGAGTTTGCACGTTCTCCCCGTGTCTGCGTGGGTTTCCTCCGGGTGCTCCGGTTTCCTCCCACAGTCCGAAAGATGTTCTGATTAGGTCCATTGACCCGAACAGGCACCGGACTGTGGTGACTAGGGGAATTTCACAGTAACTTCATTGCAGCGTTAATGTAAGCCTTACTTGTGACTAATTAATAAACTTTTACTTTTATCAGCAATGTGGCAGGTTAATTGTGTTAGCCCCCCTCTCTAACGTGGGGTTCAATCCTCACATCCATTCTCCTCAAATAGAGCTCTGGACCCCTCCCTCCTCCCTATGTGGAGTTTAACCCCCACCCCTATCGCTCCCCAGCCTGGAGGTCAGCTCCTCCCACCAAACTCCTCCTATCTTGGTGCTAGCACACTCCCCCGCGCCTCCCCCCCCCTTCCCCCCACCCACCACCCCAGCCTGCTGCCCAGAAATAAAATATCTGGAGCTCAGAAACCCTCCCCCTACCCAATGCAGAACTCAGTTGTGGTGCCTCTGACACTCCCTGGGCTGAGATTAACCAGTTCAACCCAGACTGGTAAAGGAGTGGTGATTTTGTTGATTTGTCTGATAACTGGGGAAAGTGCTGACTCTCAATTTACGTGCCATTATCTTTGTAGTTGACATGAATTTTGGGTAATTTGAAGACAAAATGGGTCCATTACGTGTCAACGGTTACTTAAAGCTATCCATAGAAGTGACAACATGGAAACAGGTTATGTTTGCCCAAGAAGTCTGTTTCAATGTTTAACCTTCACCCGAGCAAGTTGTCCTAATGTTATCACACACCCTGTTCTAGAAAACCTTTAACACTTTTTCCGCATTCACCCATCTAATCTAATTTTGAAAGATGGCAAGATTTCTTCTTCAACCACTAAGTCTAGGGCAGAAGGGTGGCACAGTGGTTAGCAGTGCTGCCTCACAGCGCCAGGAACCCGGGTTCAATTCCCAGCTTGGGTCACTGTCTGTGCGGAGTCTGCATGTTCTCCCTGTGTCTGCGTGGGTTTCCTCCGGGTGTTCCGGTTTCCTCCCACAGTCCGAAAGACGTGCGGATTAGATTTATTGGCCATGCTAAATTCTCCCTCAGTGTACCCGAACAGATGCCAGAGTGTGGCGACTAGGGGATTTTCACAGTAACTTCATTGCAGTGTTAATGTAAGCCTACTTGTGACACTAATAAATAAACTTTAAGTCTGGAATTCCATCGCCCCATAACTTTCTATAAAGACATTTCACATTTCTCAATTTCTTTCATTTAATCTTGGCCTTTACTCTCAACCACTCAACAACTGGTCTATTTTCCCTAGAGCCATAAGGTGGGGTTTTCCAATCGCGCTCGCCCCGAAACCAGAAAATCCCACCCGAGGTCAGCAGACCATTCTATCATCTGCCCTTCGCCTGCTATGATTCACATGGTGGGCAGAACAGAAAGTTTCACCCCATGCAGTGCGCCCCATGCAGCCTCTCACGTCCGCACCAACAATAACTACCACTAAAGACGCGCTAATCCCATTTTCCTGCACTTGGCCCATATCCTTAAGTGTTATGTTGTTTCAAGTGCTCATCCAAATACTTTTCAAAGGTTGTGAGGTTTCCGGTCTCCTCTACCTTCCCAGGCAGTGCATTCCAGATTCCAACCACCCTCTGAGTGAAAAAACTTTTTCTCAAATCCCCTCTGAATCTCCTGCCCTTTACCCTAAAACTGTGCCCCCTCGTGATTCACCCCTCAACCAAGGGGGACAGCTGCTCCTTATTCACCCTATCCATGCCCCTCATAACCTTACACACCTCAGTCATGTCCCCCCTCAGCCTTCTCTGCTCCAAAGAAAACAATCCAAGCCTATCCATAGCTTGAGTGTAGAGAAAGATCAACTTAATGCGAGGTGGGTCCATTCAAAAGTCTGATGGCAGCAGGGAAGAAGCTGTTCTTGAGTCAGTTGGTACGTGTCCTCAGACTTTAGTATCTTTCCCCCGACAGAAGAAGGTGGATATTCTGCATTCTCTCCTTTCCTTCTCTATGAACGGTATGTTTTGTCTGTATAGTACGCAAGAAACAATACTTTTCACTGTATACTAATACATGTGATAACAATAAATCAAATCAAATCAAATCTATCCAGTCTCTCCTTATAGCTCAAATGCTCCACCCCAGGCAACATCCTGGTCCTATCTTTTCACCTGTAGAACACACTGCTTTCATATTTCTCACAAATCTATGTCATGCTAATTTCATAAAAAATACAATTTTTTCAAGTCTTTCTTTATTTTTGAATCTCCTCACATCATCTTACTGAAACTTAATCTTATTGCTCTGAGGCCTTCATGTTCTTCCTCCAGTTTGCAGTTGAATAATCCACACTATCTTATGTGGCGCATTGGTAGTGTCCCTGCCTCTGGGTCAGAAGCTCCATGGTTCAAGTCCCACCCCAGGACTTGATGGCCAAAGAAGGTGCAATCATAACCACGGCCAAACAGGTTGAGTGTGTCAACCTACAAATCCTTCCAACACGCCAGTGGCTGGTGGTAAGAGTGGGAGAGACTCCTGGTCAGCCACGCTTGATGTGGAGTGACACCCCTCAAGCTATGAGCCCCTGGTGACAGACTGTTCTGGGAATTACTAGCTATGGAAACAAAAGAAAGTCTGTCTTAGTGCACCACTAGGTGCGGAATGAGAATTGGGTCAATGTTCCGTACAGGTTCATCATTACTTCAAACTTTTATATTCAATACCTCAGGTGATCTAACCTTTAAATTCAGTAGCTTTTACCTTATCAACCTGAGGAGCTGCCTTTAATGTCCTGTAAACCCTGCACCCTCAAAACCTGCTGTTATTTCAACCTCTCGGCCCACTTCTATTCAAGTACAATTACAAGCATTTTTAAAACAGAAAAGCAACACCCTCATACTTCTATTAAATTGCAATTCCTTTCAATTCTCTGTCTTATCTACTTCCCGTTTCCACCTCAACTGGCGGCAGCCTAGCTTGGTTCAAGTTTTACTCCAGCGCCTCGGGCCTAGGATCTAGGCTGACACCCCCAGCGCTGAGGAGCTGCTGTAACTGCTGGACCTGGTGTCTTTTTTTGATGGGGCCTGAGAACTGGTGGAAAAAAGTTGTTGTTCCAGTGTCCTGGGCCAGTGTTTATATCCAAAAACAGATGATTTGGTGGTTAATCTCGGATTTGTTACAGCTGCCACACTCCTACCTTACTTGATTAGGGCAGGATGGGAAATTTTGATTTCCCAATGATGGGTTGAGATGCAGAGATAAAGTTTGCAGCGTGTGAAGCACTAACTGACCTGTGATGTCTTCCTATTTGTAATACAGTTGCATGCTGTGAATACTTAGTAGCGTAAAGTATTTTAAAAATTATGTCACACCATCAGGATAAGGTCAGTAACGTGTAAGAATCTCGCAGCACCTGGTTCACGATCGTTTGAAGGTGGCGCGTGCACCCGTTTGTGTGATTGTGTCTGAGGTTTTCCTTGTTTAACTCTACATCACAAGGGATCTGGAGAATAGGTTCGTGCACCGAGTCTCGGTACTGCCGAGGGTGAGCGAGTGGTAAGGGGGGAGTGGAACAGAGAAGAGAGTTAAAGTTTATTTATTCATTAGTAAACTTACATTAACACTGCAATGAAGTTACTGTGAAAATCCCCTAGTTGCCACACTCTGGCACCCGTTTGGGCCAATCCACCTAACCCGCACATCCTTGGACCGTGGGAGGAAACCGGAGGAAACCCACGCAGACACGAGGAGAATGTGCAGACTCCGCACAGACAGTGACCCAAGCCGGGAATCGAACCCGGGTCCCTGGTGCTGTGAGGCAGCAGCGCTAACCACTGTGCCACCGTGCCGTCCACGGTTGGGCGGGCGTGGAGGAATGAAGTAGAAGGAGCCTGTTGTGGGAGGTTGGGGAGCGGGTGGTGGGGGGGGGGGGTTGGTTGGCGTTAGTGGTGGGGACAGTCAGCCAAGGTATGAAAATGAGGCGTCTAAAGGCCAGAACAGTCCGAATGTGTGTCAATCTCAGGGTTTAAGCTGGCAGAGTCCTTATATGGAAGAGTCTTCACCTTGTAGGCGTTCACCTACAATATTTCAATTACTCCTGTTGAGATTGTTGTGAGATGGAATTTTCCCGTCCCCCCCCCCCCCCCCCCCCCGTCGGCCTCTGCTGCGGGGAATGCTCCCCGTCCCTGCCCCCGGCACAGGCCTTAGTCCCGGGTGGGAGAATTCCAGCCCTGACCACGATGCAGAGTCTCCCTATTTGACCAGGAGACTTCTTAATGGGCCACAGGAACTGCCACATGGTCAGCGGATGGCAAGTTTCACTGAATGAAAAGCTTCCCACACCCCTGACTCTAATGTATTTAGTGTCGCAAGCACATCGAATTTTAATTATAATCGTGAGGGAGAGGGCAAAGGAGAGAGAGTGGAAGTGATGCACCGTTGTGGTTACGTTTGGAATGACAAAATCCCGCTCTTCATTTCAAAAATACTTGTTTGTAAAGCATTATGGGACATCCTGAGGTCATTTTTGATTTGATTTTTTTTCATTTGATACATTATTGTATTGGGACACAATGAAAAGTATTGTTTCTTGGGCGCTATATAGACAAAATATACCCGTTCATAGGGGAGTATAAAATTTGAGTCACTTTTTTTTGCCCCTTCCTTTCGTTTGGGTTCCTAACGATCCAATGTTAGAATCATAGAATTCTACAGTGCAGAAGGAGGCCATTTGGCCCATTGAGTCTGCACCGACCACAATCCCACCCAGGCCCTAACCCCATACATTTACCCTAGCTAGTCCCCCTAACACCGAGGGAGAATTTAGCATGGCCAGCGTACCTAACCCGCACATCTTTGGACTGTGGGAGAAAATCGGAGCACCCGGAGGAAACCCACGCAGACACGGGGAGAACGTGCAGACTCCACGCAGACTGTGACCCAAGCCGGGAATCGAACCCAGATCCCTGGCGCTGTGAGGCGGCGGTGCTAACTGCTGCGCCACCGTGCCGCCCGATGGCTATCTCCCCTTTTTGATATCATCCGCAAAAACTCTGCCACCACTCCCTCTGGCCTATTACCCAGATCATTGGTGGGTGCGGGGTGAAGAAAACAGGCTGCAGAACCGAACCCCGTTGAAACATTACCATCTACTTCGACCAGCTGCTTGCATCTGACCATTTCACTCGTGTGTTGTGAAATGTTGTTTAGTCAAATGCTAAGTAACCAAGATTGCGAAATTTGTGGCTCTTCAGTACTTGGCGGGGGGCGGGGGCGGTGGGGTGGGGGAGTGAAGGCTTTAGCCGTCCCTTGGGCATTTGCATGACTTCTTCTTGAAACAGTCAGCCTTTCATCTCTCTTCGAGAAGTGAACAGAAACAATTTCACGAAGGGCCACAAGGGAACTCCGTTAACCTTTTGTGTTCCTGTGCAGCTGCGTGGTCTATACATTGCTCCAGCCTTGGCTGGCAGTCGATACCAATATTTCATGTCAAAGTTCTCTTTTGTTGGTTTTTTTTTGGGACTTGTTTTCACGTTTTCAATGTTGATAGACCCAGCGTTGGACTTGTTGTCTTCAATCCTGATCTTACAATACTTTGCGTTTGTTCCTTCTGGACGTACAAAAGTAATTGAAGCAGAATGGAAACTTGAAACCACTTCTATGTCCTGTTATTGAAAAAACACAAGGTTTTTTTTGGTTGGGGTGGGGGGAGTGGGGGAGAGACAAGTTTTATAAAGATTCTGCTTCTCACTTTTTATCCAGTTCTGTGGCTTTTTCTGCCCATCTCCAGTTGTTTATCTGCCATTACCTCCTGGGGAGTCGAGTGGTGCAGTGTAGTTGTCAGTCAACTAGAATCCGGTAGACCCAGGGTAATCTCCGGGGACCCGGGTTCAAATCCCACTGCAGCAGATGGTGAAATTTGAATTCAGCAAAAATCTGGAATTAAAAGTCCATGAAGTCATTGTCGTTTTAAAAAAAAAACCCATCTGGTTCACTAATGTCCTTTAGGGAAGGAAATCTCCTGTCCTTACCTGGTCTGGCCTACATGTGACTCCAGACCCCCAGCAATATAGAATCCCTACAGTGCAGAAGGCCATTCAGCCCATCGACCCTGCATCGACAACAATCCCACCCAGGCCCTATCCCAAGTAATCTCACGTATTCGCCCTGATTAAAGATCAATTTAGCATTGGCAAGCCATCTAACCCGCACATCTTTGGACAGTGGGAGGAAACCCACGCAGACATGGGGAGAATGTGCAGACTCCACAAAGACAGTGACCCGAAGCCGGAATTGAACTTGGGGTCCTAGCGTTATGAGGCAGCAGTACTAACCGCTGTGCCACCATGCCGTCCATATGGTTGACCCTCAAATGCCCTCAGAACTGTAGGGCAATTAGGGATGGACAATAAATGCTAGGCCCAGCCAGTGGCGCCCACATCCCGTAAAATGAATATCAAAGAAATTTGAGGCCTGTTGTTCCCGTGTCAATCTGCTTTGGTTGGTGTTCCTGTGCTTCGCATGACCCCCTCACAGGGAGGCACATTGTCAATGCAAGTGTTCAAGTGCTCACCCCTCTCCCCTACCCAACACTCTTCCAGCAGGCATCAGAAGCACTAGGTGCTTTAAAATTCAGGCATCCTCTCGTAGCTGAACTATCCCCCCAGGGTCTCCATTTACCGGGTGGCACAGTGGTTAGCACTGCTACCTCACAGTGCCAGGGACCCGGGTTCAATTCCGGCTTCGGGTCACTGTCTGTGCGGAGTCAGCACGTTCTCCCCGTGTCTGCGTGGGTTTCCTCCGGGTGCTCCAGCTTCCCCCCACAGTCCAAAGATGTGCGGGTTAGGTTGATTGGCCATGCTAAATTGCCCCTTAGTGCCAGGGTAAATATGTGGGTTATGGGGATAGGATGGGATTGTGCTCGGTGCAGACTTGATGGGTCGAATGGCCTCCTTCCGCAATGTAGGGATTCTATGATGCGTGGAAATTTAGATTTGTGAGGTTAATAGATTTGGAATTACGAAGGACAGGTTTAGGAATGGAACATGTTTCTTTACGCAAAGAATAATCAAGCTCTGGGAAAGATTGCTTGGTCGAAGACATTATTAACGTACGGATCAGCGAGACAAGGCCATGAGAAGATGGTACGGTTTGGTGTTTTGGGTGGACGAGATCAAATGGACAGAAAGGGTTTTCGTTCTCCAGGTTGATCTTGTGAAGCAAATGAGGCTTTCATCGATGGCTGGATTGAAAGCAGGTTTTGCACAGCAAATTGGTGGCTTGTACGGTTTCACTCAGTGAATGCTTCCTCAGTGGAATTGTCGGGTGGACAATATAAAGGTCGGAGGGAGAGCAATCAGCAACATCCACTTTGCCAACGACACTGTTCTTAAAGCAACAAGTGAAGAAGATTTGCAAAAATTAATCAATCCTCTCGTCAAGGAGAGCAGCAGATGTCGGCTTGTACTCGACTGCAAGAGGATGTACACCATGCCATTGACGCAAAAAAAAAAGGAACATTTCAGTCTGTGACGCCACAGTAAATGGAAGTAAGTCAGAACACGTCAGTCAATACAACTACCTGGGAAGCAGTGTCATCCGATATTAAAAGCAGCATGCAATCCGAGAAGGGTGAAAACTCGATGGGCCAAATGGCCGCCTTCTGCACTGTAGATTCTACGATTCTAGATTCTATAAGGAATTGGACAAGCCAAAAGGTTTGTCACAAAACTAAGTTACATTCTAAGAGACATCAGCTTGAAATGAGAATCCACGTGCTAAAATGTTATGTCTGATCGGGAATGGATGATGAATGTAAAGCTTGGAGCGTTGAGAAAAAGCAGGAATGGAAAATCAACACCTTGAAACTGTGGCACTTAAGAATAAGCTGGGTGGACTAAAGGACGAACAAAGTACTTAATAAGGCTGGAAGATTAAGAATTATCTTAAATGATACTAGAAGAAGTCTTTCAGACATGTCATCCACGCAGCAGGGTTGGAATATCCAACGACCATGGGAAGGATTAATGGATTAATCATGTCCGCTATGACTCTCACCAACTTTTACAGATGCACCATAGAAAACATTCTTTCTGGTTGTATCCCAGCTTGGTATGGGCTCCTGCTCTGCCCAAGACCGCAAGAAACTACAAAAGGTTGTGAATGTAGCCCAACCAAACCAACCTCCCATCCATTGACTCTGTCTACACTTCCCGTTGCCTGGGAAAAGCAGCCAGCATAATCAAAAACCTCACGCACCCCAGACATACTCTCTTCCACCTTCATCCGTAGGGAAAAAGATACAAAAGTCTGAGGTCACGTACCAACCGACTCAAGAACAGCTTCTTCCCTGCTGCTGTCAGACTTTTGAATGGGCCTACCTTGCATTAAGTTGATCTTTCTCTACATCCTAGCTATAACTGTAAGACTACATTCTGCACCCTCCTTTTCTTCTCTATGAACGGTATGCTTTGTCTGTATAGTGCGCAAGAAACAATACTTTTCACTGTATATTAATTCATGTGATAATAATAAGTCAAATCAAATGGAAGAAGATCAAGAGGCATCAGCAAAGGACACAGCTGGACAACATTAAGGACTGGCTTCACCAAAGCTCCAACAACAAGATCATCCACAGCTGCTATGATCAGAATATTTGGAAAACCGTGGGCACTTACACCACTCGACATGGTACTTAGATGGTGATGACAACTTTATACTCACCATTTTCCTTTGGAAAAAGAAATGCCCTCTGTTAAAATGGTGGGCTTAATCTTATGTGGGGTGTCTGGACCCCAGCATCAGGATAAAAAGTAAGTCCCGGATCGGCAATCTAATCACAGGTGACCACCTACATGTCGTGTGGGCCCGCCACCCAATGAAGGACGGTGGGTGGGATTCTGATGCTGCCAGTCCAGTCACAGGGCTGGCATCTCTGAAGCCTCAGCAGCACCGCTGGGAGATGTGGGCTCTGCTGAGGAGACACGGAGTCTCGGGGGTAAGTTTAAAATAAAGGCCGGAATTTTCCGACCTCGTGCGGGGCTGGGTTCTCCAGGCTCGCTGCTGTGAATGGAGATTCTCCGTTCCCGCTGGCAGCGGTGGTGGGGCGTACGAGACCGGAGAATTCCGGCCAAAATGTTCATTCATGGGGTCAAGGGTCAGAGAGCAAACCTTTTCCGGGGATGTCGATGGGACCGCGGGTAGTGCGTTCGCCCCTTCTCCACCCCACCCCGACTGCAGCAGGGAGGCTGTGCCCCTCTCCCCCCTCTCCCTTTATCTGGCAGCTTCCCTGTGTGGCAAGAGATTGACCCTTCATTGGGAAAATGCAACAGACGTATATGGGGGAGATGATAGTGTAGTGGTAATATCACTGGACTTGTAATTCACTGGACTAGTAACCCTGGCTAGTCCTCTGGGTACACGGGTTCAAATCCCACCATGGCAGCCCGTGGAATTCACATAATCAAATCTGGAATTGGAAAGCTAACCTCAGTAATGGTGACCACGAAACTGTCATTGATTGTCGGGAAACCCATCTGCTTCACCAATGTCCTTTCGGAAGGAAATCTGCCATCCTTACCTGGTCTGGCCGACAGCAACGTGGTTGACTCTTAAATACCCTCTGAAATGGTCCAACAAGAAACTTTGTTCAAGGGCAATCACGGACAGGCAACAAACGCTGGCCTTAATGGCCGGTGACGCCCACACCCCATGAAAGGCAAAAAAGACCCCTAATTACAGCCGCAATTCTCCGACCATTCACGCCCCCACCCCGCTGCCAGCGAGGATGGAGAATTTGGCACTCAGCCAAATCTCTGTTCACTGCAGCGGGACTGGAGAATCCTGCCGGTGCCAACGACCAGAGAATTCCCCCCCCCCCCCCCCCCCTATGTAAACTGGCTGCCCATCTCCTTGGCGCTTCTCCAAATCTGGCCCCACTGACGGTGAAATGTCCCGACGGCAGGGAGCTGCCCCCGCACCCCCCTCCCGGCTGACGGCAGCTCCCTCCTCGTCTCCCGGAGAGGAGTCAAATCCTGACATTCCATACCAACAGTAAATGGGGCGGTAGTTTCGAATGGGGAGCATTTTAGAACATAGAACATAGAAAGTCACAGCACAAACAGGCCCTTCGGCCCACAAGTTGCGCCGATCACATCCCCACCTCTAGGCCTATCTATAGCCCTCAATCCCATTAAATCCCATGTACTCATCCAGAAGTCTCTTAAAAGACCCCAACGAGTTTGCCTCCACCACCACCGACGTCAGCCGATTCCACTCACCCACCACCCTCTGAGTGAAAAACTTACCCCTGACATCCCCCCTGTACCTACCCCCCATATATGGATATGTGCATCATCCCCCCTGTACCTACCCCCCATATATGGATATGTGCATCTTTTCTACAGTACAACACTGCTGCTGTCGATGTACTGCCGTGCTACTGAAGTGGTGTAAAAGTAAACACGGAAACGAGTTGAAACAACCCACGCGCTGCAAATTGGACACTTCTTCTGAAAGAACCTCCTTGAGGTTCTCTTTCTTCATTCTTGAAGAGGAGGAGGCAACGGATGAAAAGATAGCAAGCGAAGATTATTTGTCATTACTGGTTACCTCCTATCAGAGATGAAACAGTGTTGGTTTTACGGTTTCCTCGATCATCAAACTGCTGTGTTTGCTTAAACGCCAGTGGAACGAACCACAGGCCCGAGCCGAGACAAAAACTCCCCTTGATTCCGAGTTACACAGTGGCCACCCTCGATGCCCTCGCTCCCCTCTCCACATGAAGACTGAAGATTTTTTTTTGTTGTGTTGTACCCAAATTCTACTTTATTCTGTGCGCAGGTCTGTTATTATTCCCCCCCCCCCCTCCTCTCCACGACCACTTTTAAATACTTATTTTATCTCACTCTGTGCTTAATGTGCCTAATCTCTTACTTCAAATCTCCCCTATCAAAGGGATTAAGTACCAAGAGTTCTGGATTTGTCAACTCCACTTACCCATTAGTGCTGTACACCCCCCCCCCCCCCCCCCACACACACACACATGTCCCATGAGGAAGATAGTAGCCATCTGGACTGTATAAACACGCACAATGGTGTTCTTGTGAGTGTCGAGACAAAAGGATTGCTGATCAGCATTTGGAGAGAACTGCAGGTGCCTGTCAGTTTCTGTGGAAAGTAACAGGGTCGTAAGAGAGAGAGGCAACGAGACTTGGGTCACTTGTGGTTGCTTTGATGGTTTTAGAGTCGAATATTGACATCTCGTTCCCGAAGTTACTTCAACGATAAAATTAGAAATACTAGAGGTCTTTTTAACTGTTTGAGTGCTGAATTACACGCCACCTGGACCAACCAGCTTCCCCACCCATTGACTACACTTTCCGCTGCCTCGGCAAAGCAGCCAGCATAATTAAGGACCCCACGCACCCCGGACATTCTCTCTCCCACCTTCTTCCGTCAGGAAAAAGATACAAAAGTCGGAGGTCACGAACCGACCGACTCAAGAACAGCTTCTTCCCTGCTGCTGTCAGACTTTTGAATGGACCTACCTTGCATTAAGTCGATCTTTCTCTACACCCTAGCTATGACTGTAACACTACATTCTGCACTCTCTTGTTTCCTTCTCTATGAACAGTATGTTTTGTCTGTATAACGTGCAAGAAACAATACTTTTCGCTGTATGCTAATAGAATCATAGAATCATACAAAGCAGAAGGAGGCCATTTGGCCCATCGAGTCTGCACCAACCACAATCCCACCCAGGCCTATCCCCATAACCCCAAGCATTTACCCGAGCTAGTCCCCCTGACACTAAGGGGCAATTTTGCATGGCCAATCCACCTAACCCACACATCTTTGGACTGAGGGAGGAAACCGGAGCACCCGGAGGAAACCCACACAGACACGGGGAGAACGTGCAGACTCCACACAGACAGTGACCCGAGGCCGGAATTGAACCTGGGTTCCTGGCGCTGTGAGGCAGCAGTACTAACCACTGTGCCACCATGCCGCCAGGTGAGTGAGTGAGTGACTCACCTGACAAAGGAGCAGTGCTCCGAAAGCTCGTGACTCCTGTTGGACTTTAACCTGGTATTGTGAGACTACTTACTGTGCCCATCCCACTCCAACGCCGGCATCTCCACATCACTTTGATACTGATGGTGCAAGTTAGAATGAGAGGACTCTTTTGCACAAAGGCAGGCATTCTGCAGACCATACAGAGTATTTATCAATCAAAAGAGATTCCACTCCATTCTAAGGGCGGCACGGTGGCACTGCTGCCTCACAAAGTACAAAGAACACTACAGTACAGGAAACAGGCCCTTCGGCCCTCCAAGCCTGTGCCGCTCATTGGTCCAACTAGACTATTTGTTTGTATCCCTCTTTTCCCAGACTGCTCATGTGACGATCCAGGTAAGTCTTAAACGATGTCAGCGTGCCTACCCCCACCACCCTCTGTGTAAAAAAACGTCCCTCTGATATCTGAGTTATACCTCGCCCCTCTCACCTTGAGCCTGTAACCCCTCGTGATCGTCACCTCCGACCTGGGAAAAAGCTTCCCACTGTTCACCCTATCTATACCCTTCATAATTTTGTACACCTCTATTAGGTCTCCCCTCATTCTCCGTCTTTCCAGGGAGAACAAGCCCAGTTTACCCAATCTCTCCTCATAGCTAAGACCCTCCATACCAGGCACCATCCTGGTAAACCTTCTCTGCACTCTCTCTAAAGCCTCCACGTCCTTCTGGTAGTGCGGCGACCAGAACTGGACGCAGTACTCCAAATGTGGCCTAACCAGCGTTCTATACAGCTGCATCATCAGACTCCAGCTTTTATACTCTATACCCCGTCCTATAAAGGCAAGCATACCATATGCCTTCTTCACCACTTTCTCCACCTGTGCTGCCACCTTCAAGGATTTGTGGACTTGCACACTTAGGTCCCTCTGTGTTTCTATACTCTTGATGGCTCTGCTATTTATTGTATAACTCCCCCCTACATTAGTTCTTCCAAAATGCATCACTTCGCATTTATCTGGATTAAATTCTATCTGCCATTCCTCCGCCCAATTTTCCAGCCTATCTGTATCCTGCTGTATTGTCCGACAATGTTCATCGCTATCCGCAAGTCCAGCCATCTTCATGTCATCCGCAAACTTCGTGTCATCCGCAAACATCACAGTGCCAGGGACCCTGGTTCGATTCCCAGCTTGTCTGTGCGGAGTTTGCACATTCTCCCCATGTCTGCGTAGGTTTCCTCCGGGTGCTCCGATTTCCTCCCACAGTCCAAAAGACGTGCTGGTTAGGTGCATTTGCCATGCTAAATTCTCCCTCAGTGTACCCGAACAGGCGCCGGAGTGTGGCAACTAGGGGATTTTCACAGTAACTTCATTGCGGTGTTAATGTAAGCCTACTTGTGACTAATAAATAAACTAAAAAAAACTTGTTCAGCTGGTGTTGCCAGGACAATGGAAACTTCATATAAAGTGTTTGCTTCATTGAAATATTCATATACATAACAATATTGCCGTGCTAAAATCACCCAAGTGAGAGATTTTGAGGCTTAAACTGGTGTTCTTTGTCCATCTTTTTGAACTTGAAGCAGCGTTGCGCCCACGCCTGTAAATGATGCAATCACTGTTACAGTTGCTGCCAACTCTGGATCATGGTGCGTTAGAAATTCTGGTGAAGTTAACAGATTTTTGATCTTATCAAAAGCATCAAGATGGCATTTCTTTGGGGTTTGCCTAAGAATGCGACCATAGGCTGTTATTTGTAAAAAAACATTCTTGTGTGTTTTCAAATGTGTACATCTCAGTACTCTACATGAGTCGTACCCGACCTTGCCACTCGATCTCCGTCTCTTAGTCATGTGACATTTCATCAGTATCAGTGCTTCTGATGTTAACCCTGTATTATAGAGGATAAATGTTAGATTCTCCAATCTTTAACTCATTGTCTCTCTCTCTCTCTCACACACACACACACACACACACACACACACACACACACACACACACACACACACACACACACACACACACACACACACACACACACACACACACTTCAATGATTGGACATATGGCCTGACAGAGAATTCTGGTTATCAGGGAGGTTAACATTAAATCAAAGCTCTTCACAATTTAGTCAAGTTCTTGGAAAACTGGTTGTGAGGCTGTGTGTCTGTGCACATCTGATTTAGTAGATATACCCTACCTCACCACTGCACTGCATTGCAGAAGTATTTTATAGGAACAGAAGAATAGGAAAATCAGAACATAGGAGCAGGCCATTCAGCCCATCAAGCCTGCTCCTATTCAATTTGATCATGATGTGGCGATGCCGGCGTTGGACTGGGGGTGGGGCGCAGTCAGAAGTCTCACAACATTAGGTTAAAGTCCAACAGGTTTATTTGGAATCACAGTCTTTCGGAGCACTGCCCCTTCATTAGGTGAGTGAAGGTTAGTTCACAAACTTGGCATATATAGGCAAAGACACAATTACAAGATAATTACAGAATGTAATTATCTTGTAATTGTAAAGAATAGTTGGAATGCAAGTCTTTACAGGTAATCAAGTCTTTTACAGGTACAGTGTGAGTGGAGAGAGAGATAATCACAGGTTAAAGAGGTGTGAATTGTCTCAAGCCAGGATAGTTCGTAGGATTTTGCAAACCCAGGCTGTATTTTGGGGCTTACAAGTAGTGTGACATGAACCCAAGATCCCGGTTGAGGCTGTCCTCATGTGTGCGGAACTGGGCTATCAGTTTCTGCTCGGTGATTCTGCGTTGTTGTGTGTTTTGAACCTATACCATCTCTCACTACCGCCCTGATATCATCCTTAAATATCAGAGCCACACCAACTTACCTTCCTGTCGGTCCCTCCGAACAGTTTGATACCCCTGGATATTCAACTCCCAGTCGTGACCATCCTGCAACCATGTCTCTGTAACGGCCACTGAATCATACTCGTTCGCAATGATTTGTGCTGTCAACTCATTTACCTTGTTTCGAATGCTACGAGCATTCAGATAAAGTGCCCTTATGCTAGTTTTTGTACCTTCTTTTTGAATTCTAACACTTCCATTAATAACACCTCCTGAGTTCTCCTTGGAGAATGCTTACCCGAAGATCAGAGGCTGAATGCCTGCTGAAGTGTTCCCCGACAGGAAGGGAACAATCCTGATTCAATTTGATCGTAGCTGATAGAGTCATAGAGGTTTACAGCATGGAAACAGGCCCTTCAGCCCAACTTGTCCATGCCGTCCTTTTTTTTAAACCCCTAAGCTAGTCCCAATTGCCCGCATTTGGCCCATATCCCTCCATACCCATCTTACCTGTGTAACTGTCTAAACGCTTTTTAAAAGCGTTTTCATCCACTTCAATGCCTCTTTCCCCACACTATCCCCGTATCTCTTTATATTATTGGTACTTAGAATTCTGTCAATCTCTGCTTTAAACATACTCAATGACCGAGTGTCCACAGCCCTCTGGGGCAGAGAATTCCAAAGATTCACAACTTTTGAATAAATAAATTCTCCTCATCTCTGGCGTTCCCCTTATTTTGCTGTGGTGTCTTCTGATTCTAGACTCATAACTAGGAGTTTGTCAAAAAGAATTCCTCATTCATAAATCCATGTTGGCTATGTCCAGTCAGATCATTATTATCCAAGTGTCCATTTTCCCTGCTCCTGATGTAAAGCTAACAGGTTCGTAGTTCCCCGTTTTCTCTTTCCCTCCCTTCTTAAACAGTGGGCTGAAATTTGCTATCTTCCAATTTGCAGGAACCGTTGAAAAAATCTATAGAATTTTGGAAGATAATCACCAATGCATCCACTATCTCCATAGTTACCTCTTTCAACACTCTAGGATGTAGAATATCAGATCCCAGAGACTTATTAACCTTCAGTCCGATTAATTTCTCCAATACATCCTTCTTACTAATAGCAATTTCCTTCGATTACTCATTCTCCCTAGTTCATAAGTTCATAAGATATAGGAGCAGAATTAGATCATTCGGCCCATCGAATCCGCTCTGCCATTCGATCATGGCTGATATGCTCCTCATCCCCATTTTCCTGCCTTCTCCCCATAACCCTTCAACCCATTACCAATTAAAAATCTGTCTCACTCCTCCTTAAATGTACTCACTGTCCCAGCATCCACCGCACTTTGGGGTAGCGAATTCCACAGATTCACAACACTTTGGGAGAAGTAGCTTCTCCTCAACTCTGTTTTAAATTTGCTACCCCTTATCCTAAGGCTATGACCTCTCGCCCTAGAATACAGCACAAGAGGAAGCATCCGCTCCACATCGACTTTATCCATATCTTTTATCATCTTGTATAGCTCAATTTGATTTCCCCTCATCCTTCTAAATTCCAGAGAGTATAGGCCTAAACTGTTCGATCTCTCAAACCCCTCATCTCTGGAATCAACCTAGTGAACCTCCTCTGAACTGCCTCCAATCCACTACATCTTTCCTCAAATAAGGGGACCAAAATGTGCACAATATTCCAGGTGCGGCCTCACCAATGCCTTGTATAGTTGCAGCAATAGTTCCTTACTTGATATTCTATTCCTTTAGCTATAAGTCCCTAGTCCCTTGTATGTTTAATTCTAGGAGATTTCTTCCTCTGCAAATACAGATACAATATAATCAATTAGTTTCTCTGGCCTGCAGAAGCTTTTACTGTTGTTTTTTATGTGTTTTTCCCAGCTAACATTCATATTCTATTCCCCCTTCATCAGTTTATTGTACCCCCTTTGCTGTAGTCTAGAAATCTCCCCAATCCTCAGGTTTTGTACTATTTCTGGCAACTTCATAAGCCTTTTCTTTTAATTTTATACAATCCTTAACTGCCTTTGAAGCCATGGTTGACTGACTTTTCTTTATGGGTTTTCGTTCCCTAAAGGAATGTGTAGTCGCTGTAAGCCATGTCGTAATTCTTCAGAAGACTATCCATTGCTGACATCCCATCACACCTTTTAATGTATTTATCCAATCCACCTCAGTCAAATTGCCCCTCATACCTTCACAATCTCCTCGGTTCAAATTTAACACCTTGGCTTCAGATTGAACTTTCAAACATAAAGTAGAATTCTACCATATTATGATCACTCATCCCTAAGTTTTCTTTCACTGCAGGGTTATTTCTCAGTACATAATGCTAAGCTGTTCTCTAGTCATTTCCTGAACTTACCGCTCCATAAAACCATCCCTCACGCACCCCAGAAATTTGTACACCGCAGATTCAGTGCACATCAGATGGTGGCACAGTGGTTAGCACTGCTGCCTCACAGTGCCAGGGACCCGGGTTCGATTCCCAGCTTGGGTCACTGTCTGTGTGGAGTCTGCACATTCTCCCTGTGTCTGTGTGGGTTTACTCCGGGTGCTCCGGTTTCCTCCCACATTCCAAAGATGTGCGGATTAGATTGATTGGCCATGCTAAATTACCTCTCAGCATCAGGGGCACTAGCAGGGTAAATATGTGGGGCTACAGGGATAGGGGCTGGGTGGGACTGTGATCAGTGCAGACTCGGTGGACCGAATGGCCTCCTTCTGGAGACATTCTATGAATTGAAGTCATCCATGATGACTCTATTATCTATGCTACATGTTTCTCTAATCTCCTGATTAATACCATACCCCACTCTACCATTACTGTCTTTTAAAAATCCATTCATGGGATGTGGGAGTCGCTGGCTATTATCAGTTATTGCCCATTCCTTATTGCCCTTAAGAAGGTGCCTTCTTGAACTGCTGCAGTCCATGTGGTGCATGTACATCCACTGTGCTGTTAGTGAGGCCTAGTGTTTTAGGATTTTGACCCAACATCAGTGAAGGAACGGTGATATGGTTCCAAGTCGGTTTTGGTGGCCTATAAGCAACTCTTACCAATATCTGCTGCCCCTTGCAATTTTTTCGCTCCACCCACCCAGACAAATTTCACACATTGTTCTCCCGATCTGAGATCCTTCCAAACTAATATATCCTTTATTAACAGCGCAATCACATCTTCTTTTCATTTTTGCCTGTCCGTCATTAATATTGAATATCCTTGGCTATTCAATTTCCAGTCAAGGTCAGCCTATATCCATGTTTCCACAACAGCAATTAGATCATACCCATTTACCTCTATATATGCCTTTAAATCAAATATCTTCTTGCGAATGCTGCGTGCATTCAGATAAAATGCCTTAACTGTGCCTTTTTGATACTATTATGCATTCTAAGCCTAGTTGCTGCTCACCTTTGTTTTGCCTGCCTTCTAGCGTCACTTGCTACTTTTCTACTCTCTGTAACACCATTACTTCCATCCAATTTGAGCTCACCTCAGATTCCCATCCTCCTGACAAGCTGGTTTAAACCTGCTGCTCATCCCCTCCCCGTCCCCGCACTTGAGTTCCGAAACCTGGAGCTCACGTTGCTGTGGCCGGTGACACTTCCTGCAGATGTGTTCATCTCGGACACATGGTGTCCGAGTCTGTGACTTCCCACATAGCGCAAGATGTGCATTCCATCTGGCCACGCTGACCTGCCATGTCGTAACGTTAAAAACTATTATCACAATTCGAACAAGTAGAATAACTTACCAGTTACTCACCAATCAGCTTCTTCCCCTGTATTGAAATAATAACCAGCTTCTAGAGGCGGGAAAAAGGTGTAAAAGATAAGTGCCGCTTCGTCACCGAACTCTCGCTTTACCCTCTATGCATCAAAACAGCACTCAGTGCAAATGAGGCAGCACTGAGGAAGGTCTGTTTTTATACTTCCTGTAAAACAACTGATACAAGCTTCTGAAAACCAGTTAGCTAGATAATTAGCATCTGCTCTCAGAGAGTTTGTATATCTGTTTTAAGGCCAGAATAAAACTTGACACCCTTTCATTTAAGGAGTAATTTTGAGCGAATTGCTAAATTAGAGAAAGAAAAACAAGGCTGTTGGTAGAAATGAACCCTTAAAACTCCCTCACTACCAGACAGGGTGGTGAAGAAGGCATTTAGCACACTGGCCTTCATCAGTCAGGGCACTGAGTATAGGCGTTGTGACATTATGTTACAGTTGTATAAGTCATTGGTGAGGCCACAATTGGAGCCTTGTGTACAGTTTTGGTCACCTTGTTATAGGAAAGACATTGATAAACTGGAAAGAGTGCGAAGAAGATTTAGGAGGATGTTGCCAGGACTAGTGGGACCTGAGTTACAGGGAGCGGTTGGCCAGGCTAGAGCTTTATGTCTTGGGGAATGAGGGGTGACCATATTCAGGTGTATAAAATCATAAGGGGCAGAGATATGGTGAACGCACATAGTCTTTTTCCCAGGGAAAGGGAATTGAAAACCAGAGGGAATAGGTTTAAGGTGAGAGGGGAAAGATTTAAAAGGGACCTGAGGGGCAACTTCTTCACGCATAGGGTAAAGTTTATTTATTAGTCACAAGCAGGCTTAGGTTAACACTGCGATGAAGTTACTGTGAAAATCGCCTAGTCACCACACTCAGGTGCCTGTTCGGGTACACTGAGGGAGAATCTAGCATGGCCAATGCACCCAACCAGCACGTCTTTCAGACTGTGGGAGAAAAATGGAGCATCCGGAGGAAACCCACGCAGGCACGAGGAAAAACGTGCAGACTCTTCTCAGTGACCCAGTCGGGAATGAAACCCGGGTCCCTGGCACTGTGAGGCAGCAGTGTTAACCACTGTGCCACCGAGCCGCGTATATGGAATGGAATGAGCTGCCGGAATAAGTGGTTGAGGCAGGTTCAAACATGGGCATTTGGGACTAGCTGGGAGGGCACCAGGGTCGGCATGGACCAGTTGGGCCGAAGAGCCTGTTTCTGTGCTGTATTGCTTTATGATTCCATGACCCTGACTTTCAGTGCAGACGAGAGTCATGTTTTCTTAAAATCGATATGCATTTGAGCAAAAGACTTGCATTTAGGTTCATTCACAAATTCCGCATGTCTCAACATGCTTTACAGCTAATAAAGCACTTTTGAAGTGTAGTCACTGTTGTAATGTAGGAACCTACATTAATGCTAGAAAGAAGTATATACTTCTATTGTGTTGTTTTTATTTAAAACAAGGCTCTCATTTACTGAGTTCTGACTGTGGCCTTTTCAGACTGATAGCATCAACACTCGTTTCACAAAGAAACTTGCTGTGGAGCTTGTCTCTCAACCCCGCGCACCATTTTGTTACTCAGTGCGTGGGTCCTGTACACATCATACTGGTAGACTTTCGTCAACTTTTTATTAATGTCTAAAATAGAGCTTGTTTTTTTATGATTACATTTTTGTACCTCACACTCAGACAGGACTTTTCTTAATGAGTCAGAATATGCGAACAAGCCGCGGTGAGCTCCACCAACCTAAGAGATTTGACTGCAATCAGGATTACATCGAAATTCTTCAGGCGCCTTCAGCAAACGAGTGAAGCGCTGTTAGATACGCAGTGACCATCTTTGTGAAAGATGCTGCTATTTCCTGTTGCCTCGTTCTGTTTTAAGTCTGGCCTATAGTTGCATGAACGTGCGTGTGTGTGTGTTCTACTGTAGATCACGGTGTAGTGTATAGATCAACTCGCCATATAAGACGACCCCACTTTATCGGCTGCAAAGGTTTTGCTTTTGCGTACACTTCTCCCTTGTCGCCACACTCACATCAGTAGTCAGTCTCATTTTTCATCCCACAAATGGGTGTTTTACTTAGCAGTAGCACTGTGGAACAAAGGTTAGCACTGCTGCCTCACAGCGTCAGGGACCTGGGTTTGATTTCTGACTTGGAGCGCTGTCTGTGCGGAGTCTGCACGTTGTCCCCGTGTCTGCGTGGGTTTCCTCCAGGTGCTCCGGTTTTCTCTCACAGTCCGAAAGACATGCTGGTTAGGGTGCTAAATTCTCCCTCAGTGTACCCGAACAGGTGCCAGAGTGGGGCAACTAGGGGATTTTCACAGTAACATCATTGCTGAAGCCTACTTGTGACACTAATAAAATAAACTTTAAAAAACCTTAAACGACTGGGTGTAAGAGATCAAGTGGGCGATGCAGGCGAAGATATCGTGGGAGGTTAAGACACACCCACACAAATAGTCCCCACATGCCGCATGACAAAGATGGCGACCACCCACACCCTACACTGGCGGTTTGGTTTTGTACCCGGCAGATAAGTCAACTCACATTTTTGCCGGGATTTGACGAGGCTTCAAAGGTCAACATCTTTGGCAGCTGAATTTTCTTTGGAATATAACATATTTCGGTGTGTTAAATGCCATGTTAGATTCGTGCAGTCACATTCATTTGGACAGTTAAGGACGTTCACTAATGCTCTCGCCGGCATCCCTCATTTATATTGAGGCAGCAATCCAAAATACTCAAACAGAATATCTGCCCACTTAATTTGCCTCCCAATTGCTTAAAGCAAACTGAAATTCTGCCAGACTCAACTGTTTTGGATTTGAAGTGTACCAATCAGTCTTGACGTTGTAAAACCGAAGATGGAATGGGCGTCATGGTGGCACAGTGGTTCGCACTGCTGCCTCATTGCGTCAGGGACCCGGGTTTGATTCCGGCCTTGGGTAACCGTCTGTGTGGAGTTCTTCCCGTGTCCAGTTTCCTCCCACAGTCCAAAATGTGCAGCTTAGGTGGATTGGCCATGCTAAATTGCCCTTAGTGTTCGAAGATGCTTGGGTTGGGTGATTTGGACATGCCACATTGCCCATTAGTGTCTAAAGATTAAAGCTCAAAGATCCTTTATTAGTGTCACAAGTAGGCCAACATTAACACTGCAGTGAAGTGACTGTGAAAATCCCCTAGTCACCACACTCCGGCACCTGTTCGGGTACACTGAGGGAGAATTTAGTGTGGCCAATGCACCTAACCAGCACATCTTTCAGACTGTGGGAGGAAACTGGAGCACCCGGAGGAATCCCATGCAGACACGGGGAGAACATGCAGACTCCGCATAGACAGTGACCCAAGCTGGGAATCGAACCCGGGTCCCTGGCGCTGTGAAGCAGCAGTGCTAATCACTGTGCCACTGTGATGTTCAGGTTAGCTGGATTAGCCATGGTAAATGCGCGTGGGTTACGGTGATAAGGGATTGGCCTGGGTAAGATGCTCTTTCATAGAGTCAGTGCAGACTCAATGGGCCAAATGGCCTCCTTCTGCTCTGTAGCGCTTCTCTGATTCTGTGATTTCTGTTAACTTGGTCCATCCATAATAATATGTGGAAAACTCCCCATCACAGCCAAGAACTGAATGGCTGGTTAAAATAGGACATCTTTTGCCTTGATAATTTGTCCCACCTCGATCGTCAGACCGAATCAGAGATTCGCGTAGCACAGAAGATGGCCCATCGGCCCTGCAGACCTGTGCTAGCTTTTTGGAAGAGCTATCCAATTGGAGCCACTCCTGCTCTTCCCATGCAGCCCCTGCCAATTTTATCATGATAAATATATATCCAATATAGTTGAAAGTTACTGGATGTATTGGCTTCTGTCACTCTTTTGGGCAGCGCAATACAAATCTTAAAAACTTGACAGATTTAAAAAATCTCCTCACCACCCTGTTGTTTTGTTTTGACCAATTATTGTGAATCTGTGTCCTCAAATTATCAGCCCTGCCTGTCACCAGTGGAAACTGTTTCACCCTCACTATATCATCAAGGGGGAGGCGATGGTCTAGTGGTATTATCGCTGGACTATTAATCCAGAAACTCAGCTAATGCTCTGGGGACTCGGGTATTGTTTCTTGTGCACTATACATACAAAGCATACTGTTCATAGAGAAAGAAAGGAGAGAGTGCAGAGTAGTGTTACAGTCATAGAAATCATAGATCATAGAAACCCTTCAGTGCAGAAGGAGGCCATTCGGCCCATCGAGTCTGCACCGACCACAATCCCACCCAGGCCCTACCCCCACATATTTACCCGCTAATCCCTCTAACCTACGCATCTCAGGACTCTAAGGGGCAATTTTTAACCTGGCCAATCAACCTAACCCGCACATCTTTGGACAGTGGGAGGAAACCGGAGCACCCGGAGGAAACCCACGCAGACACGAGGAGAATGTGCAAACTCCACACAGACAGTGACCCGAGCCGGGAATCAAACCCGGGACCCTGGAGCTGTGAAGCAGCAGTGCTAAGTGCTAACCACTGTGCTACCGTGCCGCACCATAGCTAGGGTGTAGAGAAAGATCAACTTAGTTGGAGGTAGGTCCATTCAAAAGTCTGATGGCACTCTTAAATGGCTCAATTCCAGTTTGAAGATTGTGTCCTCTTCTTTTAGTTTTGCTTACCAGCAGCTTCTCCGTATCTACCCTACGGAATCATTAGAACATCCCTTAACCTACTGAACTGAAAGGAGTATGAGTCAAGCTTAAGCAACTGCTCCCACAACTTAACCCTGGTACCGAGAAGCTAAAGTGAATAATGATCCCTTGAAAGATGAGGCTGGGGAGTTAATAGTGGGGAATGTAGAAATGGCTGAGACACTAAATTAATATGTTGCCCTGAGTTTTCTTGGTGAAGGACACAGGTATTATCCCAATCGTAACAGAACATGCCGAGGTTATAGAAAGGGAGGAACTTAGAACTATCATCATCATTAGGGAAAAAGTACTGAGCAAACTATTGGGATTGAAGACAGGCAAATCCCTAGGGCCTGGTGGCCTACATCCCAGGTCTTAAAAAAATGGCAGTGGAGATGGTGGATC
This sequence comes from Mustelus asterias, assembly GCF_964213995.1. Classification (NCBI taxonomy): domain Eukaryota; kingdom Metazoa; phylum Chordata; class Chondrichthyes; order Carcharhiniformes; family Triakidae; genus Mustelus; species Mustelus asterias. The sequence goes on from NC_135805.1 coordinate 25,068,651, forward strand.
CATTGGTTACAATATTCCAAAATTCCCTGGATGCGGGAAAGGTTCCGGTAGATTGGAAAAATGCTAATAGAACATAGAACAGTACAGCACAGAACAGGCCCTTCGGCCCACGATGTTGTGCCGAGCTTTATCTGAAACCAAGATCAAGCTATCCCACTCCCTATCATCCTGGTGTGCTCCATGTGCCTATCCAATAACCGCTTAAATGTTCCTAAAGTGTCTGACTCCACTATCACTGCAGGCAGTCCATTCCACACCCCAACCACACTCTGCATAAAGAACCTACCTCTGATATCCTTCCTATATCTCCCACCATGAACCCTATAGTTATGCCCCCTTGTAATAGCTCCATCCACCCGAGGAAATAGTATTTGAACATTCACTCTATCTATCCCCTTCATCATTTTATAAACCTCTATTAAGTCTCCCCTCAGCCTCCTCCGCTCCAGAGAGAACAGCCCTAGCTCCCTCAACCTTTCCTCATAAGACCTACCCTCCAAACCAGGCAGCATCCTGGTAAATCTCCTCTGCACTCTTTCCAGCGCTTCCACATCCTTCTTATAGTGAGGTGACCAGAACTGCGCACAATATTCCAAATGTGGTCTCACCAAGGTCCTGTACAGTTGCAGCATAACCCCACGGCTCTTAAATTCCAACCCCCTGTTAATAAAAGCTAACACACTATAGGCCTTCTTCACAGCTCTATCCACTTGAGTGGCAACCTTCAGAGATCTGTGGATATGGACCCCAAGATCTCTCTGTTCCTCCACAGTCTTCAGAACCCTACCTTTGACCCTGTAATCCACATTTAAATTAGTCCTACCAAAATGAATCACCTCACATTTATCAGGGTTAAACTCCATTTGCCATTTTTCAGCCCAGCGTTGCATCCTATCTATGTCTATTTGCAGCCTACAACAGCCCTCCACCTCATCCACTACTCCACCAATCTTGGTGTCATCAGCAAATTTACTGATCCACCCTTCAGCCCCCTCCTCTAAGTCATTAATAAAGATCACAAAGAGCAGAGGACCAAGCACTGATCCCTTTGGCACTCCGCTAGCAACCTGCCTCCAGTCTGAAAATTTTCCATCGACCACCACACTCTGTCTTCGATCAGATAGCCAGTTACCTATCCAATCTGCCAACTTTCCCTCTATCCTTGCCTCCTTACTTTCATCATAATGTAGCATCCTTATTCAAAAAAGAAGGGAGGTAAAATGTAGGAAATTATAGGTCAATTAGTTTAACATCTGTAGTTGGGAAATTGTTAGAATCCATTATAAAGGAAGTAATAACAGGACATTTCGAAAGTCAAAATGCAATCCATCAGAGTCAGCATGGTTTTATGAAGGGTAAATAACTTTTGACTAATTTGCTTGAGTTCTTCGAAGATGTAACAAGCAAGGTGGATAATGGTGACCCTGTAGATGTAGTATATCTGGACTTGAAGGCATTTGATAAGGTGCCACACCAAAGGTTAATGCACAAGGTTGGTTCACATGGGATTAGGGGTAATTTATTAGCTTGGATAAAGGATTGGCTAATCAACAGCAGAGAGTCAAGATAAAAGGGTCTTTCTCAGGTTAGCAAGATGCAACTAGTGGGGTGCCACAGGGCTCGGTCCTTGGGTCCCAACTATTTAAAATCTATATTAATGACTTGGATGCAGGGATAGTAGGCACCATCGCCAAATTTGCAGATGGCACTAAAATAAGTGGGATAGTACGTTGAGATAATGAAAAAAGAAATTTACTAATGGATATGAATAGATTAAGTGAATGGGGCAAAATCTGGCAAATTAAGTTTAACATAGATAAGGGTGAGGTTCTCCATTTTGGAAGGAAAAATACAAACGCAAATTATTATCTAAATGGAGAGGGACAAGGGACTGGGTAATGTACAATGAGAAGGTACTGGTTGGCAGTTTAGTTGTGAGAAAACCCTTGGAAATGAGTGACCATAGTATGATGGAATTCTTTATCAAGGTGGATAGTGAGGTAGTTGATTCTGAGACCAGGGTCCTGAATCTCAATAAAGGTAACTATGATGGTATGAGGCATGAGTTGACTTTGATGGACTGGGTAACATTACTGAAAGGAAGGCAATGGCAGGCATTCAAGGCACCAATGGGTTAACTTCAAAAATTGTTTATTCCTATTTGGCGCAAAAGTGGAAAGGAAATTGTGGCCAAACCACAGTTTACAAGGGAAATTAGAGAAAGTATTAGATTCAAAGAAGAAGCATATAAATTGGCAAGAAAAAGCAATAGACTTGAGGATTGGGAGTAGTTTAAAATTCAGCGAAGGTGGGCCAAGGGACCGATTAAGAAGGGGAAAATAGAGTAAGAGAGCGGGGAACATAAAAACTGACTGTAAAAGTTTCCAAAGCTATGTAAGGAGAAAGAGATTGACAAAAATGAATGTAGGCCCCTTACAGTCAGAAAAGGAGGAATTCATAACGGGGAACAAAGCGATGGCTGGGGAACTAAATTTGTACAAAGGAAGAGTGAATAATATACTGGAAGTTCTGAGAAACACAATTTTTAGTGAGGAAACCAGTATTTGTAGAGAAATAGTTTTGGGGCAATTGATGTGATTGAAGATGGATAAATCTCCAGGTCCTGATCATCTTCATCCCAGGTGCTTAAGGAAGTGGCCCTGGAAATAGTAGATCCATTGGTGGCTTTTTTCCAAAATTCTTTGGGCTCTGGAATGTTTCCTACAGATTAGAGGGTAGCTAATATAAGCCAGCTATTCAAAAAGGGAGGTAGAGAGAAAACAGGGAACTATAGACCAGTGAGTCTAACGTCAGTAGCAGGGAAGTTGCTAGAGTCCATTATCAACTATTTCATAACACAGCATTTGGAAAGTGTATGCATACATATCGCTAGAGAGTATAACTTCCTCACTTCTTAATTTCAGTCCCTTTGTGATAAAGGCCAACATTCCAAAAGTCCTTTTCTGCCTCTCCACTAGTTTAATGCACCTGAACTCACCGACCTTCCTGCCCCTCTACAGTTTCTACTCCATTGTCAGTTTTTAAAAATCCAATTTGTTGTATTGGATTTGAAATGGATGACCCTACGCTTGCCCACATTAATTCAACATTTTTAAAATGTGGAGTATAATTTATGTGGAGTGTTTTAAAAATGTGCAGCATTTATCCTCCTCTTCTATCATTTTTCCCCCCTCCCCTTTTTGCGGCTCTTGTAAAACAGTAACTATTTGCAGCATAGCCTTTGCCCTGTGGCCATTCTTCATGCGGGAGCCTTCAAAGCAATTCTACACAGACTGGAGATCAAACCTAGAGTTTGTGCTCTCAGTGACTCAGTTATTTACTGCCTTAATGAGCTCGAACCATGAAAGGAGGCCAGGTGGATTTTTTTTTTGTTAAGACAAATGTATCTTGCATCTCATTCCAAGAACTGAACTTTATTTTATACGCTGAGGTTCCATAATTATAACTGTGGCTGCAGACTCAACCTCACGTACCCTATAGCAAGTAACTTAGCAGCATCGGAAGATTTTTTACAGGAAAGGGGATGTAAGTGGGCCAAACTCTTGATATTGACGACGGATCAGGATCCCAACACCATCCCGCCTCCGTCAGGGTTTCGATAATGTGGGACCGAAGGTGAGGGAACTCTCCTCTGATTCAACACCATTATCCCAACAAAAACTCATCGTCAAACTCCGTGGCCTAGGGCTCGGCTCCTCCCTCTGCGGCTGGATCCTAGACTTCCTATTCCACAGACCGTAATCAGTAAAGATAGGCACCGACACCTCCTCCACGATTATCCTCAACACTGGTGCCCCGCCAGGCTGTGTCCTCAGCCCCTTATGATACTTCTTATGAGTGCGTGGCCAAATTCCGCTCTAACTCAATTTTTACATTTGCTGATGACACCACCGTAGTGAGTTGGATCTCAAACAATGACGAGACTGAGTACAGGAAAGAGATAGGGATTCTGGTGAACTGGTGCGATGACAATAATCTCTCCCTCAATGCCAACAAAACGAAGGAGATTGTCATCGGCTTCAGGAAGCGTGGTGGAGGACATGCCCCTGTCTACATCAAAGGTGATGAAATGGAGATGGTCAAGAGCTTCAAGTTTCTAAGTGTTCAGTCCACCAATAATCTGTCCTGGTCCCTCCACGCTGACGCTATCGAAAGCCTACCAACGCCTCTACTTTCACAGGAGGCGAAGAAAATTTGGCATGTCCGCTACAACTCTTACCAATTTCCACAGATGCATCATAGAAAGCATTCTTTCTGGTTGTATCACAGCTTGGCATGGCTCCTGCTCTGATCAAGACCGCAAGATACTACAAAGGGTTGTGAACGTAGCCCAGTCCATCACGCAAACCAGCCTACCATCCATTGACTCTGTCTACACTTCCCGCTGCCTCGGAAAAGCAGCCAGCATAATTAAGGACCCCATGCACCCCGGACATTCTCTCTTCCACTTTCTTTCGTCGGGAAAAAGAGGCGGAAGTCTGAGATCACGTACCAACCGACTCAAGAACAATTTCTTCCCTGCTGCTGTCAGACCTTTGAATGGTCCTATCACACATTAAGCTGATCTTTCTCTTCACCCTATCGGTAACTGCAACACTGTATTCTGCACCTCTCCTTTCCTTCTCCCCTATGTACTCTATGAACGGTATGCTCTGTCTGTATAGTGCGCAAGAAACAATACTGTATCCCAATACATGTGACAATAATAAATCAAATCAATTCAGTTCAATTCGGATCTGTCACGTAAGAAAGCGACTTATGAACTATTCCAAACTGCAATTCCAGATTTAACAGCATAGCACCTGTTTCCCAACTTGCCAGGGTCACCGAGGTGAGTAAGTAACGGAACATACTTCTTCACTGAAACTGACAAGCTGGGAAGGCTTTGATCAATTGCACTGAAGAGCTCCAGGCATGGTCATTTTGAGATTGCTGTTGAAAGTGTTTCTTCTCTCAGAGCGTGTGTGATCGCTGTTTGACAGGTGATTGCCGACGCCTTGGCAGGCATGTCACTGTCTAGCACTTTGCTCACTTTCTGGTGCACTTCCCTGCTACCACTCTTCACCATGGCATGAGAACAGCTGCTGCAGCTGCACGGGTGATGGGCATTGGGATCCCACTGGAAGGAAATGGGGGTCCCCAGCATAGCGCCCGCAGGTGGAGTGGGTGGCACAGTGGTCAGCACTGCTGCCTCACAGCGCCAGGGACCCGGGTTCGATTCCCGGCTTGGGTCACTGTCTGTGTGTGGAGTCTGCACGTTCTCCCCGTGTCTGCGTGGGTTTCCTCCCACATTCTGAAAGACGTGCTGAAATTAGGTGAATTGGCCGTGCTAAATTCTCCCTTAGTGTCAGAGGGACTAGGAGGGTAAATATGTGGGATTATGGGGATAGGATCTGGGTGCGAGTCTTGCTGGTGCAGTCTCGATGGACTGAATGGCCTCCTTCTGCACTGTAGATTCTATGATTCAGCTCACCCAAGACTGAGAGATAGGAGTGGAGAGGAAAGAAGTGTGGAATTTGTGGAAGTGTGACTGTGAGGCATCGTTATAAAAGAGAGCAAAAGGTCGAGGGGGAGTGAGTGCTGACTGTTCAGACGGGGATGTCCGGAGGTGCCTGGAGAGAGAGAGGAATGAGTGTAGCTGATTTGATTTATTATTGTCACATGTATTGGGATACAGTGAAAAGTATTATTTCTTGCGCGCTGTACAGACAAAGCATACCGTTCATCGAGTACATGGGGAGAAATAGAGAGGGTGCAGAATGTAGTGTTGCAGTCGCAGCTAGGGTGTAGACAAAGATCAACTTAATGCGAGGTAGGTCCATTCAAAAGTCTGACAGCAGCGGGGAAGAAGCTGTTCCTGAGTCACTTGGTACATGATCTCAGAGTTTTGTATCTTATTCCCGATGGAAGAAGGTAGGAGAGGGGTATGTCTGGGATGTGTGGGGTTCTTGATTATGCTGGTTGCTTTTCCGAGGCAGTGGGAAGTGTCAATGGATGGGAGGCTGGTTTGGAGCTGCAAGTTCTGTTGTCCTGAGGAATGCCGTGTAGGTCAGAGAATGGGATGTGGCACCGGAACTGGCAATTATATAGTACGATGAATGTAAATAGACATCCAGCAGCACTTTACATTTGTTACTAAACAAATTTTGACACTGATGCATATAAGGAGGCTATCAGGACAAAAGGTTGGTCAAGGTGGTAGGTTTAAAGGAAGAGAGAAAGTTGGATAAAGAGAGAAATTTAGGGATGGATTTCTGGAGCTTAGGGTCTAGGCCACTGAAGGTCTGGTTGCCACTGTTTAAAGTTTATTTATTAGTGTCACAAGTAGGCTAACATTAACTGCAATGAAGTTACTGTGGAAATCCCCTAGTCGCCACACTCCGGCGCCTGTTCGGATACACTGAGGGAGAAGTCAGCATGACCAATGCACCTCACCAGCACGTGTTTTGGACTGTGGGAGGAGGCCGGAGCACCCACAGGAAATCCACACAGACAGGGGAGAACATGCAGACTCCACACAGACAGTGACCCAAGGCCGGAATTGAACCCGGGTCCCTGGTGCTGTGAGGCAGCAGTGCTAACCACTGTGCCACCGTGCCACCCTAGATGGAGCAATGAAAATCATATTATGTGAGGCCAGAATTGGAACACAGAAATCTGGGAGGGTCATGTGGCAGGGAAGGTTACAAAGATTGGAAGGGGCAAGGCCTAAAAGGGATGAGTTGGGGATGATTTTAGTATATTTTACAAGCTAGTTTCATTTTCAAGCTAAGCTGTCCGAATGGACACACACATTGTGGATTGACTGTGTTACATTTGAGATTTTATTGTTAATTTCTAAACAACATGTCGCCATGACTATCGGGAAGATTGGGAAGAAAATTAAGGTTTCTGGCTGAAGCAGAGCAGTTAATTTGTACGAAGATGTGAAAACAAAAGGTCCTTTCATTGTGTTTTGATGCGGTGAAGTGATGCAGACTGCTGTTGAACGTAATCCTGGAGTTAGTCTTGCTTGAGAGATCCCTGGCAGCAAATGGGTCAATGGTGATATTGGTTAATGGTGGGGGTCTTTTGTTGCCTCTGCAGTGACAGATTACGAGAAAGCTGCGCCAATTCCCTTTGGAAATTGTTAACAGTGAGAAAAAGGTAATAGCAGCAATCTCACATGAAGAAACAGAAAGGTAATTATCAGACACATTAGTGCAGCCAAACAGCAACAGTTCCCATTCTGAACTGATCTACTGATTTGCTTCACAGATGTTCTCTGCACAGGAACATACAATAGTTGGACCCACCTAATAGAAGTTTACATAACCGCCCCTCCCCTTCACCCTGCTGTATTTGCATGCAATTTGTCTTTTGCTAGCATTGGAATGGGCACTCGAGCCTTTTATAAGACCCTGAGAAACAGGAGTAGGCCATTCAGCCCCTCGAGCCTGCTTCACCATGCTATAGGATCATGGCTGATCCGACGACATTCCTCACATCCGCTTTCCTGCCCTTTCCCCATAACCCTCGACCCCCCTTTACTGAACAAAAATCTATCCATTATATTGTAGACTAGACTGTCCATTCTCGGTCTCTTCACGATTCCTACACAAAGGAAGGTGTGATATAATTTTCCTGCTTCTGGCCTGGCCTCGCTTTCCTGAACAATCGGTCTTGACGGCCTCCCCGACGCTGCAGTGTGTTTAAAATTGGCCCAACTTTGTGGCATTGAATTACGCGCGAGTACCTCATGTTTGGGACAGCACGGTGGCACAGTGGTTAGCACTGCTGCCTCACAGCGCCAGGGACCCGGGTTCAATTCTGGCCTCGGGTGACTGTCTGTGTGGGGTTTGCACATTCTCCCCGTGCCTGTGTGGGTTTCCTCCGGGTTTCTCTCCACACTCCAAAAGACGTGCTGGTTAGGTTGACTGGCTATGCTAAATTGTCCCTTAATGTCAGAGGGTAAATACATGGAGTTACAGGGATAGGGCCTGGGTAGAATTGTTGTCAGTGCAGGCTCAATGGGCCAAATGGCCTCCTTCTGCACTGTGGGGATTCTGTGATTACACTCCTGAGTTATTCTGTCAAGACTCAGCTATAAGTAATCATGTGGTGAAGTACCGGAGATGATGAATGGATTCAAAGAACAAAGAGGAAAGAACAGTACAGCACAGGAACAGGCCTTTCGGCCCTCCAAGCCTGTGCCGATCATGTTGCCCTAAATAAATTTTTAAAAACCATCTGCCCTTACTCGGTCTATATCCCTCTGTTCCGTCCCTATTCATGTACCCATCCAGATGCCTCTTAAATGTTGCTAATGTGCCTGCTTCCACCACCTCCTCTGGCAGCGTGTTCCAGGCACCCAACCATTCTCCACTTTCCTCACACATCTCCCTTAAACTTTTCCCCTCTCACTTTGAACCTGTGCCCTTGTAATTGACACTTCCACCCTGGGGAAAAGGATAATATGATTCCTATCATATAATCAGTGCAGAACACAGTTGGATTTGAGAAATCCATGCAGCTTTTTGTAGACATGAACAATGTTTTCATAGAATCATAGAATCTACAGTGCAGAAGGAAGCCATTTGGCCCATCGAGCCTGCACCAACAACAATCCCCCCCAGGTCCTATCCCCGTAATGTCACATATTTATGCTGCTAATCCCCCTGACACTAAGGGGCAATTTAGCATGGCTAATCAACCTAACCCGCACATCTTTGGATTATGGGGGGAAACCGGAGCACCCGGGGGAAACCCACGCAGACACGGGGAGAATGTGCAAACTCCACACAGACAGTGACCCAAGGCTGGAATTGAACCCGGGGTCCCTGGCACCATGAGGCAGCAACGCTGACCACTGTGCCACCGTGCTGGCCATGTCATGATGGTGTCAGAGTCAGAGGCGAAGATGAAAAGGTGTTTCAGAAACAACCTTGATGATAAAGGGCAAAAAGAAACCCCACAACTTGAATAGTATGTTGTGCATCAGTATTTGCAGTATGGTACAGTCCAGCAGATCACATGTGTCACTCCCGGCAGCAATGATGTGCGATTGTGAGAGACGGAGAGCACTAAAGGAACCTGCACCGGGTCACGCTTTCCACTTTCAACAAGTCCCAAGTCTCAACAGAATGGCTGACTTGGCAAAGCCTGCTTAAACTCCAAAGTGTGTTTATGTTCTGTGGTGCACTGGTAATCATAGTTACTGTTGTCCTTGGAAACCTTTTAACAAGTTGGTTTAAAAAGTCAGACGCAATATCAGCTGCAGCCCCCATGCCCGCCCGTTTAATAAGGTTCTCCAGATAATCGCTTTCTCTTGACTTTGATTTTGTTCCAAATTTTAAACTTAAAAATAAGCCGGACACCAACCCTCATGCAGTAGGCGCTCTCCCACTGGCAGTTATATGGCATGTTACCCCCAGGATGTTGGTCAAAGAATCCACGTCATGCCGCTCTTGTTTATTTTGTTTGAGTTGGTCCAGTGACGATCCAAGCCATATTTGAATATGGGGGACTGACTGCTGAGTTAGCTGATACCTTGGTTCAGCTCTGTCAAGGATGGGCCAAATGGCCTCCTCCTGTAACCTATGATTGCACAATCTCAGTTGGTGTACTGGTGTGTGTGTGTGGAAACAATCCCCCGACCTCACAAAGTTGGGAGAAAATTAGCAATGAAAATAAACAGTTCACACGTTTAAGTGTATTTGGAGACGTTTGTATGTTGTTTCATTGAGTGTCTACAATTGCTGGCCTTCTTTGTTCTGCTGTGCTTACGGAGAAGGGTTGCTTTTTTTAATTCGTGGGACAAGAGGGCTGGCCAGAATTTATTGCCCATCCCTAATTGCCCTTGAACTGAATATCTTGCTCGGCCATTTCAGAAGGCAGTTGAGAACCAACCACATTGCTCTGGAATCACATGCAGGTCAGACCAGATAAGAATGGCAGATTTCCTTCCCTCCAGGACATTAGTGAACCAGCTGGGTTTTCCTGACAATCGACAATGGTTTCCTGGTCATCAGTAGATTCTTGATTCTAGATTTTTTAAATTGAATTCAAATTCCCACCATCTGCAGTGGCGGGATTCGAACCCGGGTCCCCAGAACATTAGCTGAGTTTCTGGATTAATAGTCTAGCGGTAATACCACTAGGCCATCACCTCACCTGCTTTTGTGCAGCCGGCCTGCATGACCACCAATCTCCCCATATGATCGAATACATCCACTTGTTCTCCTTGTACATCTGAGTAAGTGTTTGAACTCTACCAAGGCCTTACTTTTTTTCTTACTACAGACATGGCCAGATTTTCAAAGTTCGTCACTTTGGGAAAATCAAAGCAAGAAGATAAGAAAGACTTGTATTTATGCAGTGCTTTTCATAACCTCAGAATGTCTCAAAGTGTTTACAACTATTGAAATCCTTTTAAAGTGTAGTCATCGTTGTGATGTTAAGAAGCACGACAGCTGATTTACACACAGCAGAGTCCCATAAATAGCCTTGGGACAGTGACCAGACCATTTGCTTCAGGTAAGCTGACTGAGGGACAAATATTGGGTTAGAGAGAAGGCCCCTGCTCTTCTATGAATACTACCGTGGGAGCTTTTACATGCACTGGTGAAGACCTTGGTTTGACATCCCATCCAAAAGCTGCCAGTTATCTCCGGCAGTGCGGCACTCCCTCCGTACTGAAATGTGGTGCCAGCCTTGACTTTGAGCTCAAGTCTGTGGAGTGGGACTTCTACCCATACCTTTGGTTTAGGCGCAATCCACTGGCTGATATGTCAGTAATGTACATGTATGTACGGGGAGGCAGCGGCATAGTGGTATTGTCACTGGATTAGTAATCCAGAGACCCAGGGCAATGCTCTGGAGAGCCAGGTTCAAATCCCACCACGGCAGCTGGTGATATTTGAATTCAATAAAAATCTGGAATTAAGGGGGCGATTCTCCCAAAAAGGTTCGCGGACAAAATGGTGTAAATCATGATTGTTTATTCAGTAGGAGTTCAGACTCGAATCTCCCATACTCTGTGCAATGCAGAGGTCAAAATCGTGAATGTCGGGGGGAATATAAAAGCTCGGGGGGGCCTATTCATGCCAGAGTTTGACAGTTCCAGGCCTCTGCGCATGTGCAGTGACCCCCTGTCTATCAGCCTGCTGTTTGCTGATCAGTGGCCAGCCTGGGACCCCTGAAATGGTGCCCCTCCAGCCCTCCCTACGCCCCGATCGCAGCCCCCTTGAACATGCCCGGGCCAGCCCCGACCAATCGCCAGCCTCCCCCTTGCCAGCAGTGACGATCCCACCCCCCCCCCCCCCCACCCCGCAGAAACTCCCCACCACCAGGAGGCAAACCCCCCCCCCCAGGCTGACCACCCTCTCCCAGCCCACCCCAATTGCTAGCCTCCCTCCAATCCTGACCGGTCCCCATGCAGAGTGGCAGGCGGACCCCCTCACCCTCCATGGATCGTTCCCTAGTCCCCACCCCAGTAGGCCCCGCTCCCTTGGCACTGCCTGAAAACCAGTGGGCAGTGTCGAGGGGTCCCCTGGGCATGGGCACTTTGCCCCTTGGGCAGCCAGGGGGCACAGGCTAGTACTGCCAAGGTGCCCATGCCCAGGGGGCATCACCTCCCCGCCGCCCGACCCCCTGGGGGGCCCCGTTTGCCCCTTCACTCCAGGATATCCGGCGCTCGGAGATGCACGCGCGGCGGCAATTCCACGAATCGGCCCACACGCGATTCTCCCGGCCCAATGCTCTAAAGAATTAGTGCGGCGGGGTGGGAGTATTGTCCCCTAAAAGTCTAATGATGACCATGAAACCATTGTCGGAAAAATCTATCTGGTTCACTAAGGTCCTTTAGGGAAGGGAATCTGCCGTCCTTACCTGGCCTACATGTGACTCCAGAGCCACAGCAATGTGGATGACACTCAAATGTTCTCTGAAATGGAGGGCAATTAAGGATGGGCAATAAATGCTAAGCCAGTGTTGCCCACATCCCATAAATGAATAAAAAATATATACATATAAAATATACATATATATATATATATATATATATCTGTATCCTTAAGAAGGTCGCCTCACCCTGGGACCTTTGCACCAATTGCATTTTTTCCCAATGACTTGGCAGTTGCTGACTTCTCAGTTCAGCTTTTCATTGATGTTCATAGATTGCCTGCTGATGGCTCATGTCTGTGACATTACTTTCATTGACTGGAGAGCAACTTACAGCTGACAGAACAAGTTGAGTCTATTGGCTGTGTGTTGCTTTCAGGGGGTATTGGGTTGCAGCTGGTAACCGCCATACCATCAAAATTCTAAACTCAGATTGCCAATCTGCCTTATGGCGAGAGATTGGGCAGACTGGGCCTGCATTCACTAGAGTCTCAAAGGACGAGAAGTGATTTCATTGAAACCTACCAAATACTTTAAGTAATGGGTGGGGAGTAGATGTAGGTAAGATGTTTCCCTGGGTGGGGAGTCTAGAACCATGGGGCACAATTTCAAAATAAGTGGGAAGCCACTTGGACTGAGATGGGGAGAAATTATTTTACTCAGAGGGTAGCGAATTCTCTACCGCGGTGGGTTGTGGAAGCTCAGTCATTGAATATATTTCAAGTAGAGATCGATAGATTTCCCCTAATTTCTAATGTAAATGGTTATGGGGATAGTGCGGGTCAAAGGCACTGAAGTGTCCCATCAACCATGAACTCATTGAATAGCGGAGCAGGCTCGATGGGCTGAAATGGCCTGCTCCTGTTCATAGAATCACAGAATCCTGTAATGCAGAAGGAGGCAATTCGGCCCATCGAGCCTGCACCGACAACAATCCCACCAGATCCTGTCTCCATAACCCCACGTTTACCCTCCTAATCCCGCTGACACTAAGGGCCAATTTGGATAAACATATGGATGATATTGGAATAGTGTAGATTAGAGGGGCTTTAGATTGGTTTCACTGGTCGGCGCAACATCGAGGGCCGAAGGGCCTGTACTGCGCTGTAATGTTCTATGTTCTATGTTCTAATTTATCATGGCCAATCAACCTAACCCGCACATCCTTGGAGTGTGGGAGGAAACCGGAGCACCTGGAACAAACCCATGCAGACGCGGGGAGAATGTGTAAACTCCACACAGTCACCCGAGGCCGGAATTGAACCCCGATCCCTGGCGCTAGGAGGCAGAAGTGCTAACCATTGTGCCACTGTGCCACCCCCTAACCACTGTGCCACCCTGGCACTGTGTTCCTGTTTAAATTTGAAACCCAGCCTGGCTAATTGTTTGGCATTTGGAGGTGGGCGGAAGAACTGAGAAGTTGCTTTGCACATTCTCCCCGTGTCTGCGTGGGTTTCCTCCGGGTGCTCCAGTTTCCTCCCACAGTCCAAAGATGTGCGGGTTAGATTGATTGGCCATGCTAAATTGACCCTAGTGTCAGGGGGATTAGCAGGGCAAATATGTGGGGTTACGGGAATATGGCCTGGGTGGGATTGTGGTTGGTGCAGACTCGATGGGCCGAATGGCCTCCTTTTGCACTGTAGGATTCAATGATTCAATGATTCTGCAAAGGAGCACCGCTCCGAAAGTTCATGATTCCACATCAACCTGTTGGACTTTAACCTGCTGTTGTGAGACTCCTTACTGTTTCCTGCTGTTGTGAGACTCCTTACTGTTTCCTTACTGCTGTTGTGAGACTCCTTACTAATTTCCCAAACATAGATTGGAATATCCCTAGGGCTAGGGGTTTGGATGGAGAGGAGTTTGTTAGGTGTGTCCAGGAGAGTTTCCTGACACAGTATGTGGATAAGCCTACTAGAGGAGAGGCTGTTCTTGATCTGGTGCTGGCTAATGAACCTGGACAGGTGGAGGATCTCTCGGTGGGTGAACATCTTGGGGATAGCGATCATAATTCTATCTCCTTCACGATAGCATTGGAAAGAGATAGGGTCAGGCAGGCTAGGAAAGTGTTTCTCTGGAGTAAAGGGAAATACAGTGTCATCAGGGAGGAAATTAGACGGGTAAATTGGAAGGAGGCATTCTTGGGGAAAAGTACCGAAGGAAAGTGGAGGATTTTCAAGGAATGTTTGTCTGGAGCTCTGCATGACAACGTTCCGATGAGACAGGGGGGTGTTGGTAGGGTACGGGAACCGTGGTGCACGAAGGTTGTGATGAACCTGGTAAATAAGAAAAGAGAGGCGTACAGAAGGTTCAGAGAGCTAGGAGGTGTTAAGGATTTAGAGGAGTATACGCGATGTAGGAAGGAGCTTAAGAAGGAAATTAGGAGAGCGAGAAGGGGTCATGAGAAGACCTTGGCGGGTAAGATTAAGGAGAATCCCAAGGCTTTCTACAAATATGTCAAGAGTAAAAGGATGAGATGTGAAGGCATAGGACCCTTAAAAGGTGAAGGGGGAAAAGTTTGTGCGGAACCGTTAGAAATGGCGGAGGTGCTTAATGAATACTTTACCTCGGTATTCACGGTGGAAAGGGATCTGGGTGGTTGTACTGCTGGATTGCGGAGGACAGAAAGGATCGAGCATGTGGACATAAAGAAAGAGGATGTGTTGGAACTATTGAATGGCATCAAGGTTGGTAAGTCGCCGGGACCGGATGGGATGTACCCCAGGTTACTGTGGGAGGCGAGGGAGGAGATTGCGGAGCCTTTGGCGATGATCTTTGCATCGTCGATGGAGACGGGAGAGGTTCCGGAGGATTGGAGGATTGCGGATGTGGTCCCTATATTCAAGAAAGGGAACAGGGACAGCCCGGGAAATTACCGACCGGTGAGTCTAACCTCAGTGGTTGGTAAGTTGATGGAGAGGATCCTGAGAGACAGGATTTATGATCATCTAGAGAAGTTTAGTATGATCAAAAGTAGTCAGCACGGCTTTGTCAGGGGCAGGTCGTGCCTTACGAGCCTGGTTGAGTTCTTTGAAAATGTGACCAAGCACATTGACGAAGGAAGAGCGGTGGATGTGGTCTATATGGACTTCAGCAAAGCGTTCGATAAGGTCCCCCATGCAAGGCTTCTTGAGAAAGTGAGAGGGCATGGGATCCAAGGGGCTGTTGCCTTGTGGATCCAGAACTGGCTTGCCTGCAGAAGGCAGAGAGTGGCTGTGGAGGGGTCTTTCTCTGCATGGAGGTCAGTGACCAGTGGAGTGCCCCAGGGATCTGTTCTGGGACCCTTGCTGTTTGTCATTTTCATAAATGACCTGGATGAGGAAGTGGAGGGATGGGTTGGTAAGTTTGCTGACGACACCAAGGTAGGTGGTGTTGTGGATAGTTTGGAGGGATGTCAGAAGTTGCAGCGAGACATAGATAGAATGCAAGACTGGGCGGAGAAGTGGCAGATGGACTTCAACCCGGATAAGTGTGTAGTGATCCATTTTGGCAGATCCAATGGGATGGAGCAGCAGTATAAAATGAAGGGTACCATTCTTAGCAGTGTAGAGGATCAGAAGGACCTTGGGGTCCGGGTCCATAGGACTCTTAAATCGGCCTCGCAGGTGGAGGATGCGGTCAAGAAGGCGTATGGCGTACTAGCCTTCATTAATCGAGGGATTGAGTTTAGGAGTCGGGAGATAATGCTGCAGCTTTATAGGACCCTGGTTAGACCCCACTTGGAGTACTGCGCGCAGTTCTGGTCACCTCATTACAGGAAAGATGTTGAAGCCATTGAAAGGGTGCAGAGGAGATTTACAAGGATGTTGCCTGGATTGGGGGGCATGCCTTATGAGGATAGGTTGAGGGAGCTTGGTCTCTTCTCCCTGGAGAGACGAAGGATGAGAGGTGACCTGATAGAGGTTTACAAGATGTTGAGGGGTCTGGATAGGGTGGACTCTCAGAGGCTATTTCCAAGGGCTGAAATGGTTGCTACGAGAGGACACAGGTTTAAGGTGCTGGGGGGTAGGTACAGGGGGGATGTCAGGGGTAAGTTTTTCACTCAGAGGGTGGTGGGTGAGTGGAATCGGCTGACGTCGGTGGTGGTGGAGGCAAACTCGTTGGGGTCTTTTAAGAGACTTCTGGATGAGTACATGGGATTTAATGGGATTGAGGGCTATAGATAGGCCTAGAGGTGGGGATGTGATCGGCGCAACTTGTGGGCCGAAGGGCCTGTTTGTGCTGTGACTTTCTATGTTCTATGTTCTATGTTCTACTGTGCCCACCCCAGTCCAACACCAGCAACTCCATATGATAAATAAAGCAATGATGTGGCGATGCCGGTGTTGGAGCTGGCACCTGATGAAGGAGCAGCGCTCAGAAAGCTCGTGATTCCAAATAAGCCTGTTGGACTTTAAGCTGATGTTGTGAGACTTCTTACTAAAAAAAAGCAAGAGCGAGGATAACGCTTAATGGCGCCATGCTTTATCTAAAATCCTTGCGGCTATGTGGTTTCTAATTTGTATTTTTACTCATTTCTTTTGCAGGATGGACAGTGCGGGGAGCACTTCTTGAGGTAGGCAATCTCATCTTACCCAAACCCCAGCGCCAGAGGTGGCGTTTAACCATTTGCCGAGTATTATTCACTCAAAGCATTTAAACTGTGCCGCGATCAGGCAGCAAAACCTTCACATTCTGATAAACACTGGAAGCAAAAGTAGAGATCAGTTTGATGGGATCGCGGAATGTTCTCCTCTTGTCGGGTTCTTGTTTAAGAAACTGTAAAATGTTGTCAGCTTTTCATAAGGAATGGGGGAGTGGTGGGGGGAGGGGATTGTGTGTGAGCAGGGAGCCCAGTTTATGCATTGGGGTTTCTGCCTAGATTACGGTTGCAGAGGGAGAAAACCCAGGAAAATTTCCCAACTTCCTTCATGGTTCTCCGGTGGATTATATTTACCTCGTTTGAGGCCTCCATTGGTATTGTTGTGAAGTTGAGTTTGTGAAGTGTGGCCCCTTCAAAAGCCGATTTTGATGTTTAAATTGCAGATGCCTTCAGGGTACACAGATTACAACATTGGTAACAAGGAGCAAGCATCAGGGTTGCCTTGGTAACAGGCTTTGCAGGCTTTTGCATTTTGATAGCCTATCAGTTTAAAGAAGACACTCAGCTATCAGGAACCTATCAAATTTGAATTTGCTATTGTTGACAACATCAGACCAATCCTGGTGTACGAAAATTGATAGGTCATCAGAATTATAATGAGGCACTCAACCGCCTGCCTGGAGTTCAACTGAAAGGGCTGCCACCTCTCAACACCCAGAGAAGGAAAAGCAGCTCCCTGCCAGCTAAAAAAAATCTCTGAAGAGAACTCTCTACCTAACAAAAGGGTACCAAATCAGAAAGAGCTTACAGACAGTGGAATCGCCAGAACTCAAAAAGTCTTTCCAAAGCCACAAAACCTGTTTGTACATCTTTTGAGAGTTACTAAATTATTATTATTTTGGTAATGAATGGTCCTTGTATTTGTTAGAACCTTATTTTAATCGACATGTTACTTGTTTAGTTAAAGTTCCCGGTTGGTTAAATAAATAACTCGTTAATTATTCACTTAAAGCGAGTGTGTTAATGAACCTCTAAGCGTTAACGAAGAACAGTTCACACCTTCCCAAATACTTTGAACAGATTATGAAGCGAGGTAATTCTTTTTGGGGGATTCGGTGTGGCTTCTCAAAAGGGGATTAACCTCTGCGTCCGAACAGTATGCTGCAGCCATAATGTCATAACAGCTAACTCGCTGACTGCATTCCTTATAACTCTTTCTGAATGATGTCCCAAAGCGATTGCGATGTTATGAATGGTTTTTAAAGGCAGATGTGGCAGGATTTTTTTGTGGTGTTGCTATGCCTGCCGCACAGTCTGTTTTAACCCTTATACGGTGGACAAAGAATTGAGTAGACTTCTTGTTAGTACAATAATATTGATTCACACACACAATTATTAATCACCCACCCAATCAATACTAAGTTATTTAACAGAATACTAAAGTTCAAGTCCAATACTAGACCGTGACTTAACTTTAGCGAGACTGGCAAGTACCCAGGTAGATATTGGCCTTCATCCGCGTATTGGTCTCTGTAGCCCTCAGTGCAGTCTGATCCTTTGGTCTGGTCAGACACTCTGGCTCTGGTCTTCCTTCCTTATTTGGTGTGGTGGCTCTCCTCGTGCTGGTCATTGCTGGCGATGGTCACCTTTGTTGTGGTTCGTTCGTTTGGGAGAGAGAGAGAGATTCTTCTGTTGTGCAGCTCCCTTTATCCTCGTTGGTTTTGCGCCCTTTTTGGCCATTGTCAATCAATCAATCAGGGCTTGATCACCCTGATCGATAAAGTCCAATCAGCTGCTGTCACACTGATCTCTGAGTGTGTACCCAACGGCCATGCCTGTAGGTGCTGGAGGCACGAAGGGGGTCACACCTCCCTCCCAGATAAGGGGTTAAGGCACCCTTGTGTCTGGTAAACAACCCAGTTTGACCAGAAACTCCTCTTTGTCCTAGAGATGGCCCATATCCTGTGTATTCAGTTGTCTGAGCTGCAGTCTGCTTATCTCTGTCCAATTTCTTTTGAGACTGCTTCAGTGCTTGTCCAATTATCCCAGCATGCTCTTGCAAACCGCCATATTAGGTGGCTCGTTTGGCCACAGTGGACAGAAGGATCCCTTTGATAACAATGAAAAGAATGGATGTTGATTCGCTGGCTAGGCCAGTATTTATTGCACGTCCCTAATTGCCACCGACGAGGTGAGGATGTTCCCCCATCCTGACCTGCAGCAGTCCACGTGGTGTAGGTACACCCACGGCACTGTTAGGATTTGTAACATCAGTTTGAAAAGGCCATTGAGTGTGATGTTTCATCTGAAGCACGACTTCCCCAGGTCCTAGGCTGCAGGTTATATCCACAACTGTCTGACTCGGAGGTAAGAGTGTCATCCTATGACCCAAGCTACCACTTCTATTTCAGGGTTGGGAAATATAGCAGAGAGAGAAACAACCGATTTCTCGCTGTGTACAACAGTGTTGGTAGAGGAACGAGTTTGGGCCGAAAACCTCCAGACGGCACAGTGGTTAGCACTGCTGCCTCACAGCGCCAGGGACCCGGGTTCAATTCCCAGCTTGGATCACTGTCTGTGTGGAGTTTGCACATTCTCCCCGTGTCTGCGTGGATTTCCTCCCACACTCCAAAGATGTGTGGGATAGGTTGACTGGCTATGCTAAATTGCCCCTTGGTGTCAAGGGGACTAGCAGGGTAAATGCATGGGGTTGGGCTCTGGGTGGGATTGTGGTCGGTGCAGACTCGATGGGCCGATTGGCCTCCTTCTGCACTGTAGGATTCTATGATTCTTGTTCAGGGCTGGGATTCTCCTGGTGCCGCCATAAGTGAATGGTGTTTTGGCTGGAACGCCAAATTCCCCGTTCTCACTCGCATCGGAGCGGGCATGGATGAGATCGGAGAATCCCGCCCTTGCTTTTAACTTGTACCTGTCAGAAACCAGTCAGAATATTATTAAGGGGATGATTTCACAATGAATAAACATAAAGTTTGGCATCCCAATAAGTCAAGCTGTTCTCAAATATTACAGTGCGTGTGAGGGGGCAGCATTATGCTAGCTAAATAAATCGGCGATTTGGAAAAATGTTAATCAGTGAAATAGGGCTGAAGTTTTGTCTGGTCTACGGGTGACCAAATGCTGTTGGATGTGAGGTAGGGTTGGTTCGAGGGTAAAGGTTCGGTGGCCTTTTCTTAACCTTTCGTCTTTTGTATTCGGATGTAGAATTCTCTAGATTCTTCTTATGTTTTTGAGCTACAGAGATAGGAAATAATTTCCATATTATTTCTGCTGGGTTTTATCAGGGGTGAAGTCATATGCAATGTCTGTTCTTAGTATATGGGGATTTGCAAAAGAGATGACACTCATATTGAACTTATTCATAGGAAGGTGGTGAATGAAGCGTGTCGGAATTCAGATTTCAAGAGAAAATGTGCGAACAACACTCTAAATTGGTACAACATTTCTTGTGTGAATGGCACAATCATTAACATGAAGGAAAGATGGTGGTCCTGTTTTGGCCACATTCAGACCGTTTTTTGATTTGATTTACTATTGTCACATGTATTAGTATACAGTGAAAAGTATTGTTTCTTGCGGGCCATACAGGCAAAGCATACCGTTCATAGAGTACATAGGGGAGAAGGAAAGAACAAAGAACAACAACAAAGAACAATACAGCACAGGAACAGGCCCTTCAGCCCTCCAAGCCCGCGCCGCTCCCTGGTCCAAACTAGACCATTCTTTTGTATCCCTCCATTCCCATTCCGTTCATATGGCTATCTGGATAAGTCTTAAACGTTCCCAGTGTGTCCGCCTCCACCACCTTGCCTGGCAGCACATTCCAGGCCCCCACCACCCTCTGTGTAAAATATGTCCTTCTGATATCCGTGTTAAACCTCCCCCCCCCCCTCACCTTGAACCTATGACCCCTCGTGAACGTCACCACCGATCTGGGAAAAAGCTTCCCACCGTTCACCCTATCTATGCCTTTCATAATTTTATACACCTCTATTAGGTCACCCCTCATCCTCCGTCTTTCCAGTGAGAACAACCCCAGTTTACCCAATCTCTCCTCATAACTAAGCTCTTCCATACCAGGCAACATCCTGGTAAACCTCCTCTGCACTCTCTCTAAAGCCTCCACGTCCTTCCGGTAGTGTGGCGACCAGAACTGGGCGCAGTATTCCAAATGCGGCCGAACCAACGTTCTATACAACTGCAACATCAGACCCCAACTTTTATACTCTATGCCCCGTCCTATAAAGGCAAGTATGCCATATTCACTACCTTCTCCACCTGTGACGTCACCTTCAAGGATCTGTGGACTTGCACACCCAGATCCCTCTGCGTATCTACACCCTTTATGGTTCTGCCATTTATCGTATAGCTCCCCCCGACATTAGTTCTACCAAAATGCATCACTTCGCATTTATCTGGATTGAACTCCATCTGCCATTTCTTTGCCCAAATTTCCAGCCTTCCAGAAGGAGAGGGTGCAGAATGTGGTGTTACGGTTATAGGTAAGGTGAAGAGAAAGATCAACTTAAGGTGGGACAGGACCATTCAAAAGTCTGATGGCAGCAGGGAAGAAGCTGTTCTTGAGTCGGTTGGTACGTGACCTCAGACTTTTGTATCGTTTTCCCAACGGATGAAGGTGGAAGAGTGTATGTCCGGGGTGCGTGAGGTTTTTGATTATGCTGGCTGCTTTTCCCAGGCAGCGGGAAGTGTAGACGGAGTCAATGGGTGGGAGGCTGGTTTGCGTGATGGACTGGGCTACATTCACAACTGCTTGTAGTTTCTTGCGGTCTTGGTCAGAGCAGGTGTCGTACCAAGCTGTGATACAGCTTTCTATGGTGCATCTGTAAAAATTGGAGAGAGTTGTAGTGGACGTGCTAAATTTCCTTAGCTTTCTGAGAAAGTAGAGGCATTGGTGGGCTTTCTTAACTATAGCGTTGTTTGTGTATAGCCCACTTACAGCTGCCAACACATAAGAAACAGTTTTGATTTGCTCTTGCCCTTTTAAGATGCTCTGAAGCAAATCTGTTGTTCTGTGTGGTTTACGGCTACAAAGACTGATGGGGTAAATAGAAATTCCTGCACATTGTCTTCAGGATCCTTATGTTGATGATAATCATGCGTGCAATAGAAGCACAAAGCTTCTGGCTGTAACGTGGCAAATATTACAATCCAAGAGTCATAGCCCCCTCTAGGGTTTAACATGATGAGGCACTCAGTTCAATATTTTGACAAATTTGTTTTGTATAAATGTGTTTATTTTCGAATTTTGTTTTTAAAAAAGTGATATAAAGCCCCAATATAGAACAAATGGGATCGTCGGTTTTGAAAGCAACATTTTTTGAAATAGCTTCCAATTTTATATGGTGCCTTTCACAAACTTAGGATATCCCAAAGTTCTTGACTGGCAATGAAGTAAGATGAAGTGTGGTCATGTTGTAATGTAGGAGGTGATGGCCTAGTGGTATTATCGCTCCGCTGTTAATCCAGAAACTCAGCTAATGTTCTGGGGACATGGGTTCGAATCCCACCACGGCAGATGGTGGAATTAAGAATCTACTGATGACCATGAAACCATTGTCGATTGTTGTAAAAACCCATCTGGTTCACTAATGTCCTTTCGGGAAGGAAATTTGCAGTCCTTACCTGATCTGGCCTACATGAGACCCCAGAGCCCCAGCAATTTGGTTGACTCTCATTTGCCCTCCAAGGGCAGTTAGGGATGGGCAATAAATGCCAGCGATGCCCCATGTCCCACCAATGAATAAAACAAAACACGGTACCCAATTTGCACACAGCCAGATCTCGCAAACAGCAACGTGATGGTGAGTAGGTCATCACCACCAATGATACCGGTTGAGGGATAAATCAATGATAATGGAATGGGATCTTCAATGTCCACTTAAGTGAGAAGACATTGATAGTTTACATCCCACTCGAAAGATGGCACATGCAACTGTGCAGCACTAATTCTGCACTGAGTTTGTGTATTCGAGCTTATGGAGCTTTATTTGAATTAGCTTCTAAAGTGGGACTCGGTGGACAAGCGCCAAACTGACAAATAGTGATAGAGTTCAGTGAAACGCATATCACCGTCAAGCAAAGAACTGAATCATAAGGTATTAGTGGGGGAAAACAATCCAAAATTGCAAAAGCTAGAGATACTTATGAAACCAGTGAAAATATCTGTGAATACCACCAGTGTGATGAGTAACTCTTTTATCTCTGGTCTGTGCATTTCGGGTTGTGGTAGTTGAAGCTACAACTGGCTTCACAGCTGCTGAGCTGAGAGACGGACATGGGCTGCAGATTCTGCCACATATTAATCATCAGAGCGTTTGGCTAAGTGGAGAGTAGGCTAAGAGGAGGTTTGATGGGGGTGTTCAAGGAGGCTGGACAGCGCAGATAGGAAGAAACTATTGCCGCTCGTGACAGGATCCAGAACGAGAGGGCCACAGATTTAAAGTGGTTTGCAAATGAAGCAAATGTGATGTGAGAGAAACCTTTTTCACACAGCGAGTGGTTGGGGCCTGGAATGCTGTGCTTGGAAGTGTGGTGGAGGGAAGTTCAACTGAGGCATTCGAGAGACCGTTAGATGATTATTTGAATTGAAACAATGTGCAGGGGTACGGGGAAAAGGCAGGGGAATGGCACTAAGTCATGATGCTCACTTCGAGAGCTGGTACAGACCTGATGGGCCGAATGGCTTCCTTCTCCACCATAACGATTCTGTGAAGTAATCAGCTTCTTATATCATGCTCATGCACGAGCTTCCTTTCTTAATTCTTTCTTGGGATGAGGGCCTCGCTGGCTGTGCCAGCATTTTTATTGCCAATCCTTAATTATCCTCAAGAAGATGATGGTGAGCCACCTTTTTGAACTGCTACAGTCCATGTGGTGTAGGTACACACATAGTGCTGTTAGGGAGGGAGTTCCAGGACTTTGACCCAGTGACAGTGAAGGAACGGCAATATATTTCCAAATCAGGGTACTGAGCAGCTTGGAGGGGAACTTGCAGCTGGTGGTGTTCCCATGTATCTGCTGCACTTGCCCTTCTAGATGGAAGTGGCCGTGGGTTTGGAAGGTGCTGTCAAAGGAGTCTTGGTGAGTTGCTGCAGTGCATCTTGTAGATGATCCACACTGCTGCCACTGTGTGTTGGTGGTGGAGGGATTGGATGTTGGAGGTGGTGGATGGGGTGCCAGTCAAGCAGGCTGCTTTGTGTTAGATGGTGTTGAGTTTCTTGAGCATTGTTGGAGCTGCACTCATCCAGGCAATCCAGGTATTCCATTACACTCCTGACTTTTGACTTGTAGATGGTGGAAAGGCTTTGGGGAGTCTGGGGAGGTGAGTTACTCGCTGCAGGATTCCCAGTCTCTGACCTGCTCTTGTAGCCACAGTATTTATATGGCTGGTGCCATTAGGTTCTGGTGAATGGTAACTCCAGGATGTTGATAGGGGGGGATTCGGTGATGGTAACACCATTGAATTTCAAGGGGAGATTCTCTTGTTGGAGATAGTTGTTACCTGGAACTTGTGTGGCATGAATATTACTTGCCACTACCCCTCCCATCTCTTTGCTGATGATAGGGCAGTAATTGGCTGGATTGGATTTGGACAGGACTTACCTGGGCAATTTTCCACATTGCTGGGTAGGTGTCAGCAGGGCTAAGAGTCAGCATTCTACTGGAATGTTGTAAAGGCCCATAGCCTTTGAATCATAGAATCCCTACAGTGCAATCCCTACATTCGGCCCATCGAGTCTGCACCGACCACAGTCCCACCTAGCCCCTATCCCCATAATCCTACCTATTAACCCTACTAACCTCCTGATACTAAGGGGCAATTTAGCATAGCCAAACAACCTAATCCGCACATCTTTGGAATGTTGGAGGAAACCGGAGCACTCGGAGGAAACCCACTCAGATACGGGGAGGAGGTGCAGACTCTGCACAGACAGTGACCCAAGCCGGGAATCGAACCCAGGTCCCTGGCGCTGTGAGGCAGCAGTGCTAACCACTGTGCCACCGTGCTGCCCCTTTGCAGTATCCAGTGCCTTCAGCCGTTTCTTGATATCACATGGAGTGAATTGAATTGGCTGAATAATCTGTGATGCTGGGGACCTCCAGAGGAGGCCAAGATGGAACATCCACTCGGCACTTCTGGCTGAAGATTGTTGCGAATGCTTCAGCCTTATCTCTTGCACTGATGTGCTGGGCTCCTCCAGCATTGAGGATGGGGATATTTGTGGAGCCTCCTCCTCCAGTGAGTTGTTTAATTGTCCACCACCATTCACTGGATGTGGCAGGACTGCAGAGCTTGGATCTGATCTGTTGGTTGTGGGAACGCTCAGCTCTGTCTATTGCAAGCTACTTTCACTGTTTGGCACACAAGTAGTCCTGTGTTGTAGTTTCACCAGGCTGTCAACTCATTTTTTAAACACGCCCAGCACTGCTCCTGACATAAGACCATAAGACATGCCCTCCTGCACTCTCCATTGAATCCAATTGAAATCTTACAACTTATTGTTCGAAATGAAAATCAACTTTAAAAGCGATTAAAGCCTCACCTACAGCAAAACTCCAAAACGCAATAAACTCTGGCTTTGGGTGCCTCTGTTTGGTGAAAAAGATGTTTGATGTTGCCTCAAATACCACACTGATAATTTTACCAATTAAAAACAGGACCTGATGTTGCATGAAGTGAGCCGAAGTGTGTAGCGCAGTGAGGTGCTACACACTGCAATGATCACACTGCACAGTGATGCGATAGTTAAGGAAGCCCACCAACGCCTCTACTTTCTCAGGAGGCTAAGGAAATTTGGCATGTCCGCCACGACTCTCACCAATTTTTACAGATGCACCATAGAAAGCATCCTTTCCGAATGTATCACAGTTTGGTATGGCCCCTGCTCTGACCAAGACTGCAACGAAAGGGTTGTGAACATAGCCCTATCCATCACGCAAACCAGCCTCCCATCCATTGACTCCGTCTACACTTCCCGCTGCCTCAGAAAAGCAGCCAGCATAATCAAGGACTCCACGCACCCCGATCATTTTCTCTTCCACCTTCTTCCATCAGGAAAAAGATACAAAAGTCTGAGGTCACGTACCAACCGACTCAAAAAAAAGCTTCTTCCCTGCTGCCATCAGACTTTTGAACGAACCTACCTTAAGTTGATCTTTCTCTACACCCTAGCTATGACTGTAACACTACATTCTGCACCCTATCCTTCCCTTCTCCCCTATGTAGTCTATGAACGGTATGCTTTGTCTGTATAGTGCGCAAGAAACAATACTTTTCACTGTATCCCAATACATGTGACAATAAATCAAATCAAAGCGAAACTTTAGACGGAAATTAATTTAACAGGGAAATAGGTTTTAAAAATAGATATCACTTTATAGCAAATCAAATTAAATTGACACAACTTAAAAACAAGGACTTGCTGTCAGTGGAACTTAATTGGCTTTGAATTTTTGGGAAATCTAAGAAAAATACTAATCGGATGGAAATATTTTAATTCATTTCAGGAATATTGTGGAGAAGTGCCTCGTATTTCTGTAGAAATCTAATAAAGTTGGTTAATAACTCATATTTGGGCTTCTCTGAACCGATATGCAAATATGAGTATGAAAGGGACATAGCTGCAGACTTTGTTAGCTGCAAAGGTCTTCAATCAGAAATAGTAACTTTTTTTTATAGCCTCTGAAAAGGTCATTGTTAAAATACATTTTTAGATTTTCAGAAAAAGGATATATAAAAAATGAGTTTTCGACCATGCAGTTTCCTGTCACGCTCCCCTTTGAGTTTGAGTTTCCCTGTGGGAAACACCTGGCTTGTGTTTGCCTCCTCTCTTTCACTCTCCCTCACCCTCATGTCCTTCCCATATAACAAAACTCAGATCAGTAACTAGGAGAGCCATGACTAATGGCCCAGTGGTATTATCGCTGGACTATTAATCCAGAAGCTCATCTCATGTTCCGGGGACCCGGGTTCAAATCCCACGGCAGATGGTGGAATTTGAATTCAAAGAAAATCTGGAATTAAGAATCTACTGGTGATCATGAAACCATTGTTGGAAAAACCCATCTGGTTCACTAATGCCCTTTAGGGAAGGAAATCTGCCGTCCTTACCTGGTCTGGCCGACATGTGACTCCAGAGTCACAGCAATGTGGTTGACTCTCAACTTCTCTCCAAAGGCAATAACTGCTGGCCAGCCAGCGATGCCCACGTTCCCACGAACGAGTAAGAAAAAATCTGTCTTGTGAAACTCCTGTAGAACTTCGGACCATTGCATTGCATCTCCCTCTTAAATACTTGGTTCCACACTTTATTTATTGAATTTATCCATTGTTTATCCAACTGGAATAAATAAGAAAATCTCAGCAGGTCTGACAGCATCTGTGGGGAGAGAACCAAGCCAACGTTTCGAGCCTAGATGACCCTTCGTCAGAGCTCAGACTTTGGGAGGGACGAAGGGTCATCGAGACTCGAAACGTTGGCTCTATTCTCCTCCCCCCCAGATGCTGTCAGACCTGCTGAGATTTTCCAGCATTTTCTGTTTTTGTTTCAGATTCCAGAATCCACAGTGTTTTGCTTTTGTATTATGGAATAAGTTCCATTGTCAGTCCCTTCGATGAATTGCAGGTTTTTGGTTATACTGTTCGACTCTGGAATCCTTCCCAAGTGTTAAAATTTTCCCCACATTCCTTTTCATCAGTTTCAGCCTATATTAAACTTTGTTCTAGTGTACAGCATATTTTGATTAATCTTTTCTTGGTCACTGACTACCTTTTAAACTAAGCTTGATCTTGTGTCATCTTCTCCTTGTCCATCTTCTCCACCTTCACCCTCTTTGACGGTGGTGTAGTGGTAATGTCACTGGACCCTGACGCCCAGGCTAATCCTTTGGGTACACCGGTTTCAAATCCCACCATGGCAACTGGTGGAATTTGAATTCAATTGATAAATCTAGAATTAAAAGCTTGTCTCAGTAATGGTGACCGTGAAGCTATTTTGACAGACATAAAAACCCATCATATCCTTTAGGGAAGGACAATCTACCATCCTTACCTGGTTTGCAAATTTTACCTGACTCCTTTTGTAGCTTACGAACTGTTTCTCCAACTTTTGGGTTCCTCATGATTAGTAAATGGTTTTCTCACCTCATGGACTGTCTTCCTCCTGTTCAAATCATTGAATCCCTTCTTAGACAAGCCCCCTTTGACTCCAATGTCAATGAAAGTCTTGTTGCTTTGTCTACCTGTGTCTACCTCCCTCCTACGACTCTTGTTAAAATTTATCCAATTAGGTTTCCACCTCTTCCAAACAGCTTTAACCAAAGTCATGAGCAACATTCTCTGTATTATGATGAGTTATTCTCATTCTCCTCAATCACTCTGCAGGCTTTGACCATGGACCCCATGGTGGCACAGTGTGGCCTAAAAACAGATTTAGCACCCGACGCCAAATTGCTTGCAATCATTCTGGTCCTTTGCTACAGTAAGAGTTTTAACAACGCCAGGTTCTTACTGTGAACTCTTACTGTGTTCACCCCAGTCCAACGCCGGCATCTCCACATCATGACTACCCTTGCTACAGTCCAGAAGGAGGGCATTCGGCCCATCGAATCTGCACCGATTCTCCGACAGAGTGTCTTACCCAGCACCCCCACCCCCCCCATCTCCCCATTAAGCTTTTGTCTAATAAAATGAAAAGTGTAAGAATAGATATCTCGTGATCAAACTTGCCCTTTTGAAATGTGGAAGTCTTCAGTATTGTGTTGTACTCGTATACATCTGCAGCCCTCCTAAGGGCGGCACAGTGGTTAGCACTGCTGCCTCACAGCGCCAGGGACCTGGGTTCGATTCCCAGCTTGGGTCACTGTCTGTGTGGATTCTGCACATTCTCCCTGTGTCTGCGTGGGTTCCCTCCGGGTGCTCCGGTTTCCTCCCACAGCCTGAAAGACCTGCTGGTTAGATGAATTGACCTGAACAGGCACCCGGAGTGTGGCGACTAGGGGAATTTCACAGTAACTTCATTGCAGTGTTAATGTAAGCCTTGTGACTAATAAATAAACTTTAAGTTAAAGTTTTAAATAAACTTTAACTTTAGCGTTACCCCTTCAAGCACTGCTGGATAAATTATTTTATGAGAACACAAACAAAATATCAGGGATAGAATCGTGCCTCTTTTATCAGTGGAATTCACGCCTCTGTTTCACTGGGGCCAATTCTCCTTGCCTCAATTCTGGTGTAGCAGTCAACCCTCCAGGCCTAAGGGGTACAATAGCATTGTAGTTATGGCTGAGCCACATGAGGCCTTTGGACGATGGCCGCATCCCCAAAGAGATGCTCTATGGGGGTCAGCCTGCTGTATCCCACATCTGTAATACAAGGATGTCCGAAAGTGAGACTCCAGGCTGACCCATAGGATACATAGGAAATCCTTGCTGCTGACTGGAGTGCCAGGAGACAAGCAGTCAGGAGGAGTATGGAAAAAGCAGAAGACAAAAGTGGCATTTCCCCAGGACATAAAAGAAACCATAAACTATATAAATAAAACTTTATTCTTGTTTGCTTATTTAAAAATGAACTTTACTGATTCAAACAAAATGACCACCACATGTCACCTGATGTCTGAAATTGTAAGGTGGACTCTTGAACACTATTTGAGTATCTTAAATACTCAGTTTAAAACAAGATCACATCTTATTCAATTAACAGGTCTTTCTGAAGTACACTGTGCCGTGGGCAGTTTCCTCCGGGTGCTCCAGTTTCCTCCCACAGTCCGAAAGACGTGCTGGTTAGGTGCATTGGCCATGCTAAATTCTCCCTCCGAACAGGCACCAGAGTTGTGGCGACTTGGAGATTTTCACAATAACGTCAGTGCAGTGTTAATGTAAGCCTACTTGTGACACTAATAAATAAACTTTAAAAAAACTTACTTCCCTTCATTCTATCTTCGTTCCACTAAAGCCAGCTTTCCTAAAAGGTCCTGTCCTGAGTTTTACTGCAGTAACTTTTAAGTTAATTCCTTCAATACCCTAGGGTACAGATCAACTGAACAAAAGGATTTGCTAGTGGTTACTCATTAATTCCCTCTAATTTAGCTCACACTCTGTCATGCTAAGCTCAAAATGGGCTAACAATTCAGTAACAACATCACTAATGCTTTCATAAAACCATTGTGTAATATTTTGATATTAACTTCAGTGTTTGGCAAGTTCTGTTTTTCTTTCCCAACTGTTTTTGTAGTGACAACTAATGCCCAGAGGTACACTTCCTCTGATCAATTATACCAACAGTAGATTTGGTGCAGGAATAGGAAGTGGGCAGCAGAGTCTTGGATGAGTTGAAGCTTTCAATAAGTTTATTTATTAGTGTCACAAGTAGTCTTACATTAACACTGCAATGAAGTTACTGTGAAAATCCCCCAGTCGCCATACTCTGGCACCTGTTCAAGTACACTGAGGGAGAATTTAGCATGGCCAATGCACCTAACCAGCACGTCTTTCGGACTGTGGGGGGAAACCAGAGCACCCGGAGGAAACCCACGCAGATACGGGGAGAATGTGCAAACTCCACACACAGTGACCCAAGCCAGGAATCGAACCCGTGTCCCTGGCGCTGTCTTAATGCAATCTATGCCAGGCATGGCGAGGCTGGAAAATCGCCCCCAAAGTCTACAAACATCCTCCAGCAGCAGACTCTGTTGCTGCACGGAGCTTTGGTCCTTGAAACGTTAACTCTCTCGCCGCAGGTGCTGCCAGACCTGCTGAGTCCTTCCAGCATTTTCTGTTTGATTCAGATTTCCAGCACCCGCAGTATACATCTGAAAGAAAAAACTTTCAAAATGGCAGGGTGGCAGGGTGGCACAGTGGTTAGCACTGCTGCCTCACAGCACCAGGGACCAGAGTTCGATTCCTGGCTTGGGTCACTGTCTGTGTGGAGTCTGCACGTTCTCCCCGTGTCTGTGTGGGTTTCCTCCGGGTGCTCCAGTTTCCTCCCACGGTTCAATGATGTGCAGGTTAGGTTGATTGGCCATGCTAAATTGCCCCTTAATGTCAGAGGGGACTAGCTAGAGTAAATGCATGGGGTTACGGGAATAGGGCCTGGGTGGGATTGTGATCAGTACAGACTAGATGGGCCGAATGCCTTCTTCTGCACTGTAGGGAATCTATGATTCTTGTTTCTTAATACTTCCAGTATTCATCTGTTGCACATGGAGACAGATTCCTATTCTGGGTAAGTCCCATGCCCAGACCAGTGAGTAAGCTTTTAATACAGGTTGTGGTATAGGATTGCCTGCTCGCCTCTCCTTTCTGAGCCAAGGCTTTATTTACCCACTCTGGTTCTCTTTGTTGTGACACATTTAATTGCTGGTTGAGAACCATTTGACAAACAACCGCCCAATCTTTCTGGTGCAGGTTGAAGTATGACTGTGACTCAGACTTAAGGCAGTGGAGCTAAACAGAGATCTTGGGTGACAACAGTGCGATAGCACTCATCAACTTTCATATCCTGGGCCTGGTGGTCCGTACCTATGAACTTTGATCAAGTGTTGTTAACTTTAGCATTTTAAAGTTCATTCTCGGTGACACATCATTTGAAAGTGCCTGAAGTCACTCATTTGTAAAGACTCTTAAGATTTTATTGATATTTTTAAAACAAATTGTGCAAAGATGTTTTGTAAATTGTATTTTTTTTAACTGAAGTAAGGAACTTAGTGACAGGAAGGTGACATTTTACAATTGACTTCAAAAGTATAGCACATTGTTGTCAATGTAGGCACATTATATTTAGAAATATAAAAACTAAAAGCAGGAGTGGGCTATTTGGCCCTTCGAGCCTGCTCCGCCATTCATTTTGATCATCAAATTCAATATCCTGATCCCACTTTTCCCATAACCACTGTCCAGTTATTTTTTGATTACATTGTTCCATGAACATGCCTGGTAGTGCTGTTTTTTTTCAAATTTTCATTCATGGGACAGAGTCATAGAGGTTTACAGCATGGAAACAGGCCCTTTGGTCCAACTTGTCCATGTTGCCCAGTTTTTGCCATTACGCTAGTCCCAATTGACCTCGTTTGGCCCATATCCCTCCATACCCATCTTATTCATGTAATTATCTAAATGCTTTTTAAAAGATAAAATTGTACCCGCCTCTACTACTACCTCTGGCAGCTCATTCCAGGCACTCACCACCCTCTGTGTGAAAAAATGGCCTCTCTGGATCTTTTTGTATCTCTCCCCTCTCACCTTAAACCTATGCCCTGTAGTTTTGGACTCCCCTACCTTTGGGAAAAGATATTGATTATCAAGCTGATCTATGCCCCTCATTATTTTAAAGACCTCTATAAGATCACCACTCAGCCTTCTACACTCCAGGGAAAAAAGTCCCAGTCTATCCAGCCTCTCCTTATAACTCAAACAATCAAGTCCTGGTAGCATCCCAGTAAATCTGTGTGTGAAATAATTGCCCCTCTGGACCCTTTTGTATCTCTCCCCTCTCACCTTAAACGCATGCCCTCTAGTATTAGACTCCCCACTGGGTTCGTGGGCTGGATAGCATTTATTGTCGATCCCTAATTGCCCTTAAATTGAGGGGGCATTTAAAAGTCAACCACCTTGCTATGGGTCTGGAGCCACTGGAATCACATGTAGGCCAGACTGGGTAAGGACAGCAGATTTCCTTCCGCAAAGGGAATATGAACCAGATGGGTTTTTAACGAAGACCAACAGGTGTTTATTGGGCTTCTAATTGCACAATTCAAATTTCAACATCTGCCGCTGTGTGATTCAAACCCGGGTCCTCAGATCATTACCCTGGGTACCTGGCTAATTCATGTAGTGACAATGCCACTACACCATTGCCTCCCCCGAACAACAAAATAGTTTGATGCAGAATAAAAGCACTGAGCTGCAACTTTTGTGGCGTGGTGATCACAGCCGGATTCCCACTCTGCCCCTCGTTATTTACCCTGATTTGCAGCCATTCCTTTCCCACCCGACTTTCCGACTCAGGCTGGGTGGGAAACGTGCAGCGGGTTCCTGAGACCTTGTGTCGAGGGCAGCTGAGTCGAAGATGAGGAAGGCAGGTCCCCCTTTCAAACAGCACCAGCTGCTGTGAAGCCGGTAAGTTTAAAAGTCCAACCACTTTGAGAAGTCCGGGGAGAGGAAGTGTAGAAGGTAACATAGAAAATAGGAGCAGGAGCAGGCCATTTGGCCCTTTGAGCCTGCTTTTGATTTGATTTGATTTATTATTGTCGTATGTATTGGCATACAGTGAAAAGCATTGTTTCTTGCGCGCTGTACAGACAAAGCACACCGTTCATAGAGAAGGAAACAAGAGAGTGCAAAACGTAGTTGTGGTGAACCACTGTAATACTGTCTGTATGTGGGATATGCCTGGGCACGCCCCTGCTGTAATACTGTCTGTATGTGGGATATGCCTGGGCACGCCCCTGCTGTAATACTGTCTGTATGTGGGATATGCCTGGGCACGCCCCTGCTGTAATACTGTCTGTATGTGGGATATGCCTGGGCACGCCCCTGCTGTAATACTGTCTGTATGTGGGATATGCCTGGGCACGCCCCTGCTGCCTCAATCCGGGGCTCCGCCCTCCTCGGGGTATAAAGGTGGCTGCTCTCCGCACCTTTTGCCTCAGTTGGGGTTAGCCATCGGTTTGGGAGTGCTTCTGTTCTTGTTAATAAAAGCCTGTTGTTTCGCAACATCTAGTCTTTGCGTCAATCAATGGTGCATCAGTAGCGTTACAGTCATAGCTAGGGTGTAGAGAAAGATCAACTTAATGCAAAGTAGGTCCAGTCAAAAGTCTGACAGCAGCAGGGAAGAAGCTGTTCTTGAGTCGGTTGGTACGTGATCTCAGACTTTTGTATCTTTTCCCGACGGAAATCAACTCCGCCAATCAACATGATTATGACTGATCTCTTATCTCAACACCATACTTCAGTGCTCTCCCCAAACCCCTTTAGAAATCTATCTATTTCCGGCTTAAACATATTCAGTGATTTGGCTCCCACAGCCTTTTATGGCAGAGAATTCCACAGGTTCACCACCCTCCGAGTGAAGAAGTTTCTCCTCATCTCAGTCCTAAATGGCCTCCCCCGTATCCTGAGACTGCGACCCATTGTTCTAGAGCCTCCAGCCAGAGAAAACAACATTCTTGCATCCAGTCTCTCCAGCCCTGTCAGAATTTTATACGTTTCAATTAGATACCCTCTCATTCTGCTAAGTTCCAACAAAGTAAGAAGTCTCACAACACCAGGTTCAAGTCCAACAGGTTCCAACAAATACAGGCCCAGTTGACCCAATCTCTTCTCAGACAAATCCTGCCACCCCAGGGAGTCCTCATGCTATCATGGCCAACATTTATTCATCAATTAACTGAGCATTTTTCTCATTGTGCACAAATTGGCCACTGCATTTGGTTCCCAAGCATTATTGATTCCATTTTAAGTCCGTGAAATGATTTATGTTGTCCCGAAGGCATGAAAAGAGTCAAGTAGACGCAAATTCCTTACCACATTCCTTTCCTTGGGGGCGGCACATTGGCACAGTGGTTAGCACTACTGCCTCACAGCACCAGGGACTTGGGTTCCTGTCTGTGTGGAGTCTGCACGTTCTCCCTGTGTCTGCGTGGGTTTCCTTGGGGTGCCCCAGTTTCCTCCTACAGTCCAAAGAAGGTTAGGTTGATTGGCCATGCTAAATTGCCCCTCAGTGTCTCGGGGTTAGTAGGGTAAATAAGTAAGGTTATGGGGATAGGGCCTGGGCGGGATTATAGTCGGTGCAGACTCAATGGGCCAAATGGTGTCCTCCTGCACTGTAGGGATTCTATGATTCACTGGCTGTAAACCTTCACTCGGGATAGATTAGGAAGAAAGGGGATAGCAGCAATGTTAATTAGAGACTTTCTCAGAAAAGGAGCCCTTTGAATTAAGCAGCTAAATAACAAAGGATTATGAGGCTGGGAGTATAGTAAAGATCATTGAAGTGGAAAAGAATCAAAGAATAATGTTTGTGGATTAGCTAATGACATGTACGAACAATAGACCGATAACTGTGGATGATTTTAATTATACTAAATTGACTGGACAAGGAACATGTGGTGGAAAAGGGAGGGTTTTTTTCTTATATGTTCTATGCTCCTTGAAAGAGATCAAAGTAGGTGACCAAAGGGAAACAGTGGTCAAGCAGTGTAATAAGTGGGAAAGAAAGCAGAAAGGTCAAGGGCAAAGATGTGGGGAGAGAAGAAGAAACTTATGGTGAAACCATTCTTGGGAAAGAAAGCTGAGGGGTGACCCTAATAGAGAGCTTTAAAATGAAAAGGTTTTTAAAAGAGTGAATACAGAGAGAATGTTTCCTCTTCAGGGAAGCGCACTACTAGAAGGCACCATTTATTTAATATATGTTCATTCGTGGGACATGGGCATCGCTGGCTGGCCAGCTTTTATTGTCCATCCCTAGCTGCCCTTGAGAAGGTGGCAATGAGCTGCCTTCTTGAAACGTTGCAGTCCACGGGCTGTGGGTTGAAACAATGCCGTGAGGGAGGGAATTTCAGGATTTTGACCCAGCGACTGCGAAGGAACAGCGATATATTTCCAAGTCAGGATGGTGAGTGGCTTGGAGGGGAACTTGCAGGTGGTGGTGTTCCCGTGCATCTGCTGCCCTTGTCCTTCTAGTTGGAAGTGGTCGTGGGTTTGGAAGGTGCTGCCTGAGGATCTTTGGTGAATTGCCGCAGTGCATCTTGTAGATGGTACACACTGCTGCTACTGAGCGTCAGTGGTGGAGAGAATGGATATTTGTGGATGTGGATCAATGCAAGATAGTCACCAAGGGAATCCAATAGGATTAGCCCAAAAGTGGCAGGAATGTGGAATCCGTTACCACAGAGAATGGTAGAAGTGAATGGTGCTTAAGGGGAAACTAGACAAGCATTGGTAGGTTAGGTTAGATGGATTAGCCACGGTAAATGCCTGGGTTACAGGGATAGGGTGGGGTGTGTGCGGGGAGTGGGCCAGAGTAAGCTGCTCTTTCGGAGAGTCAGTGCTGACTCGATGGGCCGAATGGCCCCCTTCTGCACTATCGGGCTTCTTTGATTCTTTTAATTCTAGGATTCATACAAGGGAGAAGGGAATATATCTGAAAGCAGATTTCGATGAGAAATATTGTCCATTGTGCCGTGTCCCTGGAACAGTTGTTTATTTAATCCCATTCTCTTTTCTCACTCCCTTTGCAGTTTTTGTTTTTCAAATATTTACCCACTTCCCTTTTAAAATCTATTCTAGGTCCTGCTTCCACTACTTGTTTCTGGTGGGGCATTCCAGAGCATTCTGTACAAAATAAAGTCTTAATTTCTCCCGTTGTTCTTGGTGCTGATCTTTAAGGAGAGATAATTTCCCTTATTTAGCTCTTCAGCTTATCAAAATTCCTGGTAAATTTGAACTCTCAGATTCTTCATTGCTCAAATTAAAAGAGCCGCTTGCTTTGCTCATTACTCCTCAGAACTAAAGCCTTTCATCTCTGCAATCTCTGATTGGGCACGGTGGTTAGCACTGCTGCCTCACAGCGCCAGGGACCTGGGTTCAATTCCAGCCTTGGGTCACTGTCTGTGAGGAGTTTGCACATTCTCCCCGTGTCTGCATGGGTTTCCTCCGGGTGCGCGGGTTGTGTGGATTGGCCATGGTAAATTGCCCCTTAGTGTAAGGGGATTAGTGGGGTAAATGTGTGGAGTTATGAGGATAAGGCCTGGGTGGGATTGTTTTTGGTGCAGGCTGGATAGGCTGGATGAGCTCCTTCTGCACTATAGGCATTCTATGATTCTATTCTTACATGAAATTCCCAGGGTGATCTTCCCGTTGCCTTCCTGTCCGCCTCCCGACCTGCCCTCAATTTTCCAAGGTGTGGTTGACAAGCAAGGCCCTAATTGGGCAAGAAGGTGAGGGTGAGATGTCAGATTAAGTCCAAGGCAGGAAGGTCCATGATGGCCTTCCTGCCCTTGCTTTAATTGAGAGCCTCAAATGGCCAAGAAAAGGGCTGTTTCACTCCCAGCCTCAATTCTGAGGCTGGCGGGAGGAGGTTAAGGGTGGGTCGTGGATGCCGGGCAATTTATCCAGCTCGAGTCTTGGGGCGGGAAGCGTGGGGCCTCCAACACTGGTCCCCCTTCCACATGGGCCCATTATGTAGCAACCTCTGTTGGCCCTCAACTTCCTCAAAGCACTTCATGTGCACAGAATTAGATTCACCCTCAGTGGCTGTTATGTAGAGAAATGCCGCAACCATATTTTGCACAGCAAGATCCCACACAAAAAAAATGAAATGGGTGATCAGCTTGTAGCAGTATTGAGTAAAATAAAACTGTTTTTTCTCTGAGGTTTTACCTGAACTGGTATAACAGGCAGAACTTGTTTGATGTCTCATCAGAAGGGTGGCACCTCTTACAGTGCAGCACGCCTCCATAATTGCATTGAAATAATGTAGATTTCATGCTCAGCTTCTGGCATGGAGTTTAAACTGACTTGGGGTGGGGGGTGGCGTGTGGGGGCTGGGGGGGGGGGGGTGCGGTGTGGTGATCACCAGAGCTAAGCTGATATTCGTTTAAATTGGCTGCAGGGACCGTGAGATTCTGGTCAGGACAGCTGAAATATGCACTTAGCAGTTTGTTTTATACATCCATTCATTCGTGGGTCATGGGCGTAGCTGGCTGGCCAGCATTTATTGCCCATCCCTAGTTGCCCAAGGGCAGTTGAGAGTCAACCACATTGCTGTGGGTCTGGAGTCACATGTAGGCCAGACCAGGTAAGGACGGCAGATTTCTTTCCCTGAAGGACATTAGTGAACCAGATGGGTTTTTCCAACAATTGACAATGGTTTCAAGGTCATTAGTAGATTCTTAATTCCAGATTTTTAAAAAATTGAATTCCAATTCCATCATCTACCGTGGCAGGATTTGAACCCGGGTCCCCAGAACAGGGCGGCACGGTAGCACAGTGTTTAGCACTGCTGCTTCACAGCTCCAGGGACCTGGGTTCGATTCCCGGCTTGGGTCGCTGTCTGTGCGGAGTTTGCACATTCTCCTCGTGTCTGCATGGGTTTCCTCTGGGTGCTCCGGTTTCCTCCCACAGTCCAAAGATGTGCGGGTTAGGTTGATTGGCCGTGCTAAAATTGCCCTTAGTGTCCTGAGATGCGTAGGTTAGAGGGATTAGTGGGTAAAATATGCAGGGATATGGGGGTAGGGCCTGGGTGGGATTGTGGTCGGTGCAGACTCGATGGGCAGAATGGCCTCTTTCTGTGCTGTAGGGTTTCTATGATTCTATGAACACTCGCTGAGTTTCTCGATTAATAGCCTAGCGATAATACCATGAGGCCATCACCTTCCCGGAATTTTATACAAACACAAACTTGGGAGGAAAAAACCATCACTGGAAATTATTCTCCCTGCCATGATGTCTTTATTAGTTCCACAAACACTGAGGAATGAAAGCTAATAATAGATCTGTGCTGTTCCCACATCATGAAATAATTGGAGAAGTGTTGCACGTTATACAGTGAATGTAAGCAGCAGCACGCAAAGCTTGTTTCCATAATTCAGAGATATGATTCAGCTGAGTCACTCAGACTCAGTAGCCTGTGACCCAGTAACATTGCGATTATTTGTTTTCCTTTTGTAACAGTGCAATTCTGAACTGGTCAGGCCTTTCCCTGAAGCATATGTAAACTTCATTGAAGTGGATGGTCGCAGGATTGGAACCTGTCAGCTGTGGCTCAGTTGGTATCAGCCTTTTGCCTAGGATGCTACTGGGATTTAATGGTTTGAGTTATAAGGAGAGGCTGGATAGACTGGGACTTTTTTCCCTGGAGTGTAGAAGGTTGAGGGGTGATCTTATAGAGGTCTATAAAATAATGAGGGGCATTGATCAGCTGGATAGTCAATATCTTTTCCCAAAGGTAGGGGAGTCTAAAACTAGAGGGCATAGGTTTAAGGTGAAAGGGGAGAGATACAAAAGTGTCCAGAGGGGCAATTTTTTCACACAGAGGATGTTGTGTCTGGAACAAGCTGCCAGAGGTAGTAGTAGAGGTGGGTATAATTTTGTCTTTTAAAAAGCATTTAGACAGTTACATGGGTACGGCGAGTTTAGAGGGATATGGGCCAAATGCGGGAAATTGGGATTAGCTTAGGGTTTTTTTTTAAAAAGGCGGCATGGACAAGTTGGGCCGAAGGGCCTGTTTCCATGCTGTAAACCTCTTTGACTCTGAGTCAGCAATCAGTGAATTGAAGCCACATTGCAGAGACTGGAGCACAACATCTAGACTGACATTCCGAGGCAGTACTGAGGAAGTACTGTACTATGCACTGTTGGAGAGGCCACTAAACTGAGGCCATCTCAGCTGCCATCTCAGCTGGATACAAAAGATCCCTTGGCAAGAAGACACTGAGCCACTTAAGGGCAGGACGGTGACACAGTGGTTAGCAATGCTGCCCACAGCACCAGGGACCCAGATTTGATTCCGGCCTTGGGTGACTGTCTGAAGTTTGCACATTCTCCCCGTGTCTGTGTGGGTTTCCTCCGGGTGCTCCGGTTTCCCCCCACAATCCAAAGATGTGCGGGTTAGGTTGGATTTACCATGCTAATTGCCCTTTTGAAAGTATGTCACAGAATACTACAATGCAGAAGAGGCCCCTTCGAGTCTGCACCGACTCATAAAAGGCCCTGACCTGCCCACTTAATCCCACTTGCCAGCACTTGGCCCATAGCCTTGAATGTTATGACGTGCCAAGTACTCAGCCAGGTATTACTTAAACTATGTGAGGCATCCCTCCTCCACCCTGCCAGGCAGTGCATTCCAGACCATCAGTTATGCGGATTAGGCATGGTAAATGTGCAGTGTTACGGGGATACGGTGAAAGGGAGGGCCTGGGTGGGGATGCTCTTTCGGAGATTTGGTGCAGGCTCAATGGACTGAATGGCCCCTTTCTGCACTGCAGGAATCCTATGGTTTATGCATTTTTAGAAAATACCTTTCCGAATCTCCATTTCATTCCAATCGACTGCTATCTTTGTCAGCAAAATGTTTCCATTGAAATCTGCTATAATTACCCAATCAAAAATCCCTGTCATGGACATCTGGTCAATCCAAAAACTGCTTTAGTGCATAAATCAATGTGGTACGTGGGCCCAGATGTGTGGAATTCAATATGCTTGGACTTATGAACCTGCTCAATAAAACTTCTGAGTCGAGTCTAAAATGAAAAACATTTTCCTTGATAGATAGTTTCAGTGGTAACATAGTCCAAATGTCTGACCATTTGCCCTCTTCTATTACTCATGTTTTTTTAAATGCTCTAAGGTAATCCCAAGTGCTGCTCTTACAATACATCCTTCTTGCTTTCCTGTTTAAGTTGTTCCCAAACTCTTCAATGGTAATGAACAATAATTATCTCCGTGTATAACATGAGGATTTAGCTTTCTGGCTGTCTTTCCTATCGATACATCACAACTCGGGTACCTCTTTCTTTGTCTCCCTCAAGGGGGGTTAATCTCCAAGCAAATACTCACCACCTCCCTCTCCCATACAATCACAAAACGACAATTCATACGGACTGACATCTTTAACTCTCATAAATCATGGTCATTTGCGTTAATAAAATCTTTTAAAATTTACCACTTAGAAAGAAACCCAGGAATAGTGGACAATAGAGAGCACTTTCATGGCTGCACATTTTCACTTGCCTTCGTGAGTTCTTGCATGATCTGAGGTTTGCGGTGGGATTACTATCCTGTAATTACTTTAAACTATCTGCTCATTACTGCGAAGCTTTATTCTCATGCCTCCTCCTCTTCTGAAGTCACCAGTTCTTTGCTGGGCCGTTATTCCACACATATTAGTCATCGTTTGCAACCCTGTCCAAGTGGCGAACCAAGATGACAGCCGGGATTTTCCACTCCCGTTTTCCTTGGGCCGGATTGGCAATGGGGGTGGAGAATCTCCCGGGAAGTCCAAATCACGCATGACATGATTGGCCCCTGCCCCCGCCAGTGATGTAACGCGTTTCCCAAAGTGCAATGTCAAGAAAATCATTTCCACACATGAGTATAGAATTATCTCCCATTCCCTCTTTAGCATGTCAATTTTAATTTGAGATCATAGAATCCCTACAGTGCAGAAGGAGGCCATTCAGCCCATCGAATCTGCACTGACCACAATCCCACCCAGGCCCTATCCCCATAACCCTATTTATTTACCCTACTAACCCCCTGACACTAAGGGGCAATTTAGCATGGCCAATCAACCTAACCCGCACATCTTTAGAGCGCGGGAGGAAACCGGAGCATCCGGAGGAAACCCACGCAGACACGGAGAGAATGTGCAAACTCCACACAGATAGTGACCTAAGTCAGGAATCGAACCCGGGTCCCTGGCGCTGTGAGGGAGCAGTGCTAACCACTGTGCCACCGTGCCGCCCTTTTAGAAGTGAGTTTTGATGCTTTGTTATTTGCTTTATCTCTTGTGTGTTGAATATTGAGATGCAGGGGTCAATGAAAAGAGAATATTGAATAAAATGTCCCCACGTTTATCACCTGGGCACAGTGTTTAGTACTGCTGCCTCACAGCGCCAGGGACCTGGGTTCAATTCCAGCCTTGGGTCACTGCCTGTGCGGAGTTTGCACGTTCTCCCCGTGTCTGCGTGGGTTTCCTCCGAGTGTTCCGGTTTCCTCCCACAGTCCAAAGATGTTAGGTGGATTGGACATGCTAAATTGCCTCTTAGTGTCCAAGGATGTGTGATTAGATGGATTAGCCATGGTTAATGCGCAAGGTTATGTGGATAGGATGGGGACTGGGCGAATGTGGTGGGCCTGGATAAGACGCACTTCCAGAGAGTCAGTGCAGACTGTGGAGAGAAACAGAATTGACAGATCTGTATCAGGGCTATTTGGACTTGAAGTGTTACATCTGTTTCTCTCTCCAGAGATGCTGCCAGGCCTGCTGAGTTTATCCAGCATTTTCTGTTTTCATTTCCGACTTCCAGCATCCATAGTAGTTTGCTTTTATTTTTATAAGAATTTTATGATAACTTCCAGATGGTAAACAGCACTTCCGCAGCAGTTACAGTGCACCCTCAGATAAGCCACACTCTGTTTTCCCAGTCCTGATTGAGCCTGGTCTAAGGGCATGCCTTTGTCATTTAGGTTTCTTGGAACTTTGTTTCGTTGTTTTGCATGTGGACAAACCGGTTTGTTTTTCCCCCAGTTCCAAATTGCTACCCAGAGTAAATCTAATTGGGAAACATGTCAGCCTGTCATTCTGCTTTAATTACAGAGGCGTGCAGTATTATGTCACGTTTGCTGGTTTTGTTTACATTCAAGGCTGTCAATCCATCATGGAGGCGTAGCCAGGACTTTGGCCTCTGCTCCCTAATCCTAGCCCTGACCACAAGATTAACTGTCTTTGGAAATGTAAACAGATTGACCAACATTACAAACGAAAGGAACCAGAGATTGATATTAAGTTGGCCTTGGTATTCTGAGAAATAAACATTGATTAAGACTGCGAGGGCACTTGAGTATTATTTGGATTTTCTCGTTTGCTGGTAAGGTTGCATTGAACTCTGCAAGTTTCTGTCCCAGAATAGAAATTCTTGTGCTTTTCTACATAGATATTCATAGAATAGTGCAGAGGGAGGCCATTCAGCCCATTGGTTCTGCACCAACTCTCTGATACGGTATCTTACTCAGGCCCTCTCCCCTAGCCTATCCCTGTAAGACCATAAGATATAGGAGCAGAACTAGGCCATTCGGCCCATTCAGTTGCTCCGCCATTCAATCATGGCTGATATGATTCTCATCCCCAATTTCCTGCCTTCTCCCCGTAACCCCTGATCCCCTTATTGATCAAGAACCTATCTATCTGTCTTAAAGACATCCAATGAGCCGGCCTCCACAGCCCTCTGTGGCAATGAGTTCCACAGATTCACCACCCTCTGGCTGAAGAAATTCTTCCTCATCTCATTTTTCAAGGAGTGACCTTTCACTATGAGGTTGTGCCCTCAATTTCTAGTCTTTCCCACTCGTGAAAACATCCTCTCCACGTCCACTCTTTCTAGGCATCTCAGTATTCTGTAAGTTTCAATTAGATCCCTCCTCATTCTTCTAAACTCTACTGAGTAAAGGCCCAGACTTCTAACTGCTCCTCATATGACAAACCCTTCATTCCAGGGATAATCCTTGTGAACCTCCTCTGGACCCCCTCCAAGTCCAGCACACCCTTCCTTAGTTATGGGGCCAAAACTGCTCACAATATTCCAAATGGGATCTGACCAGACTGGTCTCCAGCCTCAGCAGTAGATCACTGCTCTTGTATTCTAGCCCTGTAGAAATGAATGCTTACATTGAATTTGCCTTCCTAATTGCCAACTCAACCTGCATGTTAATCTTAAGAGAATCCTGAACCAAGATTCCCAAGTCCCTTTGTGCTTCAGATTTCCGAAGCCTTTCCCCATTTAGAAAATAGTCTACGGCTCTATTCTTCCTACAAAAGTGCAGAACCTCACACTTTCCCCACATTTCCCATGGCTAATCCATCTAATCTACATATCTTGGGACACTAAGGGCAATTTAGCATGGCCAATTCACCTAACCCGCACATCTTTGGATTTTGGAAGGAAACCGGAGTACCCGGAGGAAAGCTACATAGACACGGGGAGAATGTGCAAACTTCACACAGACAGTGACCCATGCCGGGAATTGAACCCAGGTCCCTGGTGCTGTAAGGCAGCAGTGCTGACCACCGTGCCACCAATAATCAGCTTGAGGTCCCTTTATGGTGACTACAGATTATACATTGAGACAAAACCCACAGGGTACCGTTTTGCCATATTCCAAAGAGGGTTTGCACAAAGTCCTGTTTTAACGTGAATCAAAAGGGGCATCACCACTCTCTTAACTTGTCCTGAAAAGCTTCTGCCTCCCCTAGAATGAGAAACCATATTGGGAAACCATCATGAATTGCATGACTTATTCCTACTCTTTGTTTCCTGTCTGCCAACATGTTTTCTATTCATCTCAATACATTACCCCCAATTACATGCACCTTAATTTTGCACGCTAGTCTCTTATGTGGAACTTTGTTAAAAGCCTTCTGAAAGTCCAAATAAACCACATCCACTGGCTCCCCCTCATCAACTCTGCTTGTTACATCTTCGAAGAATTCCAGTAGGTTCGTCAGGCATGGTTTCCCTTTTGTAAATCCATGCTCACTCTGACCGATCCTGCCAAAGTTTTCCAAGTGCTCTGCTATTAAATCTTTTATAATGGACTCTAGCAATTCCCTACTACTGCATCAGGCTGACTGGCCTATAATTCCCTGTTTTCTTTCTACCTTTCTTTTTAATGAATAGGGTTACACTAGCTACCCTCCCATCTGTAGGAACTGTTCCGGGGTCTATAGAACCTTGGAAGTAGACGACCAATGCATCCACTATTTCTAGGGCCACTTCCTTAAGTACTCTGGGATGCAAATTATCAGGCCCTGGGGATTTATCGGCCTTCAATCCCATCAATTTCCACAACACCATTTCCCTGCTAATACTCATTTCCTTCAGTTCCTCCCCCTCACTAAACCTGGTTCTTCAACATTTCTAGTACATTATTTGTGTCCTCCTCTGCGAAGACAGAACCGAAGTATGTATTTAGTTGGTCAGCTATTTCTTTATTCCCCATTATAAATTCCCCAGTTTCTGACTGTAACATTAGTGATTTGTGGCTGTGGAGGCTTTGGTTTGTTGATTTCAATCTTTAAGTTAACCAGGAATACTCAGCAGCGAACTGAGAAGTAATTTTAACTTTTGAAATGTCAACATAAAGAAGCAGTATGTAAAGAAATTCTAACCTAGAATCAGTTACAACCACAGGACACAGTACAGGAGCGATCTGCATTAACCATCTAACTCTAAAACCAGTAGCGGATGTGTGGCAGCACCGGGTATTCACAGAGAAGGAAATCCGTTTGATTCACCTGTACTCCGGAAGACCATCAGGTGCCCTGCATCTCAGCATCCAATTCATAGAATCCCTACAGTGCAGAAGGAGACCATTCAGCCCATCGAGCCTGCATCAACAACAATCTCACCCAGGCCCTATCCCCGTA
The DNA here is from genome assembly GCF_964213995.1 of Mustelus asterias. Classification (NCBI taxonomy): domain Eukaryota; kingdom Metazoa; phylum Chordata; class Chondrichthyes; order Carcharhiniformes; family Triakidae; genus Mustelus; species Mustelus asterias. The sequence goes on from NC_135805.1 coordinate 25,113,317, forward strand.
ACCCCACATATTTACCATGCTAATCCCCTGACACGAAGGGGCAATTGAGCTTGGCCAATCAACTGAACCTGTACATCTTTGAACTGTGAGAGGAAACCGAGCACTTGGAGGAAACCCACGGGTGTTAGGAATGGGTTAACAGTCCTTCCAATTAAGTCCTAATTTGATGTCAATTATTCAATGGAAGTCACTGATATATAAAGGGGCCACAGGTAGAATGAGGGGAGATCTAATAGAGGTGTACAAGATTATGAAGGGTATAGATAGGGTGAACAGTGGGAAGCTTTTTCCCAGGTCGGAGGTGACGATCACGAGGGGTCACGGGCTCAAGGTGAGAGGGGCGAAGTATAATTCAGATATCAGAGGGACGTTTTTTACACAGAGGGTGGTGGGGGCCTGGAATGCGCTGCCAAGTAGGATGGTGGAGGCAGGCACACTGACATCGTTTAAGACTTACCTGGATAGTCACATGAGCAGCCTGGGAATGGAGGGATACAAACGATTGGTCTAGAACATAGAAAGCCACAGCACAAACAGGCCCTTCGGCCCACAAGTTGCGCTGATCATATCCCTACCTCTAGGCCTATCTATAGCCCTCAATCCCATTAAATCCCATGTACTCATCCAGAAGTCTCTTAAAAGACCCCAACGAGTTTGCCTCCACCACCACCGACGTCAGCCGATTCCACTCACCCACCACCCTCTGAGTGAAAAACTTACCCCTGACATCTCCTCTGTACCTACCCCCCAGCACCTTAAACCTGTGTCCTCTCGTAGCAACCATTTCAGCCCTTGGAAATAGCCTCTGAGAGTCTACCCTATCCAGACCTCTCAACATCTTGTAAACCTCTATCAGGTCACCTCTCATCCTTCGTCTCTCCAGGGAGAAGAGACCAAGCTCCCTCAACCTATCCTCATAAGGCATGCCCCCCAATCCAGGCAACATCCTTGTAAATCTCCTCTGCACCCTTTCAATGGCTTCAACATCTTTCCTGTAATGAGGTGACCAGAACTGCGCGCAGTACTCCAAGTGGGGTCTAACCAGGGTCCTATAAAGCTGCAGCATTATCTCCCGACTCCTAAACTCAATCCCTCGATTAATGAAGGCTAGTACGCCGTACGCCTTCTTGACCGCATCCTCCACCTGCGAGGCCGATTTAAGAGTCCTATGGACCCGGACCCCAAGGTCCTTCTGATCCTCTACACTGCTAAGAATGGTACCCTTCATATTATACTGCTGCTTCATTCCATTGGATCTGCCAAAATGGATCACTACACACTTATCCGGGTTGAAGTCCATCTGCCACTTCTCCGCCCAGTCTTGCATTCTATCTATGTCTCGCTGCAACTTCTGACATCCCTCCAAACTATCCACAATACCACCTACCTTGGTGTCGTCAGCAAACTTACCAACCCATCCCTCCACTTCCTCATCCAGGTCATTTATGAAAATGACAAACAGCAAGGGTCCCAGAACAGATCCCTGGGGCACTCCACTGGTCACTGACCTCCATGCAGAGAAAGACCCCTCCACAGCCACTCTCTGCCTTCTGCAGGCAAGCCAGTTCTGGATCCACAAGGCAACAGCCCCTTGGATCCCATGCCCTCTCACTTTCTCAAGAAGTCTTGCATGGGGGACCTTATCGAACCTAGTTGGACCAAGGAGCGGCACAGGCTTGGAGGGCCGAAGGGCCTGTTTCCTGTGCTGTACTGTTCTTTGTTCTTTGTAGCACTATTTGTTGGTGAAGAATTGTGTGTGGAGTTGGGTCAAAGAAATAAAGGTATTTTAATGAAGAAGCAGAACTTGTGTCTCCTTTACAGCAACTGAGAGGCTCAAACAATGGGCAGAGTGTGCAAACCGAAGGTTGGAATTGAACCTGAGCCTCTGGTGCTGTGAGGCAGTGGTGCTACCCACTGTGCCAATTGCATAAGAGATTCCATTATTTTCACCACTGCTGCTTTCCCTGGAAGTCCCTTCCCTGCATTGATCCCTCTTTTGTGCAGGAAGAACTCCCTGAGAGCAGGCAGCATGAGCTCAGGAGGGGAGGACTTGTTCCTGACAACCACCACAATTCTTTCTAGGCAGTAACAGCTGTGGGGAGCTTTGTGCCCTTAGTGTTCAATTGTGGTTGTCCAGGTGCGATGGAGAGGTTCGAGCACTGGAGTCCGTGCAAAGAAGATGCAGTATAATTTGGATAAATGTGAGGTTTTTCACTTTGGAAGCAAAAACAAGAAGGCAGATTATGCCCTGAATGGCTGTAAATTTGGAGAGGGGAGTGTGCAGCGGGACCCGAGTGTCCTTGTGCACCAGTCACTGAAGATAAGCATGCAGGTGGTAAAGAAGGCAAATGGCATGTTGGCCTTCATTGCGAGAGGTTTCGAGTACAGGAGCAGGGATGTGTTGTTGCAATTATACAGGGCCTTGGTGAGGCCACATCGAGAGCATTGTGTGTAGTTTTGGTCTCCTTTTCTGTGGAAGGATGTTCTTGCTCTCGAGGGAGTGCAGCGAAGGTTTACCAGGCTGATTCGAGGGATGGTGGGACTGATGTATGAGGAGAGAGATTGACTAGGTTAGGATTGTTTTCACTGGAGTTCAGGTGAATGAGGGGGGATTTCATAGAGGCTTCTAAAATTCTAACAGGACTAGATAGGCTAGATGCAGGGAGGATGTTCCCGATGGTGGGGGAGTCCAGAAGCAGGGGTCACAGTCTGAGGATTCTGGGTAGACCATTTAGGACGGAGGTGAGGAGACATCTCTTCACCCAGAGAGTGGTGAGCCTGTGGAATTCATTACCACAGGAAGTAGTTGATGCCAAAACATTGCATGTATTCGAGAGGTAGCTGGATATAGCACTCGAGCTGAATGGGATCAGAGGTTATGGAGAGAAAGCAGGATTAGGCTGTTGGAGTTGGATGATCAGCGATGATTGTGATGAATGGCAGAGCAGGCATGAAGGGCCGAATGGCCTCCTCCTCCTATCTTCTATGTTTCTATGAAGTTGATTCCTTAATCCAAGATTTATGTTGCGAGAAAAGACTTGGGGGAAAATGGTCTCCTTCAGCCACATCAGCAAGCTGCTCTTGGAGGTAGATAAGATAGTGATGGGAACTGAAAACATAATCCCAGAACATTGCACTAAGTTAAATCACCAAAGCAAGAAATGGGGCTAAAAACTCCAGCTGGTAGAATGTAAATGTAGGATCAAAATCAAGAAATTCTTCTTGCCACAAAAAGGGATCAATGCAAGGAAGGGTTTTCCAGGAAAGGTGGTGGAGGTGCAAATCCTGGATTATCTTAAGACACAAGGTCTGGATTTTCTGGGCCCATTGTGGTGGGACCCGCCAGGAGCGAATCGCCAGCCTGGCCAAAATCCATTGGCCAGAATCTTACCACCGTTCATGCCAGTGGGATTTTCCCATCCCGCTGCAGTGCACGGAGATTTGGCTGGCTGCTAAATTCTCCGACCTCGCTACAGGGGAGCGTGGTGTGGACGGGCGGTAAGATGGTGCCCATTGACTTTTGGTGGGACTGGATGATCCCAGCAACGGGATCCTGCCCTCAGATGTTGAAATGCGAAGAACTGCAAGCTCATTTGCATTTTTAAGGTTTTCACCTTCTCTGCCCCCTTTTGTCACACTGAAATAATTCCTCGACGCATTTACCTTCTGATGCTGCACTGTTACCCAGATCCTTCTATGCTCTGTTTGCCTTTAAATAATTCATCCAGGAAATTCTTCTTTTGCTCTGCATGATTTGTTGATGGTGATACACCTGCTAACTTTCAATCTTCATCTATTTAGACTTGTATCTAATTAGACTGACCTTGCTGCTTACCCTTCCTGCTCAATATGATATCTATTAAAAGTACTTCACCTGTCCTTCAGAGAAACATCATTGAGAAATATCTTCCAATTAATTTGCTATAGTTCTTTTCATCCATAGATTTTGTGCTATACAAGGGTATTAAAGGATATAGGCATCTGTCAAAAAGCAGGCTTTGAATTACCACGGCAAGAATGGTCCTTGAAAAACAGGTTGAGGACAGACCAGGGCCCTTGTGCAGCCAACCTCTACTGCTGGAGCCTCAGGACAAACTCCTTATGCACTTGTGGAAAAACACAAGCAGTGCTACACATTAGCGACTAAGTGGCGGACTAATCACCTCAAACCCAGCAAATGAGGAGGGTATCTCTTGTCTTCAGGAGTTTGCATTTATTGAATAAATAAAGATATAGCGTGTAGCGCGAGGAGAGTTTTAGAAATCCCGAAATGATGGCTGGAATTTTACCACCTCGTTCGCCCCAGAATCGGGGCGGGTGAGGCTTGCAGAACGGGCATTCTCCGCCGGCCTCGGGTGGGATCTTACGAGCCTCGGGCGGGCGAGGCGGTAACGTTCCGGCAGATGTCTCCGACAACTTGTGATGATTTTATATTAAAGTAAATGTTTATTAACAAATAGAAAAAAAAATTGCATTTAAACACAAAAATGACTTCACACAGCACCACAGTGCTCACAGTACTTTCGCAGTGACTTCATTGCAGTGTTAATGTAAGCCTATTTGTGATTCATAAATAAACTTTTTACCAAGAGGTAGTTCCAAACAATTGTAATTTAATTACCTTCAAAGCTAACTTTCCCGGTGTCAGTTCAACAATTCCTTATACATTTTACAATCTCGGAAAGTTCAGTAATTATTACCACACAGTGCCTTTAATTTCTCTTGGAGTGCCCTCTGAGGGTCACAGCAGCTGGCTCTTCAGACCTGGCTTTGTTAACACTGCTTGCTGGGAGTCGACCAATAATTCCTGCTGTCGGCTGAGATCTAAAATATCTGCCCGCCCCCCCCATACTTTGGTATCTCCTTGAATACGCTCTCTTTGTTTTCCCAAGTGCCTCACCCAGTCCCTTTAGAAATGCTCTGTCCCAGAATTGATTAACTTTATTTCTTTACTTTAACTTTTAGAATTTGAAAGAAAAGGAAACACAATGGGGAGAATTTTCCCATTAAATGGCAAAGTGTCAGGTTCTGGTTTGTTTCTCCGGCAGGTTTTCTCTCCAGATCTTCTGACACTTGGTTGACAAAAAACAGAGGGGCATGTTTTGCACCGTCACTTTTGAGGGACTAAAGACACCGGCAAGACCGGCTCCACAGAGATCGGGGTGTTCATTAATTAGGGCGCCCAATCTCAAATTAAAGTATAGACCCCCCCTCCCCCATCATCGCCGGCATCAGGGATTCAGACACCCCACCCTAGCAATGCAGGCATCCCCCCTTCCCTCATCGCTACATACTGGGAGAGTTAGCGACCATAATGGGATTTGCATCCGCGTCCATGGATGATGCAAAACTTGGAAGTGTTGTGAACTGTGAGGAGGATAGTGTCTGAATTTCAAAAGGGCATAGTCAGATTGGTAGAATGGGCAGGCAATTGACAGATGAAATTTTATGCAGAGAATCGTCAGGCGATTCATTCATGGGACATGCGCATCACTGGCTAGGCCTGCATTTATTGCCCATCCCTAGTTGCCATTTAGAAGGTGGTGGTAACCTACCTTCTTGAAACACTGCAGTCCCCATGTTGTGGGTTGACCCACAATGCCGTTAGGGAGGGAATTCCTATTTTATTAGGAAGAACGGGGTGGCATGGTGATTAACACTGCTGCCTCACAGCTCCAGGGTCCCGGGTTCGATTCCCGGCTTGGGTCACTGTCCGTGAAGAGACTGCACCTTCTTCCTATGTCTGTGTGGGTTTCTTCCAGGTGCTCCGGTTTCCTCCCACACTCCAAAGAGTTGCGGGTTCGGTTGATTGGCCGTGCTAAATTGCCCCTTAGTGCCTTGGGATGTGTAAAGGGATTAGTGGAGTAACTTTATTTCTTTACTTTAACTTTTAGAATTTGAAAGAAAAGGAAGCACATTGGTAGAATTTTCCTATTAAATGGCAAAGTGTCAGGTTCTGGTTTGTTTCTCTGGCAGGTTTTCTCTCCAGATCTTCTGACATTTGGTTAACAAAAAACAGAGGGACATGTTTTGCACCGTCACTTTTGAGGGACAGGGCCTAAAGACACCGGCAAGACCGGCTCCACAGAGATCAGGGTGTAAATGTGTCAATTTAGCGGAATAAATGTGTGTGGCTGTGGGGATAGGACCTGGGGTGGGATTGTTATCAGTGCAGACGCGATGGGCCGAATGGTCTCCCTCTGCACTGTAGGGTTTCCATGATTTCTAACACAGGGATAATATAAAATACAGGTTAAAGGAGGTGTAGGAACAGAGAAACTTGGGTGTGTATGTCCATAAATCTTTGAAGTTGGCAGGACAGGTTGAGAGAGAGGTGAATAGAGCACACAGTTTCTGCTTCTTTTTCAAGGAGAGGCATAGAGTATTAAACTAAGGCGGTTATTGTTTAACTTGTATTGAGCATGGGTTTGGCCTCAACTGGAGTGCTACCTTCAGCTCTGGAGACCACACTTTGGGAAAGGTGTTAGAGACAGTGCAGGAAAGATTCAGGAAAATGGTCCAGAGGATGAGGAACTTCAGTACCATCGATAGATTGGAGATGTTGGGACTGTTTTCCTTGGAGAAAAGCAGGTTGAGAGGATATTTGACAGAGGTATTCGAAATCATGCGGGATCTGGACAGAGTGGATAGGGGAAAAATAAGGGTGGGACAGTGGTTTGCACTGGTTAGCACCTGGGTTCGATTCCCGACTTGAGCCACTGTCTGTGTGGAGTCTGCACGCTCTCCCCGTGTCTGCGTGGGTTTCCTCCGGGTGCTCAGATTTCCTTCCACAGTCCAAAGATGTGCGGGTTAGGTGGATTGGCTGTGCTAAATTGCCCCTCAGTGTCAGGGGGACTAGCTAGGGTAAATCCATGGGTTATGGGGATAGGGGCTTGGGTGGGATTGTGGTCAGTGTGGACTTGATGAGCCGAATGGCCTCCCTCTGCACTGTAGGATTATATATGAACATTGAGTTCAATAACATTGAATGTGATTCCCTTTGATGGAAGGGTCAAAAATAAGAGTGCACAGATTTAAGATAGGGTTAGGGTTAGGTGGATTGGCCATGTTAAATTGCCCCTTAGTGTCAGGGGAACTAGCTAGGGTAAATGCATGGGGTTCTGGGGATAGGGCCTGGGTGGGATTGTGGTCGGTGCAGACTCAATGGGCCAAATGGCCTCCTTTTGCACTGTAGGATTCTATGATAAGCGGCAAAAGAATCAATGGCAACAGGAGGAAGTTTATTTTCATGCAGTGAGTGGTTAGGATCTGGTGTGCACAGCCTGAGAGTTAGGTGGGAGTAGGTTGAACTGAGGCATTCGAGAAGGAATTGGGTTGTTATCTGAAAAGGAAGACGGTGCAGGGCTTTGGGTGAAGATGGGGGAATGGCACTAGTTAATTCGTTCCAACAGAGAGCCGGCACAGACACGATGAACTGAATAGCCTTATTCTGTGACTGCGCTGTAACAATTCTGCGTTTTCCTGTAAATGTCAAGCAGAGGTGACGAGACTCTCTTGCTGAAGACGGCCATTTGCTAGCACTTGTGCTGTCCGAATGTTACTTCCCATGTATCAGCCTGAACATTGTCCAGGCATTGCTGCATGTGGACACAGACTACTTCATTATCCGGGGAGTTTAGAATAGAATTAACGCTGGAGTCCTCCGCAATAGAAGCAGAAAGCTGATTAAATCTGACGACATGAGATAGAAAACTGCCTGAAAAAGGGAAGCAGATTCAATGGTAACTTTCAAAAGGGAATTGGATGAATCCTTGAAAAGTAAACATTTGCAGGGCTAAGTGGAAAAGATCAGGTGGTGGTTGGGGGGTGGAGTGGAACATAAGATGGCTCTTCAATGGTTTAGTCGCCTCCTTCTGTGCTGTAAAATTCTAGGATTCTATGATAACGAGTCACTGCTCAAGGGTTTAAATCAACTGGTTTGATTTGATTTATTACTGTCACATGTATTAGTATACAGTAAAAAGTCTCCTTTCTTGCACGCTATACAGTCAAAACATACCATTCATAGAGAAGGAAAGGAGAGGGTGCAGAATGTAGTGTTACAGTCATAGCTAGGGTGTAGAGAAAGATCAGCTTAATGCAAGGTAAGTCCATTCAAAAGTCTGATGGCAACAGGGAAGAAGCTGTTCTTGAGTCGGTTGGTACGTGACCTCAGACTTGTGTATCTTTTTCCCGACGGAAGAAGGTGAAAGAGAGTATTTCCAGGTGGTATAAGGTCCTTAGTTACGCTGGCTGCTTTTCCGCGGCAGCGGGAAGTGCAGACAGAGTCAATGGATGGGAAACTGGTTTGTGTGATGGATTGGGCTACATTCATGACCCTTTGTAGTTCCTTGCGGTCTTGGGCAGAGCAGGAGCCATACCAAGCTGTGATACAACCAGAAAGAATGCTTTCTATGGTGCAGCTGTAATAGTTGGTGAGAGTCGTAGCTGACATGCCAAATTTCCTTAGTCTTCTGAGAAAGTAGAGGTGTTGGTGGGCTTTCTTAACTATAGTGTCAGCAAGGGGAGGACCAGGACAGGTTGTTGGTGATCTGGACACCTAAAAACTTGAAGCTCTCGTCCATTTCTACTTCGTTCTCATTGATGTAGACGGGGGCATGTCTTCATTTTGAAGCCAACTCCACCGAATTGTGCGTTTACAGACTTTGCTAGATTTTCCACCATATGTTACATTGAATCCACAGGCTAATGTCACTATGGCAACCTAACACCACCCACTGGACATGAATTTTCTCCACATGAATAAACAATATTACCTTCAAGAACCACATTCAATAGGTAAATCTGTGTTGTGGCAAATTAAAATTATTTCAACTGATCGTGTTGTAGTTGAGTGCATCCCAATGGAATTCACCTTTGCTGTTCATCCTCTTGAGTCTCTCTGCCTGAAGGCAGATCCTTGGCAATTATTTGCCTAACCATAGCCAAGTGACATGATTTCTTACTACGGGTATGAACAAGGAGCAGGAGTAGGCTATTTGGCCCATTGGGCCCATGCAGTAAGATCATTGGTTGATCTGATGGTGGCCTCAACCCCACCTTCTGCCTTCTTCCGATAACCTTTGATTCCCTTGTTAGTCAAGGATCTATCTACCTCTGCCTTTAAGGAGACAGGAGTCAAACTCCAAGTGGACCTCGGCCAGAATGGAGTTTGAATGCCATGCTGTTGGCATTAATCAGATGCTGGCTGTCTAGCTAACTGAGCTAACCACCACCGCCGCCGCCCCCCCGCCCCCCCCCCCACCCCCGCCCCCAGCCCGCCCCAATCCCAATCCTTGTGATCTCAGTTCAAATTCATCTTCTAGGTTACCCCGAATTAAATTAAAATCCATTTACTGAATGCAATCTCTCACTCCTCCGAGATCACTTGAGGTATTGTCTCGCTTCCCTCTCACCTATATTATTTATACCAGAATCCAGTTTACCTTGGCTCTGTCACTACTCCCTCCAGAGTCAACAAAACACTACTCACCAAACAGGTCCTGCTGCATAGCAATAAATCACTTTGTTCAGAATTGGAATCCTCTATCTGCTGTCAGTAACATGCTGCAGGGAATGAAACACAAACATGACCCATCTCCAAAATTTGGAAAGAAATGTGAAGGGTATTTCTTTAAAATAAAATGCCACCTCGCATCTTCCTACTCCAAAACACTATGTGAAAGATTCAATGAACCATTCAATAGACTGCACAGTGGTTAACACTGTTACCTCACAGCGCCAGGGACCCGGGTTCAATTCTGGCCTTGGGTCACTTTCTGTGTGGAATTTGCATGTTCTCCCCGTGTCTGTGTGGGTTTCCTCCGGGTGCTCCAGTTTTCTCCCACAGCCCAAAGATGTGTAGGTTAGGTTGATTGGCCATGCTAAATTGACCCTTTGTGTCAGGGAATAAGCAGGGTAAAAGGGCCTGGGCGGAATTGTTGTCAGTATAGGCTCGATGGGCTACTTGGCTTCCTTCTGCACTGTCGGGATTCTAAGATTCTATATAGTTATGCATTCGTAACTTACAAGTTTTCTTAGTCAAGAGGCTAGGTTCTATACTAGTTTTTTCAAGTTTATTTATTATATCACAAGTAGGCATACATTAACACTGCAATGAAGTTACTGTGAAAATCCCCTAGTCGCCACACTCCGGCGCCTGTTCGGGTACACTGAGGGAGAATTTAGCATGGCCAATGCACCTAACCAGCACGTCTTTCGGACTGTGGGAGGAAATCGTAGCACCCGAGGAAACCCACGCAGACACGGGGAGATCATGCAGACTCCGCACAGACAGTGACTCAAGCCGGGAATTGAACCCGGGTCTCTGGTGCTGTGGGGCAGCAGTGCTGACCACTGTGTCACAGTGCCTTGGTGCTGCCATACTGTAGCAGCTCTGTTAGTCACGATTATGTGCATGCAGTGAACGGATTAACCCTGGCTGTGTTTGTCCTTGATCACAGATAAACTTGTTCTCCTTTCCCAGCATCAGATAACGAAACAAGAGGTTACGCTGACTTCTTTCCTTGCTTGCTGCTACTAGAAAATTAAATTTATAGCAGTTGATTGTTTTTGCATAACTGAGTTGTTTTTTTGTATTAACAGCAGCTTTTGGAAAAAAAAGTATTCATCAAGTCTCCAAATAGAATTACCCACATTCACCCTGTTTGAGAGAAATATGGTTCACTGAAATTCACATGCTTGGGTCCCACTCACCAATGCCAGAACCAAATGCAATATGTCGGGGGCAATACGAGAGAAAAATAAAGTTAAAGTTTATTTATTAGTCACAAGTAAGGCTTACATTAACACTGCAATGAAGTTACTGTGAAATTCCCCTGGTCGCCACAGTCGGCGCCTGTTCGGATCAATGCACCTAACCAGCACGTCTTTCAGAATGTGGGAGGAAGCCAGAGGACCCAGAGGAAACCCACGCAAACATGGGGAGAACGTGCAAACTCCACACAGACAGTGACCCATGCCGCGAATCGAACTCGGCCCATGGTGCTGTGAGGTAGCAGTGCTAACCACTGTGCTACCATGAACATAAGAACTAGGAGCAGGAGTAGGCCATTTGGCCCCTCGAGCCTGCTCCGTCATTCAATAAGATCATGGCTGATCTTTCCGTGGACTCAGCTCCACTTACCCGCCCGCTCACCATAACCCTTAATTCCTTTACTGTTCAAGAATCTATCTACCTTTGCCTTAAAAATATTCAACAAGATAGCCTCAGCAACTGTTTTACTGGGCAGGGAATTCCACAGATTCACAACCCGTTGGTTGAAGAAGTTCCTCCTCAACTCAGCCCTAAATCTGTTCACCATTATTTTGAGGCCATGTCCCCTAGTTCTGGTTTCACCTGCCAGTGGAAAGAACCTCCCTGCTTCTATCTTATCAATTCCCTTCATAATCTTATATGTTTCTATAAGATCTCCCCTCATTCTTCTGAATTCCAATGAGTATAGTCCCAGAATACTCAGTCTCTCCTCATAGGCCAACTCTCTCAACTCCAGAATCAACCTAGTGAATCTCCTCTACACCCCCTCCAGTGCCAGTATATCCTTTCTGTAGTAAGGAGTCTAAGATTGTGCACAGTACTCCAGGTGTGACCTCACCAGCACCTTATACAGCTGCAACATAACCTCGCTGTTTTTAAACTCCATCCCTCCAGCAATGAAGGACAAAATTCCATTTACCTTCTGTAGTTTATGTAGTTATTTATTAGTCACAAGTAAGGCTTACATTAACACTGCAATGAAGTTACTGTGAAATTCCCCTCATCCTCACAGTCCGGTGCCTGTACGGGTCAATCCACCTAACCAGCACTTCTTTCAGAATATGGGAGGAAACCGGAGCACGCAGAGGAAACCCACACAGACATGGGGAGAACATGCAAACTCCACACAGACAGTGACCCAAGCCGGGAATCGAACTCGGGTCCCTGGGAAGCACCAGTGCTAACCACTGTGCCACTGTACCACCCAATGAGTTACTCACTGCAGTGAGTAATTCTTAATTACCTGCTGCATCTGCAAACCAACTTTTTGCGATTCATGCACAAGGACACCCAGGTCCCTCTGCACAGCAGCATGCTGCAATATTTCACCATTTAAATAATAGTCCATTTTGCTGTTATTCCTACCATAATGGATGACCTCACATTTACCAACGTTGTACTCCATCTGCCAGACCCTCGCCCACTCACTTAGACTATCTATATCCCTCTGCAGACTTTCAGCGTCCTCTGCACACTTTGCGCAAAGCTCAAATGGCTTGGCCCACTATTTTTAGGGAAAACCAAAAGAAACAATGCTGATCTTTTGATCTAGGATTCATTAGTAACTCTGTACGTGACGTCAGGAAAATCCAAGAAATTCTAATACTTTCCTGTTGGTAATATTCTTGCCATATTTTTTAAACTGCTGGAGTATGTGAGTGGTAATTAAAGCAAGGGACAGAGCGACTGTGAGAATAAGCTGTGGGGTTGATATGGTAATGAACCTGGAAGTGCTTAAAACAGATGCTTACATAAGGTAGCTTAGTAAGGGTGGTTATAGAACAGGAATAGCTTTGAATGGGTTATTGTGATTCAAAGAAGAAGAAATGCAGGTGCAAAAGAAATGTGTCATAGGTAAAGTTTGGTTATAGTGGGGGGTGGTTTTCCAGTCTCACTTATTTGAAATGCTGCCCAAGTGAGTATTAATTTTGTCCTGAATTATCGTTTCTAGAAGCTTCCCCACTGCTGACATTAAGCTGACTGGCCTTTTTTAAACGCGTGTAAACATTTGCAATTCTCCAGTTGTCTGGCGCCACCCCTGATTCCAAGGAGGACTGGAAAATTATCGCAAGCGCCGCCACAGTTTCCACTCTCACTTCCCTCAGTGTCCTTGGATGCATCCCAAGCATTACCACGGTTGAATCCTCCACTTGTGTTGGCTTTAAGTAGAAACAGAGACTGGGACTATCTGCAGTGAGGTAACTCATTCCCTGGCCCACCAAAGCTTGTCCACCATCAAAAAGGCACAGGTCAGGAGTGTGATGTGCCACTTGCTCAGATCAGCTGCAACAACACTCGAGCTGCTCGGCACCATCCAGGTCAAAGTAACCCAATTGATTGGTGTCCTGTCCACTGCTTTAAACATTCCCCCACCAGTGCACTGTGGCAGCAGTGCGACCCTTTACAAGATGCACCACAGCAATTCAGCAAGACATCTTCGACTGCACCTTCCAAACTTGCAATTCCACCTCCTCCTAGATGGACAAGGGCAGCAGGCACATGGGAATACCACCACCTGCAAGTTTCCCTCCAAGTCACACACCACCCTAATTTGGAATTATATTACCAAGACTTCCCTACCACTGGATCTAAATCCTGGACCTCTCTCCCTAACAACACTGTGGCTGAACCTACAACACACGGATTACAGCAACTCACCACCACTTTCTCAAGGGCAGCTAAGGATGGGCAATAAATCCTGACATTGCCAGCAATGATGATAACACATGAATGAATGATGGGAAAAAAGACTGCTTACTGGACACTGCATGTTAGCCTCTAGATTACCATATATTGGTCAGTATAGTGTGCTTGGCGGCACAGAGGCACTGTGGTTAGCACTGCTGTCTCAGCTTCAAGGACCCGGGTTCGATCTCCATGCTTGGGTCACTGTCTGTGCGGAGTCTCCCCGTGTCTGTTTGGGTTTACTCCAGGTGCTCCGGTTTCCTCCCACAGTCCGAAAGACGTGCTGGTTAGGATGCATTGGCCACACTAAATTCTCCCTCAGTGTACCCGAACAGGCACCGGACTGTGGCAACTAGGGGATTTTCACAGTAACTTCATTGCAGCGTTAATGTAAAGCCAACTTGTGACACTAATAAACCAATTTTTAAAAAAAAACTTTAACTGCTGTGTAAACTGAGAATGCAAAGTTTTCTAAATGAAGCAATAAATAAAGGTTACATGATGAGTAACAATGATTAAAGTCTTGATTTAAGTCTTAACCTACAATCTCAAAAAGATAGTGAGGTATTCTGTTGTGCGTTAGTAGGAGGTGTGTTATCTTGCTGCAAAATGCTGCCTACAAATCATTTATCTACTTGATGCCACCGTTTTTGTGGTTATGGAAATGTTAATTTAAACCGAAACTAACTTTTTGACCACACACAGTATAAGTAAAGTATATTGACTGAGAGCTGCCACTTTCATGTCAGTGGTGACAGAAATTGATTTACTCGATATACAGTAGAAACTGTCCATCTCTGGTTTGTTACCAAACAAGCTGGGAGCGGTGTTGAGAAGCTGAAAGAAAAGGGCTACACGTTGTGAAGTAAGTGGGAATCCAGCAGGCAACAAAGGGATACAAGGAATGCGCCCCCCCACCTCTCCTCAGGCAGTCCTTCAGGATCAAAGATGGCTTGCTCCCACTCCAGTTCATTGGGTTCTGAGGGGGCTGACAAATCCAGTGTGTGATCTGAACCTCATGCAGGTGTTTGCAGGGTTGAGTAGATGGGCGGCACAGTCGTTAGCACTGCTGCCTCACAGCGCCAGGGACCCGGGTTCGATTCCCGGCTTGGGTCACTGTCTGTGCGGAGTTTGCACATTCTCCCCGTGTCTGCGTGGGTTTCCTCCGGGTCCTCCGGTTTCCTCCCACAGTCCGAAAGGCGTGCTGGTTAGGTGGATTGGCCACGCTAAATTCTCCCTCGGTGTACCTGAACAAGCGCCAGAGTGTGGCGACTAGGGAATTTTCACAGTAACTTCATTGCAGTGTTAATGTAAGCCTATTTGTGACACCAATAAGTGAACTTTAATAGATGGTTTTTTTTGGAGGTTTGTGCTCTCCCTCCATTGCTTCGTCCTCGCCTCTGCAAAAGACGGAGAAAGGAATGGCTGTGAAATAGGGAAATGGAGTGATTACAAACCGGCGGTGTGTCTAATCTTCTGTTAAGGCACTGTGCAGGAATTGTGTGTGAGGCTGAGGCTTGAGCTGGAAAGTTCCAGACCTTACAAGGCAGCTGTGGAGAACTTTGAAATTGGTCAAAAGAAAGTGAATAGCCTTCCAAGAACCTATTAACTGGCCAAAGACTTTCTGGACGCAGGGAAGTGAGTTACAGTGAAAAGGGGAAAGTTGCATTTCTCTCCAAGTCATTCACCCTCCTGACGTAGAACATAGATCAGTACAGCACAGTACAGGCCCGTCGGCTCACGATGTTGTGCCGAACCTTTTCCGAAACCAAGATCAAGCTATCCCACTCCCTATCATTCTAGTGTGCTCCATGTGCCTATCCAATAACTGCTTGAAAGTTCCTAAAGTGTCCGACTCCACTATCCCAGCAGGCAGTCCATTCCACACCCCAACCACTCTCTGAGTAAAGGACCTACCTCGTACATCCCTCCTATATCTTCCACCACGAACCTTATAGTTATGCCCCCGAGTAACAGCTACATCCACCCGAGGAAATAGTCTCTGAACGTCCACTCTATCTATCCCCCTCATCATCTTATAAACCTCTATTAAGTCGCCTCTCAACCTCCTCCGCTCTAAAGAGAAAAGCCCTAGCTCCCTCAACCTTTCCTCATAAGACCTACCCTCCAAACCAGGCAGCATCCTGGTAAATCTCCTTTGCACTCTTTCCAATGCTTCCACATCCTTCTTATAGTGAGGTGACCAGAACTGCACACAATATTCCAAATGTGGTCTCACCAAGGTCCTGTACAGTTGCAGCACAACCCCACGGCTCTTAAACTCAAACCCCCTGTTAATAAACGCTAACACATTATAGGCCTTCTTCACGGCTCTATCCACTTGAGTGTCAACCTTCAGAGATCTGTGGATATGAACCCCAAGATCTCTCTGTTCCTCCACATTCCTCAGAACCCTACCTTTGACCCTGTCATCCGCATTCAAATTAGTCCTACCAAAATGAATCACCTCGCACTTATCAGGGTTAAACTCCATCTGCCATTTTTTGGCCCAGCTCTGCATCCTATCAGTGTCTCTTTGCAGCCTACAACAGACCTCCACCTCATCCACTACTCCACCAATCTTGGTGTCATCCGCAAATTTACTGATCCACCCTTCAGCCCCCTCCTCTAAGTCATTTATAAAAATCACAAATAGCAGAGGACCCAGCACTGATCCTTGTGGTACACCGCTGGTAGCTGGTCTCCAGTCTGAAATTTTTCCATCCTTTTTCCACTTGGAAATGCATCACCGTCCCTTCAATGTCGCTGGGTCAAAATCCTGAAATTCCCCCCCTAACAGCACTCTGGGTGTGCCTATACTGCATGGACTGCAACGATTGAAGAAGGCAATTCACCACCATCTTCTCAAGGGCAATTAGGGTTAGGCAATCAATGCTGGCCTAGTCAGTGAAGGCCCAATCCTGCGGATGAGTAAAAAAAAGTAAGGCTTGTTTTTGTTTAAAAAATGTGAAATCATATTCCCTTCTCGACCATCTCCAAACGGATTGACGACAGAACTCCAATTGCGACAAGGCTAAATGTCTTTCACTCTGAGAGTTACTGTACATTTCATCCTCTCGCTCCAAACTAGATAAATCATCTATCTTCCTTCCCCTTTACAAACTCCAACTAAACTCCGGCCCTGAGCATTCCTGTAGATTTCTTCCTCCAGCTCCAAGCTTGGCAAATCTTCCAGCCTCTTTTCCCTTTCTCCACACTGAACCCAAGCTCCCACCCACATTCCTAATGATAAACAATAAATTTAGCATTTTCTCTACTTGGGTGTAAGTCTCGCTGAACATTTCTTTGCGAGCTCAACTCAGTGAGTTGCCAACTTTCCTTGTCTGTTTCCAAACTGATCTGCAGGCTACTTGATCCTGGTTTCATCCTTACAAATTTATATGCAAATAGAAAATTAACAATTTACATGGCAACTTGGCATACTTGGGATGTTGCAAATGGAAATGTAAATTACTTTATCTTCAAGACCATGGGGCGAACTTTCCTGTTCTGCCCACCACGGGAATCACAGCAGACGAAGGGCGGATCATGGAAAGGTCCGTTGACCTACTGCCTCTTGCATCTCGTTCCAGACACTCACCACCCTCTGTATGAAAAAATTGCCCCTCTGGACCCTTTTGTATCTCTCCCCTCTCACCTTAAACCTGTGCCGTCGGGTTTTAGACTCCACTACCTTTGGGAAAAGATGTTGACTATCTAACTTATCTATGCTTACATTAACACTGCAATGAAGTTACTGAAAACCCCTTAGTTGCCACATTCCGGCGCCTGTTCAGACTGAGGGAGAATTTAGCACGGCCAATGCACCTAACCAACATGCCTTTTGGAGTATCTGGAGGAAACCCATGTAGACACAGGGAGAACGTGCAAACTCCACACAGATAGTCACCCAAGCCAGGAATCGAATCCGGGTCCCTGGCGCTGTGAGGCAGCAGTGCTAACCACTGTGCTGCTGTGCTGCCCGGTCTCCCCTGGAAACTGTGTGGAGGCAGCCACAGGGGCTCCTGGGTGCTGAGGTGGGCTGTTTAATAGGATGTCTCAGTCTCTGGGTCTTGGTTCCAAAAAGAGCAGTAAAACAAAAAAAAACAGCTCTCAAGCCCTCACCCAACATCTCATCAACCACATACACTACACCATGCCCTTTCCATGCCCACTCATGCCCATGATGACTCACAATCTATGCCAACCCATGCCCCCCTCCTTCCCCATGGCCCTTAATTGTCCTGTACCAACTTACACCCTCTATGCCAACCCACCTATTATCCACCAGGGGCAGACCTCAGGAGCTTATAAAGTTCTAAGCATCTATGTCAACTTCACTATATTTAAAAAACACTCTAATTGATTAAAAACCCCATTCAATACATTTATATCTGTTCAAGTATTTAATCCCCAATAAAAACAAACATTTCCCACAAATACTTAATCCATTGTAAAAACAAACATTTATATTCATAGCCCCACATCAAAGACAGCGCATCTCTTTATGATCACTTGGAACTGCCAATCAATCTGTGAATTAACAGGCCTCTACCTTGTAATACAGATTGGTTGTGGAGAAGTAAACAGCACTAATCCTATAATAATAGCCCTCAGGTCTATGGGAACAACCATCTACTGAAAGTATAAGCACTGATTGACTTTTCAAGGAGAGGCTTTTTTAATTAATTTGAAGAGCAGATTTAAATGACTTGACAACTTGACAGTCCCACAGACTTCATTCACATTTTACGCAAAGTTATGCCTACATTTCGTTCCTCAGGGCACCTCAACCTCTCCCAAAGGGGTACCTGGCCTTTTCCCAAAAGGTATCTGACCTCTCCAATGCTTAAATCTTTTTCTCAAATGTCTAAAGCCCGCAAGTCGCATTTTTTTGGAATCCCGGTTATAAAAATTCTTTGTGTTTAGAGGCACTTGCACTTCTGAATGTGCTGCTGCCTCTGTGAACTGTGGGCGTGTGAAAAATACCTTGTCCACATTCCTCTCTGGTGAAAATGGTGGGTGCCAGGTTTGGGGGTGAGACCTGCATGTTCCGGGCTCCAGCGCCATCTTGGCTAAGGCCCTCCTGACTTTACGAAATTTCAGGCCGAAGTTAAAAGGAACAATAAATTGTGGACATGGGAGCAGGAATTTACAAAAGGACCAGCGATGGGCAGCCTAGGCTAGTGAGTGGGCCGCATGAGTTTACAAAGGATTGAGTGAGTGGGTGGATGGAGAATTGTGAGGCCGTTCATCGTGGATCCAAGGATGACAGATAAAAATATTTTCAAAATGGCGAGAGGCTGTGGAAGAATAAAGGAGTTTGGGTGTCTAGGTTCACGCGTTACTGAAAGCTAGTGGAAAAAACGCATCAGATAGGCTAATTAAATGCTGGCCTTTATCTCAAGAGAGTTGAAATACAAAAGGAAAGAGGTTATGCTTCACGTCCAAAGATGTGCGGGTTAGGTGGATTGGCCATACTAAATTGCCCCTTAGTGTCAGGGGAACTAGCTAGGGTAAATGCATGAGGTTATGGGGATGGGGCCTGGGTGGGATTGTGGTCGGTGCAGACTCGATGGGCCAAATGGCCTCCCTTTGCACTGTAAGATTCAATGATTCTGTGTAGAGTCTTTGGTCAGACTCCATTTGGGGTACTGCATTTAATTTTGTGCATCAAACCTGAGGGAGAATATATTGATCTTGGAAGAGGTAGAACATAGATTTACCAAAAAAAAACGACCAAGGCTTAAGGGTTAAATTATGAGGACATATTGCATAAACATGGATTGTACTCCTGTTGACCTTCGAAGATTGAGGGGGTAATCTAATTGAGATGTTTAAAATTACAATGGGATTCACTAGGGTAGAAGTAATTGGTTAAAAAATAAATGAGGTAAAGCAATCGCTCTTAAAATTAGAGCTGGATTATTCAGGAGTGAAGTTCGGAAGCTAACGTCTAGGCCAATGTTTTTATTTCCCATCACCCATTGAGAAGATGGTGTTGAGACACCTTCTTGGATAGCTGCAGTCCAAGTGGCACAGGTACACCCACCGTGCTGTTAGGAAGGGAGTTCCAGTTGGTTGATGTAATTGCAATTATTAAGGTAGTAATTCTGTGCACTACAGAGTCAACCTGGCCTGATGGCTAGGATGGTGAATGGTCGGTGGACAAAAGTGTATGGGATTTATTGCACTATTTTTGGGAGGCCCATTGGTTTGTTTCACAATTTTGGTACCAGGAAATACTGGTGGAAATACTACTCCCACCTGCCCGATTGCATCAATCTGCAGCACGCTGCCTTTGCTCTTTCAGACAAGGTACAGAATCAGTATTAGTATCAGACCACTTGGAGGAAGATTGGAGGGAGGGGGGGCTTCCCGGACATATTTGTGTGGCATTCAAGTTTGCGTGTCTGATTAAATTCTAGAAAGTCCCTACCGCAGCCTACTTAACACCTAAAATGCGGGGGGAAGACTAGCAGAGTAACAGTGAGAAATATTGAAAAAGCTTGAACCTAAAATCTCTTGGGATTCGACCTGAAAGATACACATATAGTATCCGTATCAGGTGCTGATCGAAAGCGATATGTAACCAGCGAGGAACGTGTTCATTATTTGTTCACTTGACAAAATGTTCATTTCGGGAAATCATTGATAAACATCCAAACACCGCAATGGATCAGTGTTGTAAGCGTTAGTTGAAATAAGTGCGCACAATGCGTTTTGGTTTCAGATCATCGAAGTATGAGTAAGACAATATGGATTGAACATGGATGAAAGTAATTCAACTCAAAGCAACTTTACATTGCAGGAGAGGGTCCATTATCTTTGTGCAGTAAGATGGGAGAAGGTGTCTTTAAAAAAATAATGCCGGGGCTAAGCATGTAGCACAGATACGCATGGAGCCAAGCTTGTATTGTTCTTTGTCTCCAGGTCATGTTTTTTGTAATGGCTGCAAAGAGATATTTACTGTCACCTTGTATAACATATCTATCCCTAGTATATAAGCCGAGATGTCACCGGTGATGGGATGGTATCATTACAAGATTAACGGTTTACATGGGTAGCTTCCATTATATGGTGGATGTAGGAATTCATAATGGATATATAAACTGAGGTCGGAATATACAGGCTTTAAAATGGGGACTGAATTACACCTGAGAGAGCTGGTTTAATTATTGGCGCCCATGTATGCTTTTTCTTTTTTTTTAATTCATTCATGGGACATGGGCATCGCTGGCTGGCCAGCATTTATTGTCCATCCCTAGTTGCCCTTGGAGGGCAGTTGAGAGTCAACCATATTGTCGTAGCTCTGGAGTCACATGTAGGCCAGGCCAGGTAAGGACAGCAGATTTCCTTCCCTAAAAGGACATTAGTGAACTAGATGGTTTTTTCTGATAATCGACAATGGTTTCATGGTCATCAGTGGATTCTTAATTCCAGACTTTTTACTGAATTACTTAAGAACCCAGCTAGTTCCCAAATGTCTGTCAATGTCCCTTAGGGGAGGAAATCTGCATTTCCCCGTTACCTGGCCTGGCCTACATGTTACTCCAGATGCACAGCAATGTGGTTGACTCTTAAGCGCCTTAGCAAGCCACTGAGTTGTATCCAACCACTCCTTAGGTTGTACATTCCAAACCCACTACCATCCAGATAGAAGGACAAGGACAGGAGATACATGGGAGCACCACCACCTGGAAGTTCCCCTCCAAGTCACTCACCATCTTGCCTTCGAAATATTGCCGTTCCTTCACTGTCGTTGAGTTAAAATTCACTCTCTCCCAGAGGGTGTACCTCTGGGACTGCAGTGGTTCAAGAAGGCAGCTCATCTTCTCAAGCGCAAGTAAGGATGGGGAAGCATGATGGCATGGTAGTTAGCACTGCTGCTTCACAGCGCCAGGGACCTGGGTTCGATTCCCGGCTTGGGTCACTGTCTGTGTGGAGTTTGCACGTTCTCCCCATGTCTGCATGGATTTCCTCGGATGCTCCGGTTTCCTCCCACATTTTGAAAGATGTGCTGGTTAGGTGCATTGACCCGAACAAAGAACAATACAGCACAGGAACAGGCCCTTCGGCCCTCCAAGCCCGCGCCACTCCCTGGTCCAAACTAGACCATTCTTTTGTATCCCTCCATTCCCACTCCGTTCATATGGCTATCTAGATAAGTCTTAAATGTTCCCAGTGTGTCCGCCTCCACCACCTTGCCCGGCAGCGCGTTCCAGGCCCCCACCACCCTCTGCGTAAAATACGTCCTTCTGATATCCGTGTTAAACCTCCCCCCCCCTCACCTTGAACCTATGACCCCTCGTGAACGTCACCACCGACCTGTGAAAAAGCTTCCCACCGTTCACCCTATCTATGCCTTTCATAATTTTATACATCTCTATTAGGTCACCCCTCATCCTCCGTCTTTCCAGTGAGAACAACCCCAGTTTACCCAATCTCTCCTCATAACTAAGCCCTTCCATACCAGGCAACATCCTGGTAAACCTCCTCTGCACTCTCTCTAAAGCCTCCACGTCCTTCCGGTAGTGTGGCGACCAGAACTGGGCGCGGTATTCCAAATGCGGCCGAACCAACGTTCTATACAACCGCAACATCAGACCCCAACTTTTGTACTCTATGCCCTGTCCTATAAAGGCAAGCATGCCATATGCCTTATTCACTACCTTCTCCACCTGTGACGTCACCTTCAAGGATCTGTGGACTTGCACACCCAGGTCCCTCTGCGTATCTACACCCTTTATGGTTCTGTCATTTATCGTATAGCTCCCCCGTAAGTTAGTTCTACCAAAATGCATCACTTTGCATTTATCTGGATTGAACTCCATCTGTCATTTCTTTGCCCAAATTTCCAGCCTATCTATATCCTTCTGTAGCCTCTGACAATGTTCCTCACTGTCTGCAAGTCCAGCCATTTTCGTGTCGTCCGCAAACTTACTGATCACCCCAGTTACACCTTCTTCCAGATTGTTTCTATAAATCACAAACAGCAGAGGTCCCAATACAGAGCCCTGCGGAACACCACTAGTCACAGGCATCCAGCCGGAAAAAGACCCTTCCACTACCACCCTCTGTCTTCTGTGACCAAGCCAGTTCTCCACCCATCTAGCCACCTCCCCCTTTATCCCATGAGATCCAACCTTTTGCACCAACCTACCATGAGGGACTTTATCAAACACCTTACTAAAGTCCATATAGACGACATCCACGGCCCTTCCCTCGTCAACCATTCTAGTCACTTCTTCAAAAAACTCCACCAGGTTAGTGAGGCATGACCTCCCTCTCACAAAACCATGCTGACTATCGTTAATGAGTTTATTCCTTTCTAAATGTGCATACATCCTATCTCTAAGAATCCTCTCCAACAACTTCCCGACCACGGACGTCAAGCTCACCAGCCTATAATTTCCCGGGTTATCCTTCCTACGCTTCTTAAATAACGGGACCACATTAGCTATCCTCCAATCATCTGGGACCTCACCTCAGGAGTCGGGCTATGGTGACTAGGGGAATTTCACAGTAACTTCATTGCAGTGTTAATGTAACCCTTACTTGTGACTAATAAATAAACTTTAACTTTTAGGATGGGCAATTACTGCTGGCCTTGCCGCAAAGCCCACATCCCATACATGAATAATAGAATAGGTACACTCACAGTGTGGTGAGGAAGACAGTTCCAGGATTTTGATCCAGCCACAGTGAAGTCAGTATGTGACTTTGTGGAAACTTCCAGAGGTGGCTTTCCCTGGCATCTACTGCCCTTGTCCTTCTAGATGGTAGCGGTCGTGGATTCGCTGTCTAAGGAGCCTCGGTGAGTTTTTCTGCCCATGCGTTTTCCCTCTCCCTGCTGCCCTGTCCACCCTGACCCCCCACCCCCTTGTCCACTCACTGTAGCCAACCACCTGGGCTCTGGTGGGGCCCCTGGATTCACCTGATGCTTGGCTCCATCACAGAGCTCTCCTACGGGCTGTACTCCCAGCAGCGACCACCGCTCGCCATGGCGCTGATGGAACCAAAGAGCTAGCAGCCATTTGATTGGCCGGTAGCACCCAAGAGATGGAACTTTCTCTTCAATGGGGGTATGAGTCTCATTTCAAGCCAATTGACAGCCAAGCAAGGATTGTCCACTCCTTAGCTGGAATTTTACCATCCCGCCCACCACGAGAATCGGAGCGGGTGAGGGGCGAACCATGGAAAGGTCCGTTGATCTCAGAGGCGGCTGTAAAATCCCGCCCCTTCTGTACAATTCAGCCCCATGAGAATGCCAGGTTGTCGCACCAATGACCTTTAAAGAAGGAAAATGCCACCCTGATCTGGCCTGTCCCATGTGACTCCAGACCCAGAGTGGTATCATTGACTATTAACTGCTCTCTGAAATGGCCCAACAAGCCATTCCGTTGTAATCAAGGAGTCTGCTCATTGTCACCTCCTGAAGATAAACAATCGCCTTGTCAGCGATGCCCACATCCTGTGAATACATTTTTTAAAAAATGGATCAGATGGGAGATAGTAAGCTGGGGACAGGAGCGCCGAAGACGAAAGAATGTTTAAGAAACTAAACTGTTGCCGAGGCTTTGTGGCAACTGCGGGGCTAAAGGAAACATGGGATGAGGGAAGAGTTTTGTTCGATAGGGGAAGGCATGGAAATGACGATGTTGGTTGTGAGAGTTACAAGGAAGTGGTTGGAGATGACTTACTGTGATTGAGACCATGGAAGTACAGCGGTCACAGGACCAACAGCACTTTATTCAGCAATACTTGCAGGTGATGATATCTTAGCAGATGATACAAGCTCTGAGAGATTAGCAGGTGCATCTACAGATGACACCAGCTCGAGGAGGGGTTTGCTACAGTTTAAAGATTTGGAACCTTCAAGCTTTTTTCAAATTGTTGTCCACCGCTCCATCTGAAGTAAGGATCACTCCTTTTGATTCTCGAGTGAAGTGAAGTCTGGTCTATCAATCTCTAGTTCCCTTCAGAATGTACGCATAAGTAGAAGCAACAAATCATTTTACAATTATTTGAGTGAATAAGGACTTTTGGCTTATGTAATATATTTGGAGTATTGTGTGCCGTTCTGGTTGCCACACTACCAGGAGGACATGGAAGCTTTGGAGAGACTGCAAAGAAAGTTCACCAGGATGTTGCCTGGTCTCGAGGGTGTTGACCATGAGGAGAGGTTGAATAAAGTAGGATTGTTTTCACTGGAAAGACAGAGGCTGAGGGGAGACCTGATAGAGGTGTACAAAATTATGAGAGGCATAGACAGGGTGGATAGTCAGGGGCTTTTTCCCAGGGTGGAAGTGTCGATTACAAGGGGGCGCAGGTTCAAGCTGAGAGGGGGAAAGTTTAAGGGAGATGTGTGAGGGAAGTATTTCAGGCAGAGTGATGGGTGCCCAGAACGTGCTGCCAGAGGAGGTGGTGGAAGCAGGAACATCAGCAACATTTAAGAGGCATCTGGATAGGTACATGAATAGGGAGAGAATAGAAGAATACAGTCCGAGTGAGGGCAGAAGGTTTTTTTTATTTAGTCAGGCATCGTGATCGACACAGGCTTGGAGAGCCGAAGGGCCTGTTCCTGTGCTGTACTTTTCTTTGTTCTGGTATCACTTTTCCCAACTTACCATCTTCCCGTTACAACTTCTAACTTGAACAAGCAGAGAGAGGACCTTGATTGACCAATTTATCCAAGGTGCAGTTCCTCTGACTATGCTTAATTTCTGTTTCAATACCACAATCTCCTGGCCTAGACTGCTAACTGAGCAAATCGGATACTGATAAATAGAAGCTGTTCAGAATGTAGTGATGAGGAAATGATCCTCATTCCGTGGCAAGTACAAATTCATGCTTTATTTTCTTTGGTGCTAAGGTGAGGGGTGGTGGTTAGAGAGATAAAAGGGAGTCATTAGTATGAATAATTGGCCTGAACTCCATAGTAACGGATACTGAGATCAAAAAGATGCGAGAATGCTAAGTATAATCGTGCTACTAAATGAGAGGATGATTATATAGCGTCTCAATCTCTGAGCCAAGAGCTCCAGGTCCCACTTCGCGACCTGATGGTCATGGATGTGTACATAATGTGGCCAAAACAGGTTGATTATTTTATGTTTGGAGGTCTGATATTGAAGACTAGTAAGGACCACGAGGTCAGTAGTAATAAAGTAACGGAACAGTTTATTACACGTCTTTCTCCAAGCACAGTCAATACCAGACTGCCCAGGCAAGTTCCACCTAAGGTGGGGCTTGAGACCCAGGTCATCTGACCCATTCTCTTAAAGGGGCATGCCCCACCATATGTAACAATTATCAGTGTGTAAACCTTTCCAATACCCCCCGCCCCCGATGGCAGGCGGTAGAAGCGGGAGAGTTTCCTCATCAGCCATATTGGCAGAAGGCAACAGCTAACCCACTGTCTTAACTTTGCCAAGAATAATCTTGGACCAATCCAATGGAAGTCCATGGTTGCTAATGCCCTCCAAGGGCCTATGGAGGAGGGTGAAAAGAGCAGGCTACCAATTGTGTGTCATACTTGGTTCTTTTATACTGTGGTGGCAAGTTCCAAGGAGGAAAGTTGGCAGAAGGGAAAATCCAAATGATCCCAGAAACCGCAAGACTGAGTCTTATTAATTTGTACAAATCTTCTCAAGGCTAGGATTCATTTCTAGCCTTTAATTCCTTCTGGATATCTATTGTTTTGTAATGGTAACAAATTTAAAATCTTTAAGTTTGAAAATGGCCTACCAGTAATGAGCTGCCCTGGGAGATGGTTGTGGTGTGACATGTGTTGGCATGCTTCAGTCTTTGGGAGACTCTTTTCCATTTATTGCAGAATGGTAATCCATTTCAGAAGGGGATCAGCAAAAGAAGATGCTGAACTTTATTGTAAATTGGATTACATGTTTAGGTAATTCCTACTAATTTTATTCGATATCTGTGGTTGCATGGACATTGACTGCTTGGCTGCCAGTTTAAACCATATATCCTGTTAACTAAATTTCTTCCTTATAGCTCACTGCTATGTTTGGCAGTGCTGCACTCACCATATGTCTGTATAATAGTTGTGTTCATACTTGACAAAAAACAATGTTTATACAGGCTAATTGAGATCCCTAACTATCCATCCAATAGCAATATCCTCTCCAAAGACAATTTGTCCAGCATTGAGGTGCTAATTTAACTGCAATTATATAGGGCATTGGTGAGGACACACCTGTAGTATTGTGGCCATGATGTGGAGATGCCTGCATTGGACTGGGGTGGGCACAGCAAGAAGTCTTACAACTCCAGGTTAAAGTCCAACAGGTTTATTTGGAACCGCGAGCTTTTGGAACGCTGCTCCTTCATCTGATGTGCCACTCACCTGATGAAGGAGCAGTGCTCTGGCAGCTCATGATTCCAAATAAACCTGTTGGACTTTAACCTGGTGTGTTGTGAGACTTCTCACTGTGGAGTATTGTGTGCAGTTTTAGTACCCTTATCTGAGGAAGGATGTCCTTGCTATAGAGGGAGTGCAGCAAAGGTTTACCAAGCTGATTCCTGGGATGCTAGGTCTGCTATACGAGGAGAGACTAAGTCGGTTAGGATTATATTCACTGGGGTTTAGAAGAGTGAGAGGGGAGCTCATAGGAACGTATAAAATTCTAACAGGGTTATACAGGGTAACTTCAGAAAGAATGTTCCCGATGGCGGGGGAGTCCAGAACTAGGGGTCATAGTTTGAGGATAAGGGGTAAACCTTTTAGGACTGAGGTGAGGAGAAATTTCTTCACCCAGAGGTTGGTGAGTGTGTGGAATTCACCACCACAGAATGTAGTTGAAATCAAAACGTTGTGTGATTTCAAGAAGAAATTATATATAGCTCTTGGGGCTAAAGGGATCAAGGGATATGGGGGAGAATGGGGGATCAGGATATTGAATTCGATGATCAGTCATGATAATAATGAATGGCAAAGCAGGCTCAAAGGGCCAAATGGCTTATTCCTGCTTCTAGTTTCTATGTAATCACTCAAAACCAGAGTGGGACATGTCGTTTGTGAACTTGACATCAAACACCTGAAGCAACTGCTCTACTCAGAACTCGACAGGAGATTCCTAGGAGGACAGCGGGAACATGTTAGGGGTGTCCTCAAAACATCCCTGAAGACTGTCAAACTTCCCCGTTGACTCATGGGCGACCCTGGCTTGTGACCAAAGAAATGGAGAAGGCTAGTTCAGGAAGGCACTGAACACATCAAGAGACTTCATCGAGAAGATGCGGAGGTGAAGTTGTGGTGTCGGAGGGATTGCATCAACCTCCAAATAACCCATCTACCCAACCCTTCAAGCACCACCTACCCATCATGAGGCAGAGTCTGCAGATCACTCAGTGGGCTGTCCAGACACCTCAGAATCCATCCAACTGGAGTGGAAGCAAGTCATCCTCGATCCCGCGTGGCTGCCTTAGAGAGAAGAAGACTCAGACATGCAGCAACCAGAGATCCTCATAGAATCATAGAATCCCTACAGTGCAGAAGGAGGCCATTCCGCCCATTCAGCCTACACCGACAGCAATCCCAGCCAGGTCCTATCCCTGTAACCCCACATATTTACCCTGCTAACCCTCCTGTCACTAAGGGGCAATTTAGCATGGCCAATCCACCTAACCTACACATCTTCGGGCTGTGGGAGAAAACATAGAAACATAGGAACCCTACAGTGCAGAAGGAGGCCATTTGGCCCATCGAGTCTGCACCGACAACAATCCCACCCAGGCCCTATCCCTGTAATCCTACATATTTACCTCACTAATCCCTCTAACCTATGCATCCCAGATGCTAAGGGGCAATTTAGCATGGCCAATGCACCTAACCAGCACATCTTTGGACTGTGGGAGGAAATAGGAGCACCCGGAGGAAACCCATGGAGACACAGCGAGAATGTGCAAGCTCCACACAGACAGTGACCTGAGGCTGGAATCAAACCCAGATCCCTGGCGCTGTGAGGCAGTAGTGCCAACCACTGTGCCACCCATGAGATGGTCTTACACTGAGAGCAACATTGGTTGATCTATTTGGACAAGATTGCAGTACTTGCATCTGTAATTGTGATTAGAATGATTTGAATTTCTAACACAATGGTTACATATGTTAAACCCACACAGGATGCTTTGTGGTGAAAAATTAGTTGACTGCCTTAATGCAGTACATGACATCATGTTACCCTTTATCTGACAGTGATGTTTACTGGCATATGATTAAAAGCAAAACCTGGAAGAATCTCATTGTTCTCTGAACCTCTGTATAGTTTTGCTGAGGTAGTCATGCATTGGTTTATTGGCTGTTAACTGCTTGGTGAAAGTATCATACATCACTTCTGATTTCGATAACTATCACGAAAGACTGAATAAGGCTGAGGCTCTTTTCTATATATAAGAGAAAGCGGAGGGGTGAGAAAATACAGCCCTTTAATATGTTGAGAGGATTTGGTAAGATGGAGAAAATGTTTCCACTAATGGGAGAATCCAAAAGTAGGGCCGTACACCTAAGAGACTCACTAATAAAACCAATAAGGAACTCAAGAGAAACGTATTTACCCAGTGAGTGGTTGAAATGTTGAACTTCCTACCACAGAGAGTGTTTGAGGTGAATAGCATCGATGTGTTTAAGGGGAATCTGGATAAGTATGGGAGGGAGAAAGGAATAGAAGGTGATGCTGGTTAGATTTTAAAAAGTAGGATGGGGGAGGCATATATGCAGCATGAATCCTGGCATAGATTAGTTTGGCTGTACAGCTTGTTTTCGTGCTGCAAATTACGCCAATTTTATCTTCAGAAATGAAAGTGTGCGTCTGTGTGTGTGTGAGCACTGCATTGAAGTTACTGTAAAAACCCTCTAGTCATGAAGACACGGGGAGAACGTGCAGACTGCACAGACAGTGACCCAAGCTGGGAATCGAACCCGAGTCCCTGGCACTGTGAGTCAGCAGTACTAACCACTGTGCCACCGAGCTGTCCCAGTGGTGTGCAGAAGGAGGCCATTCAGCCCATCGCGTTTGCTCAGACTTTCTGAAAGAGCATGCTACCCAGACCCACACCACCCCCCCCCGCGGCCCCCCCCCCAATCCTATAACTTCACACATTTACCATGGCTAATCCACCTAACCTGCACATCTTTGGACACTAAGGGGCAATTTAGCATGGCCAATGCACTTAACCTGCACATCTTTGGACTGTGGGGGGAAAGCAGAGCACCCAGAGGAAACTCAGATACAGGGAGAACGTGCAAACGCCACACAGTCAGTCAGCCAAGGCCGGAATCGAACCCGGGTCCCTGGCACTGTGAGGCAGCAGTGCTAACCACTGTGCCACCATGCCGCCCACAGCGTATGATAACCTAGCGTGCGTTAAATATTCCCTAATTGCTATGATATGATGGGGTGGCATTTTAACCTGATGCATCCCTAGTTATTCCAGTGGTGTTGAGGAACTCAGATTTGTGGCGAACTACTGTTTTGCCACTTCTCAGCACACCCCTGTCATTTGGCCACTTTCCTGTATTTGTGTCGACAGAGTATTTTAGGCAGCACCCTCGGCAGATATCTACTCGACTGATCCTTTGTGATCCCTTTGATTTTTTTTTTTATCTCTCTGTGAATTTATCTTGACCCTGAGATGACTTGACTTGTTTTGAACTGCACTTAAAAGGAGTTGTTCCGGCAAGATTAAATTCGTTGGTGGCAAACGGGCTGACACAGCGAATCCACTACGAGCAAAATTACACTTTTGATCTAATTTTCACAAAAGAGCAGCAAAAAAACTGAGCCTCTTTGTTGGATCGCGGCCAAGCCCACCATTTTGGAGAAGTGCCAAATCTGGAAGCTACAGCTGCATGTTCCACCCACTGTAGCCTGACCTTGTTACCCTGACAGCGCATGCAACAATACTCTAAATCTTACAAGGACTTAGCACTGATTGAGCAACTTTCAATAAATGGTGCTTCTACCAGTTATGCTTCGAGGCTTGGGAAAAATGATCGATGTTTTGCAGGTGATAAAATAATTTGACACAAGTGTTACCGCAGTCAAGCCTCTCCCATCCTCAGCGTTCAGTTCCTTTTTAAGGAAGAAGGAAACTGGAGAAAGTTCAGGCGTTCTCTTTCTACCATCTCCATCGCAACTCTCGTCCTCAGAGCCTCCCCGCCCTACCCCCATTCAATCCAATAATTGGCTTGTTTACAGATACACGGATCACACAATTATCATGTTGCCCTTGTGGGTGGTGGCACAGTGGTTAGCGCTGCTGCCTCACAGCGACAGGGACCTGGGTTCGATTCCTGGCTCGGGTCACTGTCTGTGTGGAGTCTGCACGTTCTCCCCGTGTCTGCGTGGGTTTCCTCCGTGTGCTCCGGTTTCCTCCCACAGTCTGAAAGACGTGCTGGTTAGGTGCATTGCCATGCTGAATTCTCCCTCAGTGTACCCGAACAGGCGCCGGAGTGTGGTGACGAGGGGATTTTCACAGTAACTTCCTTGCAGTGTTAATGTAAGCCGACTTGTGACTAATAAATAAACTTTGGTGTTACAATCCCTGTAGAGACATTGACTTTTAAAAAGAAGTTCCAACTTCCATTAAAAAGCTGAAAGGATGGCACGACAAGATTTCACCTTTTAAGACCTTTACTGTAACAAACAAACTAAAAGCAATATGACTAAACGCTATTTTAGGTAACTTGTACGTTAACGACAGAACAGGACTTTCCCTTTTCACTTTTAACATAACCAAATATCCCACTTCACGGTTATTTTTATTCATTTGTGGAACATGGGCATCGCTGGCTGGGCCAATATTTATTGCCCATCCTCAGTTGCCCTTGAGAAGGTGGTGGTGAGCTGCCTGCTTGAAACGCTGCAGTCCTCATGCTGTGGGTTGACCCTCAATGCCATTAGGGAGGGAATTCCAGGATTTTGACCCAGCGACTAAAGGAACAGTGATATTTGTCCAAGTCAGGATGGTGAGTGGTTTGGAGGGACACTTGCAGGTGGTGGTGTTCCCATGTATCTGCTGCCCTTGTCCTTCCAGATGGAAGTGGTTGTGTGTTTGGTGGATGATTTCACACTATCCCTTAAGTAGACATTCAGTTCTTCTGGGATCAGCCTAAATGATTCTTAGCTCCCAAGGGTTTACTTCTGTTTTTTTTCCCTTTTCCAGCCTGTTACCTTGTGACCCAGGAACTGTCTTTCCTGGTGAAGGTTTTTTCTCTGGCTCTAGCTAGGCTAATATTCCTGCCCCCATTCTAAATCCTCAGGAATTTGGTTTTCTTTATCCAAGCACGAGCTCCTATCTACTTTCCTGCATGATGAATCGCATAAACTGCTGCCCCTAGATTCTCTCTCTCTTTCTCTCTCTCAGATCCCTATAGGCAGGCACGTCTGTGAGTTTCTGGGATGCCATTTGGGAAGCCTGTAACTCTTTGTGTAAGGACCCTTTCCCCCTCAAATTCCATAGGGTGTTGCATAGAGCGTTGGTGAGGCCACACCTGGAGTATTGTGTGCAGTTTTGCTGTCCTCATCTGAGGAAGGATGCCCTTCCTGTAGAGGGGAGTACAGCGAAGGTTTATCAGTCTGATTCCTGGGATGGCAGGTCCGTCATGTGAGGAGAGACTCAGTCGGTTAGGATTACGTTGACTGGAGTTTAGAAGAGTGAGAGTGGATCTCATAGAAACTTATAAAATTCTAACCGGGTTAGACAGGATAGATTCAGAAAGAATGTTCCCAATGCTGGGAGAGTCCAGAATTAGGGGCCATAGTTTGAGGATAAGGGGTAAACCTTTTAGAATTGAGGTGAGGAGAAATTTCTTCTCCCAGAGGGTGGTGAGTGTGTGGAATTCACTACCACAGAAAGTAGTTGAAGCCAAAATGTCTGATTTCAAGAAGTAATCAGACTTAGCTCAAGGGATATGGGGGGAAGGGGGGATCAGGAAATTGAATTCGATGATCAGCCATGATCAAGGTGAATGGCGGGGAAGGCTCGAAGGGCCAACTGGCCTACTCCTGCTTCTAATTTCTATGTTTCTTTGTTAAAATCAATATGAATCACATAGGTCATTATTCCAGGTAGAAATGTTGATCAGCTAACCTTTAGATTCCCCAAATTCATTCCATTCCAACTTAAAACCAATGGCTAATTCCAGCATAACCGTTTATAAAACCTGGCATTTTTAATATTGTCCTGGGACTCTGGAGGCTATGATGTGGAGATGCCAGTGTTGGACTGGGGTAAGCACAGTAAGAAATCTCACAACACCAGGTTAAAGTCCAACAGGTTTATTGGTAGCACGAGCTTTCAGAGCGCTGCCCCTTCATCAGGTGGAAGAAGGAGCGACACTCCGAAAGCTTGTGCTACCAAATAAACCTGTTGGACTTTAACCTGGTGTTGTGAGACTTCTTACTCTGGAGGCTAACAGTCTATCCAATGTCAGCACAGATGCTTCTGCCATCACCTTGCACCATCTTCCCAGTAAAACAACCCGGGCCTCTCTTTAATCTTCTCCCAGGTCTACCGTCAGCAGAATTCAGAGCAGGCCCCAGGAACTCCACCCCCCCTCCCCCCACCTTCATTCCTCCAATTTACCCTAAATTAAACATACAATCCCCAAAATAACAATCTTATAAACTTCATACTTGTTACAACAACAGCAGCAATGTTTGAAAAAAAAAATGACCAAAACCACATGTATATTCCCAGATTGCGAATTCTTCTTTTTTAGACGTCATGGTTTCTAGAAAGGAAAACAGTTTGTAAACCTTATGCGGGTTTTCAGCTGGCTCCAGACAGACTGACTGTTGTTTGCATCTCCAGTCCATTTCGTTGCAAGTGGGGTCATCGAGTAAGTGGCAAGCAGAGAACTCTATCTCACTCTCACACGCATTCACTCTCTCTCTCTCTCTCTCAGTAGCAACCGGTTTTCCAGATTTTTCAAAGCAAAAAGATCACTCATCCAAAACTCAAGTTGAGCCACGTTCTAAAAATAAAACAGCAAGTACGCTGCCTGTGATTTTATTCAGTGAAAATAACATGCAATGAAATACATAATTTTAACATAAGTTCAACATAATTTTCCCAGTTGTGGATCGAGAGTTAAATTTGCCGAGATATTGTTATTCTCTTCAGCACGAAGGAGAGGGTGTGGTGTCAAACATGCTGAAATTTCCACTGATACTGGGTGGGCACGGTGGCACAGTGGTTAGCACTGCTGCCTCACAGCGCCAGGGACCCAGGTTCGATTCCCCGTCTGTGCACAATCTGCACGTCCTCCCCGTGTCTGCGTGGGTTTCCTCCGGGTGCTCCGGTTTCCTCCCACAGTCTGAAAGACGTGCTGGTTAGGTGCATTGGCCATGCCAAATTCTCCCACAGTGTACCCGAACAGGCGACTAGGGGATTTTCACAGTGACTTTATTGCAGTGTTAATGTAAGCCTACTCGTGACATTAATAATAAATAAACAAACTTAAGATGACTGATTCCCCCAGGAGATTCAGGCATTGTGTGCATGGAAATTCTTGAGTTTTGAAATGACACAACAGCAATTTACTTGGGTAGCTCCTATGTTTTGATAATTTCTTTACATAGAATCCCTGCAGTGCAGAAGGTGGCCATTCAGCCCATTGAGTCTGCACCGACTCTGACAGAGTTTTTTACCCAGACCCTCTCCCCCGCCCTATTCCCATAACAACACACATTTCCCATGGTTAATCCACATGGTTAACCGACACATCTTGGGACACGAAGGAGCAATTTAACATGGCCAATCCATCATCTAACTCTCACATTTCTGGACTGCATTTCTGGGTGCTCCGATTTCATCCCACAGTCTGAAAGATGTGCTGGTCAGGTGCATTAGCTATGCTAAATGTTCCCTCCGTATACCCGAAGAGGTGCCGGAGTGTGGCATCTAGGGGATTTTCACAGTAACTTCATTGCAGTGTTAATGTACGCCTGCTTGTGACACTAATACTTAAACTCAAACTTACTGTCAGTCCTACTGAGATTTTCCTGCATTCTCTGCTTTTGTTTCGGATTCCAGCATCCACGGTATTTGGCTTTTATTATGGAAGAGAGTCAATAGCTGGTTGTCAGACAGCTGGCCATGAGTGGTCAGTGTGTCCAGTAGAGTGGTCATCAGTGGAATCTTCCAGGCAAAAGTGGTCACGAGCTTTGATCCCAAATCCACAGTCCCAACCTTGCATTTGCCTCGGAGAATTCAAAGAACAAAAAACAAAGAACAGTACAATACAGGAACAGGCCCTTTGACCCTCCAAGCCTGTGCCGATCACATTGTCCTATCTAGACCAACCGCTTATACCCCTCCGTTCCCTGATTGTTCATATGTCTATCCAGATGGGTCTTAAATGTGGCTAACGCAACTGCCTCAACCACCTCACTTGGCAGTGCATTCCAGGCCCCCACCGCCCTCTGTGTAAAAAAACTTCCCCCCGCACATCTCCACTGAACCTTCCCCCCTTATCTTGAACTTGTGCCCCCTTGTAATTGTCATTTCTGCCCTGGGTAAAAGTTCCAACTGTTCACCCTATCTCTACCTCTCATAATTTTATAAACTTCTATCAGGTCTCCCCTCAGCCTCCGTCTTTCCAGGGAGAACAATCCCAGTTTATTCAATCTCTCTTCATAGCTAATACCAGGCAACGTCCTGGTAAACCTTTTCTGTACTCTCTCCAAAGCCTCCATCTCCTTCTGGTAGTGCGGTGACCAGAATTGGACACAGTATTCCAAATGTGGCCGAACTAATGTTGTATACAACTGTAACATAATTTGCGCCGTCCGATGAAGGGAAGCATGCCATTTATCGTGCCATTCCTGGGCAATTTGATTATTTTAAAATTGGGAGTTTAGGTAAACAAATTGTAACGTGAAAATCTATCAATCCTGCACGTGACTCAGTAAATTTAGAGAAAGTGGCTTCCCAAAGCAAATTTTAGAAAAACCAAAAGGGTTAATTAATGTTGGAATTTTAGGAGTTGATTAAAAAAAAACTTTCGGAGCTGAAACAAAAATGCCATTCATCAGGCAGAGCAGATATTCATAATGAAGTGACTGGGGCCATGCAAGAATAGGCATGTCAAGGTGTATGAAGAGGTCACACTGTCTGGGTAAATAAAGAGAAGAATGAACAAAGGTCCCAATCAAACTAAGGCGCTTTATTGTAGCTTCAGAGCCGACACAGGAAAGGATGTGTCTCTCCAAACTTGACTGACACTTTAGAATGGATCCAGGTAACAGAATGAATCACCTTGATAGTTTACATGCTCCCTGAAATGGTATTCATCTTGTTTAATTCAAAGGTGCATAAAAGCTCAGTGCAAAGCTGCAAAGGTTTATAATAGAGAGTATGTTAAAAGTTGTGAAGAGGTTAGGAAGCAGGTGTTCAATTGAAACACATTGGGATAATGGCCAGTCTGTTTTAAGAGGTGTTGGTGGTGAATGGGGTGGGGGGGGGGATATTGGCCCGGTCCCAGG
This sequence comes from Mustelus asterias, assembly GCF_964213995.1. Lineage (NCBI taxonomy): Eukaryota > Metazoa > Chordata > Chondrichthyes > Carcharhiniformes > Triakidae > Mustelus > Mustelus asterias. The sequence goes on from NC_135805.1 coordinate 25,149,293, forward strand.
ATGTATTCCAGTCACCTCCCTCTTCCTAATGTCCAGGTCCATTACCTCATATTGGGCGCATTCCCCATCAACTGCTTAACCCAAGTCCTCGTGTAAGGAACGAATAGATGCAGATATTTGCACTGATGTCCCACTTGTCACAAATTTAACCTGCACTGGGGTTTTGGCATCTTTAATGATAGTGGAGAGTGCATAGTCCTGGAGGACTGTCTCAAGGCTGAAGTTGGCATCCACAAAGACCACCATGTTCTGATACAGATAGACAGACAGACAGATAGATATTTGCATGTATATAGTGCTGTCCAACACTGCCGGACACCTCAAAGTGCCGCACAGCTGAAGAAGTACTTTTTTTGGCACTGTAGTCATTATGGTGATGTGGGAAGCACTGCCACTAATTTGCATGCAGCAAACTCACACGAACCGCAATGTGTTAATGACCAGATAACCTGTTCTTGATGAGGTTGATTGAGGGATGAATATTCGCCAGGACATTGGAGATAGCTCACCCTTTTCTTCTTCAAAATACTGCCATGGGATCTTTTGTATTAGGGGAGGCAAACCCTTGGTTTAACATCTAAAAGACAGCACCTCGAACAGTGCACTGCTCCCTCAGCGCTTAGTAGGGGAGGCAGTGGCGCAGTGATATTGTCACAGGGTAAGTAATCCAGAGACCCAGGATAATGATCTGGATTCGTAATCCCACCATGGCAGATGGTGAAATTTGAATTCAATAAAAACCTGGAATTAAAAGTCCATGAGAGAAGACCAGAGATCATAAAAACCCATCTGGTTCACTAATGTCCTTTAGGGAAGGAAATCTGCCATCCTCCATGTGACTTCAGACCCACAGCAATGTGGTTGACATTTAACTGCCCCTTCAAGGGCAATTAGGGATGGGCAATAAATGATGACACCCACGTCACGTAAAAAAAACTTCACTGGAGTGTCCGCCTAGATGTCCCTTGCATCTGTTCAGCCAAATGTTTGGAGGTCTCCTTTAAATTACTGGACTTGAGAGAAACCCACTACCACCAATCTGTTTTGGTTAGCGTGGTCAAGATAGTGAGAGCAATGCACTGTAGATCCAGATTAGTATGCCATAAATGCACATCATTTGAAAGAAATGAGTCCGGTGCTATTTTCAGAAAACATATTACAAATGGAGGATGTTCCTCACAATGGTATTGAAGATATTCGCAGTCGCTGGGTCAAATTCTTGGAATTCCCTCCCTAATAGCATTGTGGCTCAACCCACAGAACATGGACTGCAGCGATTCAAGAAGGCAGCTCACCATCACCTTCTCGAGGGCAACTAGTGATGGGCAATAAATGCTGGCCAGCCAGCGACGCCCAAGTCCCACGAATTAATTTTTTTTAAAATTGGCCGGAATTCCCCGGCCTCACATGTCCTGTCAGCGGGAATGGAGAATTTGGAGTTCATCTCAATCTCCATTCACAGCAGCGGTACTGGAGAATCCCAGCCCCGGGCGAGGTCGATGAATTCTGGCCATTATTGATGAGTCTATTAACCAGGGTGTGTAATAATGGACAGCCCAGTGTCACTGCTCCATCAAGAGACCGAGGCTGGGATTTTCGGGTCATGTCTGCTACTGGGAACACTCTGTCCTGCTGAGGGTCAATGGACCTGTGGCTGGTTTGCCTCATCCCGCCGCAGTGGGGCCAGAAGATCCCAGTATAGAATCAGCACGTGTCTCATTGCACCCTTCCATGTTTCTGCAGCTCAGGCTGGAGACGCCAGATTGAAAGGCTTTAAAGTTGATAAAAATCATGTGGATTCATTCAGCCTGATGACAATCTGCAATCCCCGATGGACCTGACTTCTGCGTACTTTACAAGAATTAATTCCAGTCTTTGACATAACTCTTGTTCCATGTCCTTGAGAGAAACTCTGTGTAAGCCAGAAAATACCTGAGGCGGAATTTTCCTGTCCCACCTGCCACGGGAATGATAGTGGGTGGGACGCGGACCATGCAAAAGCCCGTTGACTTCAGGCGGGATTTTTTGGCATTGGAAGCGAGCGTATCCAGAAAATCCTGCTCCTGAAGAATGATCAATTCCAAATGCTTCCCATTGGCTTGTAAGACTGGTTGGTGGTGGATCAGAAACTAGATTCCCATGTGAAGGTTGGAGCACCAGCTATTTTTTTTTCCGGGAGAGGGGATGAATATGTTCTGAAGAAGTGCTATACATGGACTGAAATTCCAGCTTTGCCGCTTCTCAAACACATGTAGTGGGTGGGATTCTCCGATTGTGTACGACTCCCGCCTTTCCCCCTTCCACCTCCTTCTCCGCTTCCAATGGGAACAGAAAATTTGGCGATCAGGCATTCACTGCAGCGGTACTGGAGAATCCCAGCCGCGGGCAAGGTCGGAGAATTCCGGCGATTAAGTACCCAGGGAAAGGTCTGCTCAAGCCGTTATGTGGTCACAAGAAAAGATACCACTGCCCTTCGTATTAGTCTGAGCCGTAATTAACTTGCTAGTTCCAGAAACTGAATCACAAAGTATTTGGCTATGATGAATTCATAATAACTGCACTGGCGGAAAGCCTCATGTTTTACTGTCCCGTCCCAGACTGAGACGATGATCAGTTAGTGGGAGGGCAGTGACAGCAGTAATGAATCCCAGCTGACATTGATTCTTGATTTATTCTGGTAAAAAATGGATGTTCAGGGACGAGGTGATTGCTAAGTTGTTATTTTTGGCAGCTGCAAGCCAACTTTGTATGGCCATTTGTGCTTAAGTTATCCCAGTTTTCACATAGAGGTTACAGACTGGAGAGAGTTGGCCATTTCTTTTGTTGTTATCCAACTGATGCTAATCGTTGAACTCAAACCTAATATTACAATTGGATTATACAAGGCTGTGGCCAAGTGGAACTGGAAAAAAAGTGCTCTCTTTTTTGCTTTATTACCAACTTTCCGAATCAAATGATTAGCTATGTAAACCCAATAACAGTACATAACGCTGGTTTTTAAAATTGTATCCCCCCAGTCCACACTCAGGGAGGTCCGGTGGCGCAGTGGGTAGCATCCCTCCCTCTGAGCCAGAAGCCCAGTCCCACACCAAAGGTTGCTTCCCAATAACATGTCTCCCTAAGAGACCGCAGCCCCTGTATCCATTTCTATTTTTAATGGGTGACCATTTACTAACAACTCCACCATTATGGGGGGAACCTTTGTCACGGAGATGCGATTTAATTGCATTGTCCCCGTTCCTGGTTGTGGGCCTATCTGCGAGGTACGGTCCCGTACTGGGCTTGGCCTGTTCTGAAAATAGCATGCGTTTTGAACTTAGCCTCTGTTGTGGCCTTCTGCAGCATTTGTGATAGTACATACTGTCTGGCATCTACAACCTTCTTGAGTCTGAAGACTAGCCCTGACCTTCCTTGACTGCATGGTGGTGTGACTCGGACTATACATAATCTGTCTCGTCACGGACTTCGTTCCTGTTCATAGACACTGACTTTTTACTGTGTCAAGCTTATTTTGATGAGATGAAGGCCTGCTCAATGTACTGAATGTAGGCATTCTATGTGAGAAAGCTTGCAGGTAAAAACTGGATTCATATGGTTCCAACGTGCATTGCAGCAAATTGTTACTTTATCCATAGAGGTTAATAAGTTTGAAAGATAAATTCAGACTTACAATTGATAGCTGAAGGGATGACACAAGATACCAAATTTTTAAGTCTTTCACTATAACAAAAGCACTATTGACGAAACATTGGCTGGAATTTTCTGCCCATTCTCGCCGGGGGGGTTGTGGGGGGGGGGGTGGAATCTTCCAGTCCTGCTGAAGGTGCCCCCACGCTGTGGGTTTCCTGGAGGCGAGGAAGGGGAATTCAATGGAAAACCCCGTTGACAACGGCAGAGCGAGAAAATCCCACCGCCGGCCAACGGCAGGCCTTCTCCACTGCTGCAAAACACACGGCAGTTTGTGCGGAATATCCCACCCTAAGGGCGGGATTTTCCGGCTGCGCTCGCCCGGAAAATCCTGCCCGAGGTCAATGGATCTTTCTGTGGTCCATGCCTCGCCTACTACGATTCCCGTGGTGAGCAGAATGGGAAAATTCACCCCATAACCTTTGCAAGCAAACTATACTTCAAATAAAGGACAATCCCCCCCTTTTTTTTGCACAACTGTAAACACACTTCACAGATGGCACAGTGGCACAGTGGTTGGCACTGCTACCTCACAGCACCAAGAACCCAGGTTCAGTTCCAGCCTCGGGTCACTGTCTATGTGGAGTTTGCGCATTCTCCTCGTGTCTGCGTGGGTTTCCTCCGGGTGCTCCGGTTTCCTCCCACACTCCAAAGATATGCGGGTTAGGTTGATTGGCCATGCTAAATTGCCCCTTAGTGTCAGGGGGATTAGCAGGGTAAATGAGGGTTACGGGAATAGGGCCTGGGTTGGATTGTGGTCGGCACAGACTTGATGAACTGAATGGCCTCCTTGTGTACTGTAGGGATTCTATTCTATGATATACTTGACACCATCCTTTAAGTAGGCATTCAGTCCTCCCAGAATCAGTCCCAGATGGTTCTTAGCTCCTGAGGGTTTACTTCCATTCTTTTCCTTTCTTAGCCTGTCTTTCACAACAATATTTTATTCCCTGGAGATTCTTCCTCCAGCACAAGCTCGATGAATCTTCCAGCCTCTTTTTAATTCCTCGTGAATTTGGTTATTTCAATCCAAACTCGCTTTCCAACACATTTTTCTTTGCAGTGGACCACAGTGGCTTGCTCTCTGAGATGCTAGCAGACTGAGAGTTTTGGGGATATCTTATTCCCTTCCTCTCTCAAAGACCCTCTGCATGGCAATATGAATTAGGTTTAAGTTTATTCATTAGTGTCACAAGTAGGCTTACATCAACACTGCAATGAAGCCACTACGAAAATCCCCTAGTTGCCACACTCCGGCGCCTGTTCGGGTACACTGAGGGAGAATTTAGCATGGCCGATGCGCCTAACCAGCACGTCTTTCAGACTGTGGGAGGAAACCCACGCAGACACAAGGAAAACGTGCAGACTCTGCACAGACAGTGACCCAAGCCTGGAATTGAACCCGGGTCCATGGCGCCGTGAGGCAGAAGTGCCAACCACTGTGCCGCCCAGTACATGGGCCTTATGTTCAAGCAGAAATGCTGATTGGCTACCCTTGAGACCCCAATTCCTGCTGAGATTTTGCAGCATTTTCTGTTTTTGTTTCAGATTCCAGCATCAAGCATTTTGCTTTTAAATCTTTAATCTTGGATGTAAGTAGACAGTTTAAAGCACAACTGTTTACAACCTGCCATTTCGGAGACTTTTCTGGGACTTAGGAGACTCACAGTCCATCAACTGGTAGCACATGGGCGGACTGGTTCCATTGTCTTCAAACACCTTGCACCTTCTTCACAGTAGAACAACCTGGGCCCTCTTAAATCTCTAATAGTCAAACCACCCAGGCTTAGATTAGAATTCCGACAGTGCAGAATGAGCCCATTCGACCCATTGAGTCTGCAGCGACTCTCCCTGACAGAGCATTTACCCAGGCCCTTTCCCCCACCCCATTCTGTGACCCTGCACATTTACTATGGCTAATTCCCCTCACCTACACATCTTGGGGCACTAAGGGGCAATTTCGTTTGGCCAATTCACCTAACCCGCACATCTTTGGACTCTGGCAGGAATCCAGAGCGCCCAGAGGAAACCCACACAGACACGGGAAGAATGTGCAAACTCCACACAGACAGTGACCCAAGCCGGGAATCGAACCTGGTCCCTGCCGCTGTCAGGCATTGTTTTTCTTTATTCGTTCTTGGGACATGGGCGTCACTGATTAGCCAGCATTTATTGCCCATCTCGAGTCGCCCTTGAACTGAGTGGCTTGCTAGGCCATTTCAGAGGGCAGCTAAGAGTCAACCACATTGCTGTGGCTCTGGAGTCACATTTAGGCCAGAGCAGGCAAGGACTGCAGATTTCCTTCCCCAAAGGGCATTAGCAGCAGTGCTAATCACTGGGCCATTGTGCTGGCCCAGATGTCAGAACAGGCCTTCATTTTATCTTAAATTACAGACAGAATTCAATCATGTCATAGAGTCATAGAGGTTTACAGCATGGAAACAGGCCCTTCGGCCCAACTTGTCTATGCCGCCCTTTTGTTTTAACCACTAAGCTTGTCCCAATTGCCCACATTTGGCCCATATCCCTCTATACGCATCTTACCCATGGTAATTGTCTAAATGCTTTTTAAAAGACAAAATTGTACCTGCCTGTTCTACTACCTCTGGCAGCTCATTCCAGATGCTCACCACCCTCTGTGTGAAAAAATTGCCCCTCTGGACCCTTTTGTATCTCTCCCCACTCACCTTAAACCTGTGCCCTCTAGTTTTAGTCTCCCCTGCCTGTGGGAAAAGATGTTGACTATCTAACTGATTTATGCCCCTCATTATGTTATAGACCTCTTATTATGTGGAGGCATCGTATAATGTATCGCTACTTATAAACCTAACTATTGTAAAGTAATGAATTACGTTTGAAGTCTAGTCGTTTGTTATGAAGGTAAATGTGACAGCCAATTTGCATGAAGAAAGGTACCACAAACTCCAAGTGCGATGAATGACTAACTCATCTGTTTACTGAGGAGTGAATGAATGTTGGCCACAACACAAGGAGCAATTTTCTGAGCTGGCAATAATTAGCTGCCTTTTCAAAGCTTGCAATAGAGTAAGTCTCAAAACACCAAAAGTCTCTCTGCCTTTGATAATATTCAGAATTACGTGCCAACTCCGTAAAGTAGTCTTCCTCTTTAGGCGTGTGATGTGTTTAACAAAGTTGAAGGAAACTGCAACCGTGGTTGTTATGTTTTGACACATGTTATCTACGGATTGGTGCACCGTGGTTCACAGCTTTCATTCTGAACTGTTGCTTGGTGGTTTGTGTTCACTCCCTTGCATCCCATCTTTTGTCTGAATGAAGTGCCAGGGATTCTGAACAAAGAACAAAGAACAGTACAGCACAGGAAACGGGCCCTTCGGCCCTCCAAGCCTGTGCCACTCCTTGGTCCAACTAGACCAATCGTTTGTATCCCTCCATTCCCAGGCTGCTCATGTGACTATCCAGGTAAGTCTTAAACGATGTCTGCGTGTCTGCCTCCACCACCCTACTTGGCAGCGCATTCCAGGCCCCCACCACCCTCTGTGTAAAAAACATCCCTCTAATATCTGAGTTACACTTCGCCCCTCTCACCTTGAGCCCGTGACCCCTCGTGATCGTCACTTCTGATCTGGTCACCTAGGTCCCTCTGTGTTTCTATACTCTTGATGGCTCTGCCATTTATTGTATAACTCCTCCCTACATTATTTCTTCCAAAATGCATCACTTCGCATTTATCTGGATTAAATTCCATCTGCCACCTCTCCACCCAATTTTCCAGCCTATCTATATCCTGCTGTATTGCCCGACAATGCTCATCGCTATCCGCAAGTCTGCTGTTGAAATGGTGCTTCACGGACTGAGTTAGTTCCAGATTCCCTCCGTCTCGGCCTTCAGTGTTCACCTTGGCTGAGATGACCAATTATGGTCCAGTATCCAAACTGTATACATTATGAGGCTCTCTATTAATAGACTGGCCTACCATAATAAAGAGGCCTACTGTGCCTCACCCCTATATTTCACACATACATAGCAAATATTTGACTGCAAAAAATATCACCACCCCTCCAATTGTTCCTGCCCTAGTTCAGCATCTTCTGTTCACACTGAACAGGGATTCTCCGGAAAGTGATCAGAAGTCAGGAAAGCATGACTGACTTAATTCCTCGCCTGACCCAATAGCTACCGGAATGTAGACAGGGATTGAACTTAGGACCTTCCTGCAGAGTCACTTCTGGGCAGCATGGTGGCACAGTGGTTAATTGCTGCCTCACAGCACCAGGAACCCAGGTTCGACTCCTGGCTTGGGTCATTATCTGTGTGGAGTTTGCACATTCTCCCAGTGTCTGCGTGGGTTTCCTCCGGTTGCTCCGGTTTCCTCCCACAGTCCGAAAGACGTGCTGGTTAGGTGGATTGGCCATGCTAAATTATCCCTTCGTGTCAGGAGGACTAGCTAGGGTAAATGCATGGGGTTATGGGGATAGGGCCTAGGTGGGATTGTGGTTGGTGCAGACTCGATGGGCCGAATGGCCTCCTTCTGTACTGTAGGATTCTACATAGGAAACTTTTGATTTTTATTTGGTATATGACATTTTTCTTTTGGGAGTCTAGCCTTTAATTAATGGTCATGAACAAATAACATTCCAACCCTGACCTCTCACCCCCACACTGAAGCTAGATTTTTGGTGTTTTCATAATATATTCTGGATATGGCTTTGTGTTCAATATTTGGTGTCAGCTCTCTCAGTGATGAAAAGAAGGATTGAATTTTCCACTTGCTGACTTGGGCTAACGTTGTTCTGTACCTGGCCAATCTTTGGGCAGAATTTCATGGTCCCAGTGGGAGCCCTATCCAGCAGCTGGATAACCATTGGCAACCCTACTGCTGTCATTTTCGGGAGGTCCAATGGGAGCAAGTCCCAATCGGACAATTATCTTCCTGCCATTGGGCTTCCCAGCTCCTGGGAGGAACATCTGAAGTAAAGTTTATTTATTAGTCACAAGTAAGTCTTACATTAACACTGCAATGAAGTTACTGTGAAAATCCCCGAGTCACCACACTCTGGCGCCCGTTTGGGTCAATGCACCTCACCAGCATGTCCTTCAGATTGTGGGAGGAAACTGGAGCACCCGGAGGAAACCCACGCAGACACAGAGAGAACATGCAAACTCCACACAGACAGTGACCCAAGCCGGGAATCGAACCCGGGCCCCTGGTGCTGTGAGGCAGCAGTGCTAACCACTGTGACACAATGCCACCCACCTAATCCCATCTGCCAGCTCTTGGCCCATAGCCTTGAATGTTATGATGTGCCAAGTCTCATCCAGGCACTTTATAAAGGCTATGAGGCAACCCGCCTCCACCACCCTCCCAGGCAGCGCATTCCAGTCCGTCACCACCCTCTAAGTAAAAAGGTTTTTCCTCAAATCCCCCCTAAACCTCCTGCCCCCTCACCTTGAACTTATGTGCACTTGTGACTGACCCTTCAACTACAACTCCTCCAGCAGAGGCCAGCTCTCCAGGATCAGCAGTGGCCGCTGCTGGTACTGCAGTGCGGCCTAGGCAGAGGATTGGCAATGAGGCACAGATTTGCTGGGTTAGAAAGGGGAGCTGCCAGAGAGTTGGGGGAGATTTGAAGGTTATGGGGTGTCTTGTTCCATGGCCCTCTATTCCCGTTGGTGGATGCCTCTGTTGGACAGAGACTGCCCGGGAAGCTGGGTCCCCCTCAAATTCAGCAGTGTCAAGGTCAGCGCTATTATTTCCTGCTAGAACGCTTCACTGTCACCTGAACACTGACTGAGTATCAAAACTCAACAAAAGTGGAGACTTTAAGTGCATACACAATGATTTATTTGCTTGTATTTTGAAGTTGTAGTTGAAAAGTCAGTCATGAGGGGACATAGATTCAAGGTGAGGGGCAGGAGGTTTAGGGGGGATGTGAGGAAACACATTTTTTGTCCAGAGGGTGGTGACAGTCTGGAATGCGCTGCCCACAAGTGTGGTAGAGGCGGGTTGCCTCACATCCTTTAAAAAGTATCTAGATGAGCACTTGGCATGGCATAACATTCAGGGCTGTGGGCCAAGTGCTGGCAGATGAGATTAAAGTAAAATAAAGTTTAGTTATTAGTCACAAGTAGGTTTATATTAACACTGCGATGAAGTTACTGTGAAAATCCGCTAGTCACCACAGTCCGGTGTCTGTTCGGGTACACTGAGGGAGATTTAGCATGGTCAGTGCTCCTAACCAGCACGTCTTTTGGGCTGTGGGAGGAAACCGGAGCACCCGGAGGAAACCCACGCAGACCCGAGGAGAAGGTGCAGACTCTGCACGGACAATGACCCAAGCCGGGAATCGAACCCGGGTCCCTGGCGCTGTGAGGCAGCAGTGCTAACCACTGCGCCACCGTAGGTGGTAAATCAGGTGCTTCTCGGATGGGCCAAATGGCCTCTTCTGCACTTTGTGATTCTGTGATTCAATATGTGCCCGACCTCCTTCACATGTGTATAAAAAACCATGATGTGGAGATGCCGGCGTTGGACTGGGGTAAACACAGTAAGAAGTCTAACAACACCAGGTTAAAGTCCAACAGGTTTATTTGGTAGCAAAAGCCACACAAGCTTTCGGAGCCCCAAGCCCCTTCTTCAGGTGAGTGAGGACTCGTGTTCACAAACAGGGCACATAAAGACACAGACTTTTGTGTGAGTTTGTGTCTTTATATGCCCTGTTTGTGAACACGAGTCCTCACCTGAAGAAGGGGCTTGGGGCTCCGAAAGCTTGTGTGGCTTTTGCTACCAAATAAACCTGTTGGACTTTAACCTGGAGTTGTTAGACTTCTTACTATAAAAAAACATGCAGCATAGGTGGAGACATAGTGCCTGTGCCGACACACTAAGACATGTATGTTTTGGATATTCAAGGTAACATCTAAATATTTAAGTGAATCTCAATCTTCTCCATCGTTAAGACAGGCAATTAAACACTGGCAATACATCTGCTGTTGAAATTCTCAGTTCTGTTTAATCTGAGATCTCCAGTCTGCTGCCAGAACCACTAATCCTCTGTCAGTGACACATGCACTGTGATTCAACCAATCTTTCTGCAGCTATAATTATCTTAAGCCTTTGATAAGATCAGATCGAAGTTCTCTGGGCGTCAGTCACGCCGCAAGTTCTTTAGGTTTAGATAAGTGAGGTGTTCACTTCACATGCAATCAGAGGGACGATGCCCAGTGAAGCATATAGACAAGAAGTGGGGGTAGCGATGGGTGCTGCAATAATTGATCTCCGTGCTGCAGCAGAGTTAGAAAGGCGGGGGGTGGAGAATCATATCGAATCATAGAATCCCTACAGTGCAGAAGGAGGCCATTTGGCCCATCAAGTCTGCACTGACCACAATCCCACCCAGGCCCTATCCCCGTAACCCCATGTATTTACCCTGCTAGTCTCCCTGACACTAAGGGGCAATTTAGCACGGCCAATCAACCTAACCCTGCACATCTTTGGACTGTAGGAGGAAACCGGAGCACCCGGAGGAAACCCACGCAGACACGGGGAGAACATGTAAACTCCACACAGACAGTGACCCAAGCCAGGAATCGAACCCGTGTCCCCTATGAGGCAGCAGTTCAGTGCTAACCACTGTGCCACCGTGCCACCCTATTAGGCCCTACTTGCTTCGTGGTGGGATTTGAACCCGTGCCCCCAGAGCATTAGCCTGGGCCTCTGGATTACTCAGTCAGTGACCATTACACATCATTACACACCCGTTTCCCACCTTAGAGGGCTGGGCGCAATCTGGTTTGCACCAGTAGAAAGGGACCAGAACCATTGCAAACCATTTGGTGCTGTAACAGGAAATCCATTTTGGGCACTCAATATTCCGGGATCGGATGATCTGCGCCAGGTACGGTGAGGTCGGAAAATCGCCCCCTTTTTGTCATCCAGACCATTTGCCTTCCTACCTATCCTCGTGTCCTCTGCAAACTGGACAACAGTATATTCACTTCCCTTGCCCAAGTCATTGATATATATGGTAAATAATTGTGGCCCTGGCACTGATCCCTGTGGCACTCCACTAGTTACAGGTCACCGTCCTCAAAATGCCCCTCTTATCCCAACTTCCTGGTGGAATCTTACCAAATTTGTCAGATTCAACTGAAAACCAGCAAGAAGCTCTCCAGTTGCACTGACCAGTTTTCTCTCCAGATCTTGAGCCTCTTCGAATTAAAAGAATGAGCAGGCAGGGTTTATGCCACCACTCTGGTGGGGCAGTGCCTGATAGAGCCGGCAAGAACAACGCCCCATCTTTAAAGGGCCATGATGTAGAGATGCCGGCGTTGGACTGGAGTGGGCACAGTAAGAAGTCTCACAACACCAGGTTAAAGTCCAACAGGTTTATTTGGAATCACGAGCTTTCGGAGCGCTGCTCCTTCATCAGGTGAGTGGCTTACCTCATGAAGGAGCAGCGCTCTGAAAGCTTGTGCTACCAAATAAATCTGTTGGACTTTAACCTGGTGTTGTGAGAGTACTTATTATCTTTAAAGAGCGCTCTGGTGAGAACAAAAAATAAACTGCCCTCCCCCCCCCCCCCCTCCCGCCTCCACCTACCAAGGAGGTATCGGGGCCCTCTCCCCGTCTCGATAATTATCACCGGCATTCCATTCTCCCCAGCATTAATTGTTGTCATTCCCCTCCCTCCTGCACCCCCCCCCCCCCACCTCCCACCACACACAAATGACCACCCCCCACAATGGGGCTCACACTGGAGCCTGCCCCAGCACTCCTCTGGCACAGGTTGGCACTGCGGTCAACCTGTCAGTGCCAGCCTGTGCCGGGGCAGTGCCAGGACACTGCACGGGCATGTCCCTCTCCCATCGGGGACTACACTTTCCTCTGTGGCTCCGGGTGGCATCCTCTCGACTGTTCCTTGCTTGGACAAACCTGTTGTAAATGCCACGCCCGCGAGGTATGGATATTTAGCGAGGAGGACCATGCGGCGGGGAGCGGGGTGCATTAATAATATTAACTCCATTCAGCTCTATTTAAATGCGGTTCCAGTCCTTTGTAGGCATGAACCTCGTCGCCAGTGTGGGGCGGGGAGAATCGGGAAACACAATCTCTCTGGATTTTCCGCCCATGTTGCCATTCTCTCTGACGGCGATTGGGGGCCGTAAAACACCCCCCCCGCCCTGTCTTCTATCAGTTAGCCAATCCTCTATCCATGCAGTATTCGTGTTTTGTTCAACTTTCTCGTGTCACCTTTCTACAGTATCTTCTCAGAGACTGAGGGAGTGAGAAAGGACCTGTTTTTTCTAAGCGCTTGAGAAACGTGACTGGAATAACTTTGACTGCGGAGGAGGGGGAAGGGGAGATTCATTGATAGTAAATCAGAAATCTTTGTGTAAATATTAGTGAACACCAAAAATTTCCCCTTAGTCATTTTCATGGCCTTGTTCCACATTCAATTAACCGCGAACTGACCCTATTTAATGCAGTACGTAGTTCCTTCATATGGGGTTATACGTGGCAGATGGGGTATAATGTAGAGAAGTGTGAAGTTATTCACTTTGAAGGTTAGAATAGAAAAGCAGAATATTTTTTAAAAGGTGTGAAACTTGTAAGTGTTGATCTTCATCGAGATTTGGATGTGTTTGTACAAGGAACACAGAAAGTTAACATACAGGTACAGCAAGTGATTAGGAAGGCACATGGCCTGCTGGCCTTTAGTGCGAGAGGATTGGAGTACAAGATTAAAGAAGTGGTCCTATAATTGTGCAGGGTTTTGCTGAGACTACATCAAAATAACAAACTATTGTTTCTTACCATTAAAACTATCGTTTCTTCAGAGTACTGATTTGTCATTAAACCTCATAGAACACAAGAAATAGGAGCAGGAATAGACCATCGATCCTGTTCTGACATTCAATAAGATCACGGCCGATCTTGGATTTCAACTTCATTTTCCCCATGCGTTCCCCATATTCCTTCATTCCCTGAGGGACCATCCCAATTTTAAATGTATTCGATGATGGAATATCCACAACTCTCTGAGATAGAGGATTCCAAAGATTCACACATAACCCTTTGAGTGAAGCAATTTCTCCTCATCTCAGTCCTAACTGATCAGCCCCTCATCCTGAGACTGGGCCCCCCGTGTTTTTAGACTCCCCGATCAGTGGAAACAATCTCTCAGCATTTACTCTATCGAGCACCTTCAGAATTTTATAGGTTTCAATGAAGTGGCCTCTCCTCTTTCTAAACTCCAGAGAATGAAGGCCCAATTTAGTCAGCCTCATAAGACAACCTCTCTTCCCAGGGACAAATTTAGTGAACCTAATTGTTGGGGAGAATATTTTTCTATGTTGTGACCTACCTTTTCTTGGAAAAAAGTTTTAACTTTGCACATCTCTCCAAATCCCCTCTGATCCTTGAGCTAAAGAACACGGGGTCTGTTTACAGCAGCCCTGGCAATATTCCAGCACTAATTTCTGGGCAGGCCCAGGAGCAGACCAGGGGTAGCACCGAGTGATGCGCTATCAATAAGGCGAAAGACTACCGATATGCCAATATAAGTGTAGGCTTTTATTCACAACAGAATCAGGAGCAGATCCCAACAATTAACAGACCTGGACTGAACAAGGGGGAGGAGACAGCCACCTTTATACTAGGTGCTGAGGGGAGGAACCAAACTGGAAGGGGATGTGTCCAGGTATGACAAACACACACAACGGTGGTCCATATAGGACAAAGGCACAACTGAGGTCCACCACATTCACCCCTTCCTTTTAAAAAACAACACGGGGGTGAAGCGGAAACAATATCACAAGTCCAGACGAACCGGTGGCTTGATCCGTCGTCGCGATCGTCGTAGTGCAGGTCGCAGAGTCGTCCGAGCAGGGAGCGATGTCGGCCCAGGCTCCGTACAGTGAGCGTCGAGAGAAGGCGCTGGGTGGTGTGAAGCGGACCGATCCGTCGTCCCGTCCAGTCGTCGGGTACTGCGTGGCGACTGCTCCGGCGACTCAAGCGAGTTGTACATAGGGGCAAGAGGAGTGAGCAGTGGCCCTGGTGGCGTATGGGGAACAGTGGGAACCGGAGCTGGGGGGCGGGGGGCTGCAACAGGCTCTGGGCGCACTACATTGGAGACAGGGACTGAGGGAGGAAGAGGCGCAGCAGTCTCCGAATGGACGACACCAGGGACCGTGGGGCGGAAGGACGTGGTGACCTCCGGGGCACCCGCGGGTGCCAAGTCACGGACAGAAACCGTGTCCTCCCGCCCATCAGGGTACGCTACATAAGCATATTGGGGATTAGCATGGAGCAATTGGACCTCCTCGACCAAGGGATCTGCCTTATGGGTCCGGACATGCTTCCGAAGCAGGACGGGTCCCGGGGACATCAGCCAATCCGGGAGCGAAGTACCCGAGGAGGACTTCCTGGGAAATGAAAACATCCGCTCGTGAGGGGTCGTATTGGTCGCTGTGCACAAGAGTGACCTAATGGAATGTAATGCGTCCGGAAGGACGTCTTGCCAACGGCTGACTGGAAGGCCCTTAGACCGTAACGCTAATAGAACGGCCTTCCAGACGGTTGCGTTCTCCCGCTCTACTTGACCATTGCCCCTGGGGTTATAGCTAGTGGTGCGGCTGGAGGCAACGCCTTTGGCGAGCAGGTACTGCCTCAGCTCGTCACTCATGAAAGAGGACCCACGGTCGCTATGAATATAGGCTGGGAAGCCGAACAGGGTGAAGAGCTTGTTCAGGGTCCGAATCACTGTAGCCGTGGTCATGTCCGAGCAGGGGAAGGCAAAAGGGAAACGTGAGTATTCGTCAATGATATTCAGGAAATAAACATTGCGGTTAGAGGAGGGGAGGGGGCCTTTAAAATCTACGCTAAGGCGCTCGAACGCGCGAGTGGCCTTTACAAGGTGCGCCCTACCTGGCCGGTAGAACTGCGGTTTGCACTCAGCGCAGACCCTGCATTGCCTGGTAATCGTCCGGACTTCCTCAAGGGAGAAGGGCAGGTTACGGGACTTGACAAAATGGAAAAATCTGGTGACACCCGGGTGACAGAGGTCGTTATGGAGGGACTGTAGCTGGTCTAGTTGGGCACTGGCACATGATCCACGGGACAGGGCGTCTGGGGGCTCATTGAGCTTCCCAGGCCGGTACATGATGTCATATCTGTAGGTGGAGAGCTCAATCCTCCACCGCAAGATCTTGTCATTCTTAATCTTGCCCTTTTGCCTGGTGTTAAACAGGAAGGCAACTGACCGCTGGTCCGTAATTAAGGTGAATCGTTGGCCCGCGAGATAATGGCGCCAGTGCCGGACGGCTTCCACGATGGCCTGGGCCTCCTTCTCGACCGAGGAGTGTCGAATCTCAGGGCCTTGTAAGGTCCGGGAAAAGAAGGCCACCGGACGGCCCCTCTGGTTAAGGGTGGCAGCGAGGGCAAAGTCAGACGCATCACTTTCCACTTGGAATGGGATGGATTCGTCCACAGCGTGCATAGCGGCCTTCGCGATGTCCGCTTTGATGTCATCGAAGGCCCGACAGGCCTCCTCCGCCAGGGGAAAAGAGGTCGATTTTAGGAGCGGACGGGCTTTATCTGCGTAACGGGGAACCCACTGGGCATAATAGGAGAAGAAGCCCAGGCATCTCCTCAGTGCTTTGAGGGTAGTAGGGAGGGGAAGCTGCATAAGGGGACGCATACGGGCTGGGTCGGGGCCAAGGACACCATTTTCTATCACGTACCCAAGGATGGCGAGGCGGCGTGTCCGGAAAACACACTTCGCCTCATTGTATGTGAGGTTCAGGAGAGTGGCCGTACGAAGGAATTTTTGTAGGTTGGCATCATGGTCCTGCAGGTCATGGCCGCAGATGGTGACGTTATCCAGATACGGGAAAGTGGCCCGCAGTCCGTGCTGGTCCACCATTTGATCCATGGCCCGTTGGAAGACTGAGACCCCATTGGTGACACCAAAGGGGACTCGGAGGAACTGGTAGAGGCGGCCATCCGCCTCAAAGGCAGTGTATGGGCGATCCTCCGAGCGGATAGGGAGCTGGTGGTAAGCCGATTTCAAATCGATCGTTGAGAAAACCCTATAGTGCGCGATGTGGTTGACTATGTCCGCGATACGGGGAAGAGGATATGCATCTAGTTGGGTATACCTGTTTATGGTCTGGCTGTAGTCAATCACCATGCGGTGTTTCTCCCCCGATTTAACTACGACCACTTGCGCCCTCCAGGGGCTGGTGCTGGCCTGGATAATCCCTTCCCGGAGCAACCGTTGTACCTCGGACCGAATGAAGGCCCGGTCATCCGCACTATAGCGCCTACTCTTGGTGGCTATAGGCCTACAATCCGGGGTGAGGTTATCAAATAACGGGGGGGGGGTGATCTTGAGGGTCGAGAGACTGCAGGTGGTGCGCGAGGGGCGCTGCCGTGACGGCGCCTTGCAGACGGAGAGCGGGGGATAAGGGCCACCATACTGCAGGATGACGCTCCTATGATGGCTGAGGAAATCTAACCCCAGCAGTACAGCTGCGCAGAGTCGCGGCAACACGAGGAGCCGAAAACGCTCGTAGACTGTGCCCTGTACCGTCAGCGTCACCAAACAGCACCCGAGGACCTCCACTGAGTGAGAATTCGAGGCCATGGAGATGGTCTGGCTCCAGGGTCGCACGGGAAGGGCATATTGACGCACTGTGCGAGGGTGTATAAAACTTTCCGTGCTCCCACAGTCAAACAGGCAGTTTTCTGCATAACCATTTACCTTGATCTCCATTATGGACTTGGAGAGTTGATGTGGCTGCGACTGGTCCAGGCAAATCGATGCCACTGTTGAATTAAAGAAGAATCCATCTTCGTCGCCGTCTGATGACGTCACGGTTGAAGCTTCCTGCTCAGCTTGCCTTGATGCCAGTCTCAAAGATGGCGACTCCCGCACTTCCGGTGACCGCATCAAAGATGGCGATTCCCGCACTTCCGGTGACCGCATCCAAGATGGCGATTCGCGCGCAGCCGCCGCCTGCATCAAAGATGGCCGCGCCCTCGGAGCACACATGGCCCCACGAGTCTTCAGAAGCGGCTTTGCTCTGCAGACTTTAACAAAGTGGCCTAGCTTACCGCATCCGGAGCAAATCGCGTCCTTTGCCGGGCAGTGACGCCGAGGGTGCTTAGGGAGGCCACAAAAGTAACATTTGGGCCCTGCTGGAGCAGCCGTCGTGGTGGAGCCGTCGGTGGAACGGGATCCAAGGTAAGACCCGAGATTATGGGAGGCTGCTTCTAACGTTTCAGCCATCGTGGCCGTTTTCCGGAGGTCTAGGTCATCTTGTTCCAGCAGACGCTGCCGGATGTATGTAGACTCAATGCCCGCAACGTAGGCGTCGCGGATCAGATCCTCCGTGTTCTGAGCTGCTGAAACAGCCTTACAGTCGCATGCTCGGGCGAGGACTCGCAGGGCGCGCAGAAATTGGGCGCACGATTCTCCTGGCTGCTGTTTGCGGGTAGTTAGGAGGTGTCTGGCGTAAACCACGTTAGGGCTCTTTCGGAACTGCCCTTTTAGGAGTTCGATAGCGTCCGCGTAAGTAGCAGCGTCCCGGAAGATTCCATAGACAGTTTCGCTTACCCGGGCGCGGAGCACGTGGAGTTTAGCAGCGTCGGTGTCGATGGCCGTAGCGGTGTCGACGAATGCTTCGAAGCAGTCCAACCAATGATCAAATTTATCAGAGGCTCCAACCTCTTGAGGGTCTAATGCTAACTTGTCGGGTTTTAGAAACTGCTCCATACTAGTAACTGTTGTGAATAAAATTGATGCGCTATCAATAAGGCGAAAGACTACCGATATGCCAATATAAGTGTAGGCTTTTATTCACAACAGAATCAGGAGCAGATCCCAACAATTAACAGACCTGGACTGAACAAGGGGGAGGAGACAGCCACCTTTATACTAGGTGCTGAGGGGAGGAACCAAACTGGAAGGGGATGTGTCCAGGTATGACAAACACACACAACGGTGGTCCATATAGGACAAAGGCACAACTGAGGTCCACCACACCGAGCATACCTAAAAAATGAGGTACCAGCCTGGTGAAGCTTCAACACAGGACAACATGCATGTTAAACTGTGGAAGCTGCATATTCTAGATAGCACTAAGTGATCCGACAGATCGGGGTCAAAGCGTTGCAGTCCTGCCATGTCCAGTTGTGAAAGATGGTGGACAATTAAATAACTAACCAGAGGAGGAGACTCCATAAACGTCTCCATTCTCAATGTGATACTGCCCAGCACGCAAGTACAATAGCTGAGACTGAAGCATTTGAAACCACCTGCAGCCAGAAATACTGAGTGAATAACCTGCTTTGGCCTCCTCCTCAGGTACCCATCATCAAAGGTGCCAGTCTTCAGCCAGTTTGCTTTGCTACAGAAATAACTGACTGTTCTAGACAGAGCAGAGGCTATGAACCATGACAACATCCTGGCTATTGTACTGAAAACTTGTGCTCCAGGACTATCTGTGCTTCTGCCCCAGTACAGCTGGCAACAACATGGCAATGTGAACAATTGCCCTGGTACATCCACAAAAATCAGGACAAATGCAGGCTGGACAATTGCCAGCCCAATTTGCTCTCAATCACCAAGCAATGTGATGGAAAATATCATTGAGGGTGCTGTCAAATGGTACTTATCCACTAACAACCTGCTCTCGGATGCTCAGTTTCATTGGCAGGAGACTGAGGCCTGGGAACACGAGGGGGTGGCGTCAAACAGTGTGTGCAATTGTAGTCTCCACATTGAAGAAAGGATATGATTGCATTGGAGGCAGTACAGAGAAGGTTCACTAAATTTGTCCCTGGGAAGAGAGGTTGTCTTATGAGGCTGACTAAACTGGGCCTTCATTCTTTGGAGTTTGGGAAGAGGAGAGGCGATTTCATTGAAACCTGTAAAGTTCTGAAGGTGCTCGACAGAGTAAACGCTGAGAGATTGTTTCCACTGGTCGGGGAGTCTAAAACACGGGGGGTGGGTGGGGGGGTTGGGGGGGGAAGGAGGGGGTGGGTGGGGGTGTTGGGGGGAGGAGGGGGTGGGTGGGGGGGTTGGTGGGGAGGGAGGGGCGAGGGGGGTGGGTTGGTGGGGAGGGGGGGCGGGGGGGTGGGGGTGGGGGGGGCACAGTCTCAGGATGAAGGGCTGATCAGTTAGGACTGAGATGAGGAGAAATTGCTTCACTCAAAGGGCTATGTGTGAATCTTTGGAATCCTCTATCTCAGAGAGTTGTGGATATTCCATCATCGAATACATTTAAAATTGGGATGGTCCCTCAGGAAATGAAGGAATATGGGGAACGCATGGGGAAAATGAAGTTGAAGCCCAAGATCGGCCGTGATTGTATTGAATGTCGGAGCAGTATCGATGGGCCATATGGTCTATTCCTGTTCCTATTTCTTGTGTTCTATGAGGTTTAATGACAAATCAGTACTCTGAACACTGACAACAATATTGGTCGAAGATAAAACTCAATAAAAGTCATACTTGCACCTTGTGGAGGCACAGGTTATTGGCTTATTCATGCCAGCTTTGAGATATTCAACTTCAGGAACGTAAGAACAGAAGTAGGCCCCCCTTCACCCTCTTGAGTTAATTGGTGAGATCATGGCTGATCTTTACTGGAGCTCCATTTATCTGACATCGCTCTGCAACCCTCAGTATTCTTACCTCACAGAAATCTGTTGATCTCAACTGTGAAAATTTTAATTGACCCAGCACGTATAGCTCCTTGGGGAAGAGACTCCACATTTTCACTATCCTTGGTTCAAAAATGTGAATCTCGATTTCCTCCTTAAAATAGCCTTGCCCAAAGTTGAAGGTTGCACTCTCTCGTTTTGGATCCTACTACCAAAGGGGATCGTTTCTCTTTATCCACTCTCAACAAATCCCTTTACCATTTTAAATACATTAATAGCACCACCCTGAACTAATCTCAAGAAAATCCAAGAATAGCTTGTACAACTTGCCCTCGTAATTTAATCCATGGAAATGGTGTGGTCCACACTGCTAAATCACACCTTTTCTTCCCCTGAGTTCTCTGTCATTTCTTCCTCCTTCAAATGATAAGTGGACAGGGTTATGGGGATAGGGCAGCAGGGTGGGCCTAAGATGCTCTTTTGGAGAGTCGGTGCAGACTAGATGGGCTGAATGGATTGTATGGTTCAAGTACTTCTGTTGTCTCTTATTTAAACCTTTATTCTCTGCTACTCACCTGAAGTTTCTCACCAACCTTTTCAGCCTTAGTGACCCCTTCATATTCAGGAGTGTTTAACCTTGGCCAGGATTTTCCACTCCCATCCCACGGTGGGTTTTATGGCGGCGAAGGCAGTTTGCAATTGGCTGCCGGTGGGATCTTCCACCGCAAGCCTCATACCATCATAGTTACCTTTATTGAGATTCAGGATCCTGGTCTCAGAATCATCTGTCACTATCCATCTTGACAAAGAATTCTATCATAATACGCTCATTCACCCTCAAGGATTCTCTAACAACCAGATTGCGAACTAATCCTTTTTCATTGCACAACACCCAGTCCAAGATGGCCTGTACCCTAATTGATTCCTCAACATATTGGTCCAGAAAACCATCCCCTATGCACTCTAGGAGTCATCTTCATCATCTATTCCTCATCTATTCCTCATCTATTAGAGTCATAGAGTTGTACAGAATGGAAACAAGCCCATCGGCCCAACTTGTCCATGCTGCCCAGTTTTTACCACCAAACCCTGCTTGGTGGTAAACCTGCCCAATTGCCCAGGTTTGGCCCATATCCCTCTATACCCATTTTACCTAAGTAACTGTCTAAATGCTTTTTAAAAGACAAAATTGTACCCGCCTCTACTACTGCCTCTGGCAGCTCGTTCCAGACACTCACCACCTTCTGAGTGAAAAAATTGCTCCCCTCGACCCTTTTGTATCTCTCCCCTCTCACCTTAAACCTATGCCCTCTAGTTTTAGACTCCCCTGCCTTTGGGAAAAGATGTTGACTCTCTACCTTATTTATGCCCCTCATTATTTTATAGACCTCAAGAAGATCACCTCTAAACCTCCTACGCTCCAGGGAAAAAAGTCCCAGTCTATCCAGCCTCTCCTTATAACTCAATCCACCACGTCCCGGCAGCATCCTCGTAAATCTTTTCTGCACTCTTTCTAGTTTAATAATATCCTTTCTATAAGGGTGACCAAAACTGTACTGTATTGTACTATGACTAATTTGACTCTCCCAATCTATATGCAGGTTAAAGTCACCCGTAATCACAAATGTTCCTTTATTACATTCTTGCCCCTCACAAATCCTTTGTTCCCTGGTAAATTCACCTTTCACACTGGTAGCTATGTCTGCAGTCTGAAATCTTAACTCTTAATCTGAAGGGCACGTACTAAAGTAAATGATACATTTATATCTGAGTGTACCTGGCTGATATAGCCAGCAATTTTTGTGTAACCTTTTGCAAATAGACTTTCTCTGAATGTTCAGAGACACCCATCTACGTATACTGGAAAAAGCACCTTTCAACCTATCATTGTGTCAAGAGTTGCTAAGGGAACTAAAAGTAAATTCGAAACTAAAAACTGAAGATTAAAAATTCACCACCAAAGGCAGTCAGTGACATATTGTTGATTTGAATGGAACCTCAGTTGTGGTGATCAATCTACATGACAAATATTAGAACAATTCTGACTTTTTGAAGTCCATCACTTCAGACATTGAGGGGCGGCGCGGTGGCACAGTGGTTAGCACTGCTGCCTCACAGCGCCAGGGACCCGGGTTCGATTCCTGGCTAGGGTCACTGTCTGTGTGGAGTCTGCACATTCTCCCTGTGTCTGCGCGGGCTTCCTCCGGGTGCTCTGGCTTCCTCCCACATTCTGAAAGATGAGCTGGTTAGGTGCATTGTCCCTCAGCTAAATTCTCCCTCAGTGTACCCGAACAGGTGCCGGAGTGTGGTGACTGGGGGATTTTCACAGTAACTTCATTGCAGTCTACTTGTGACACTTGTGACACTTCATTGCAGTCTACTTGTAAGCCTACTTGTGACACTGATAAATATTTTTTTTAAAAAGCACCAATTAATGAATCCTCCCAGGCTGCTTTCTAATTTTTCAAATTCTTGCTCGTGGAAGAATTGCACAGAGTAGACAAGACACTTCTGTTTTCTTTGAAAAGAAATAACTTGTAATTATATAGAACCTTTCATCATCTCAGGATGTCCAAAATGAAGTATTTTTGAAGTGTTGTCATTGTTGTAATGTAGAAAGTGTGACAGCCAATTGATGCACAGCAAGGTCCCACAAACACCAAAATGATAATGACCGGATGATACATTTTTAGTTTGCGTTGAGGGCTAAGCATTGGCCAGCACAGATTAGCAAGATATTTCTAGCTCGAAGGCCTTGTTAGCCTGTTTCCTGTCACTGGCTGGGAACAATTTGTTTCAATAGGTTTCGTGGTTTAACACCATTAACTCTTTCCTCCTGTTAGCATCTTGCTGATGCTCCATTTTGGAGACAAGTTTGAGGTCATGAAAAGTGCTATATAAATGCAAGTCTTTCTCCCTTTGAATGAATGGCGAACACTGCTGCCTCACAGCGCCAGGGACCCCGGTTCGATTCCCGGCTTGCGTCATTCTCTGTGCAGAGTCTGTACATTCTCCCCGTGTCTGCGTGGGTTTTGTCCGGGTGCTCTGGTTTCCTCCCACAGTCCAAAAGATGTGCTGGTTAGGGTGCATTGGCCATGCTAAATTCTCCCACTGTGTACCCAAACAGGCGCCAGAGTGTTAATGTAAGCCTACTTGTGACAGTAATAAATAAACTTAACTTAAACTTAACCCTCTGCGACTATGACATTGGTGCATTATCACTTCCTCTGCCACTTTGCAATTTTTGACATGCTTGACCTCACTCTCATTACCCAACGCCTCTCCTCCAGTGTCCACCTGTTTAGTTCCACTTCATGTCCAAAACATTTCTACTAATGACCTCTCTCCCTGTCTTATCACCCTGGTGTCTCCCAATCGTGGGGCAGCACGGTGGCACAGTGATTAGCACTGCTGCCTCACAGCACCAGGGACCCGGCTTCGATTCCCGGCTTGGGTCACTGCCTGTGTGGAGTCTGCACGTTCTCCCCGTGTCTGCGTGGGTTTCCTCCGGGTGCTCCGGTTTCCTCTCACAGTCCAAAGATATGCGAGTTAGGTGGATTGGCCAGATAACTTGTACATTAGTGTCAGGGGGATTAGCAGGGTAAATATATGGGGCTATGGGGATAGGGCCTGGGTGGGATTGTGGTCAGTGCAGCCTCGGTGGGCCGAATGGCCTCCTTCTGCATTGTAGGGATTCTATGATTCTATTCCTGAGCTCCGTCTCCTTTCTTTCAACTCATTCTGTGGACGTGGGCAATTATTTGCGAGGCTGATGCTCATCTATTGGTGACGTTTCACGAAAAAAGCCTCAAAATTGAAATATTAAATTTTTTTTGTAGAACAACTAGGTGCTGCAGTGTCGCTTTTGAGACTGAAGGGGACGCTATCTGCTTGTTCAATACATCAAAGTAGAAGTGTAAATAGCTTTCGCTGCCTGCTCCAGTTCACTGAAGGACTTCCAAATCAGTCAAATGCTTTGTAACCAGAAACCCATCGCACTAACTCTGGCAGCAGTTCAAGTTGTATGAAAAGCTCCAGTCTTTGCGTGCCATTCCTTGATCTTCATTTTCGTACGTGTATGATTGATTGCCGAGTAGCTTATGCTCGAGATTGACCTTTTCCTTCTGAGACGAGTGTGGTCAAAAGCACACAACCACGTGGGTTAACAGATGGCTTCTGGGCGAAAAGCTTCAGAAACCTCGGAGACCACACCTCAAATAATCTGTGGGAAAGGCGGAACAAGGAGTCAAAAAATTACAATCTTGGGTTTGCAAAATCGTCCCTTCAGATTTAAGTGAAAGCAATTGTGTTATTTGTGCAGGCTAATGGCAGCATTTAGGAGATCTGTCTTTGTTTACTGTTGTTATGGCAAAATAACTATGGCACTGGGAGGAGGTTGCGGGGACCTTTTCTAAGCTACCAAGTTGTCCTTTTCTATAGAACAAAGTGGATTCGTATTGTGGAATTTTAGTAATCTAAAATGGTGGCACGGTGGTTAGCACTGTTAAAGTTTGTTTATTGCTCACAATTAAGGCTTACTTAACACTGCAATGAAGTTACTGTGAAATTCCCCGAGTTGCCACAGTCCGGCGCCTGTTCGGGTCAATGCACCCTAACCAGCACATCTTTCAGAATGTCGGAGGAAACCGGAGCACCCGGAGGAAACCCTTGCAGACACGGGGAGAACGTGCAGCCTCCACACAGACAGTCACCCAAGCCGGGAATTGAACCTAGGTCTCTGGCGCTGTGAAGCAGCAGTGCTAACCCGTGTGCTACTGTGCCGCCCCAACCACTGCGCTACCGTGTTGCCTCACAGCGCCAGGGACTCGGGTTCGATTCCGGCCTCGTGTGACTGTCTGTGTGGAGTTTGCACATTCTCCCCGTGTCCGTGTGGGTTTCCTCCGGGTGCTCCGGTTTCCTCCCGCAGTCCAAAGATGCGCGGATTAGGTTGATTGGCCATGCTAAATTGGCCCTAGTGTCAGGGGGACTAGCAGGGTAAATATTTGGGGTTATGGGAATAGGCCTTGGGTGGGATTGTGGTCGGTACAGACTCGATGGGCTGAATGGCCTCCTTCTGCACTGTAGAGATTCTATGATTCTATGATCTATATGGTTAGCTCCCCTGTCCTGATTTTGTTTAACATGTTAAACAGGTTAATGTCTTCATAAGAATAATCGACAAAAGAATTTTTAATGAAAATGTCACTAATGCTACACAGTGAGATTACCATGAAGCTGTAATGGATGGCTCAACATGACTAACTTAAACCATAAAATGAAAGCCAAGTACTGCGAAGGCTGGAAATCTGAAATAAAAACAGAAAATGGCGGAAAAACCCGGCAGGTCTGGCAGCATCTGTGAAGAGAGAAAGAGAGTGAACAGCGAGTCCGAATGACTCTTCTTCAGAGCTGAAGAGAGGGAGGATCACACGGATTCAAAACGTTAACTCTCTCTTTCTCCACGGATGCCGCTGAAGTAACTCCTCCGAGGCTGGTGTCCCCTTACCAAATTTAGATTTATTTACATAGCAAGCAACACTCAGACAGGTACTTCCTCGTACAGAGTGTAAACCCGGAGTGCCAGTCACCCCAACACTCCACATTTTGTGCACATGCAGGGCTCCCTGATTGGATAAGCCATCACGGCCTTAATCTGGGAGCTCGTATTCTAGGAGGTCCAGCTCATTACAGCTGCCGGACCTGCTAAATCAAACTGTTGCTTTGTACCTTAAAGTTAAAATTAAAAATTGAAGTTATTTATTAGTCACAAGTAGGCTTACATTAACACTGCAATGAAGTTACTGTGAAAATCCCCTAGTCGACACACTCTGGTGCCTGTTCGGGTACACTGAAGGAGCTTCTTCCCCGCTGCTGTCAGACTTTTGAATGGACCTACCTTGCATTAAGTTGATCTTTCTCTACACCCTAGCTATGACTGTAACACCACATTCTGCACTCTCTCATTTCCTTCTCTATGAATGGTATGCTTTGTCTGTATAGCGCGCAAGAAACAATACTTTTCACTATGTTAACACATGTGACAATAATAAATCAAATCAAATCAAATTAAAATTTAGCATGGCCAATCCTAACCTGCTCATCTTTGGACTATGGGAGGAACACCAGGTTAAAGTCCAACAGGTTTATTTGGTAGCAAATACCATAAGCTTTCGGAGCAGAGCTCCTTCGTCAGATGGAGTGGATATCTGTTCTCAAACAGTACACAGACACAGAAATCAAATTACAGAATACTGATTAGAATGCAAATCTCTACAGCCAGCCAGGTCTTAAATGTACAGACAATGTGGGTGGACAGTTCCGCACACATGAGGACGGCCTAAACCGGGATGTTGGATTTATGTCACATTATCAGTAACCCCCACAGCTTGTTGGATTTATGTCACATTATCAGTAACCCCCACAGCTTGCCTCCTGGACTTGCAGAATTCCACAAGCTGTTCTGTCTGGAGACAATACACATCTCTTTAACCTGTGTCGAATGCTCCCT
Organism: Mustelus asterias; assembly: GCF_964213995.1. Classification (NCBI taxonomy): domain Eukaryota; kingdom Metazoa; phylum Chordata; class Chondrichthyes; order Carcharhiniformes; family Triakidae; genus Mustelus; species Mustelus asterias. The sequence goes on from NC_135805.1 coordinate 25,176,139, forward strand.
CCACCCACATTGTCTGTACATTTAAGACCTGGCTGGCTGTAGAGATTTGCATTCTAATCAGTATTCTGTAATTTGATTTCTGTGTCTGTGTACTGTTTGAGAACAGATATCCACTCCATCTGACGAAGGAGCTCTGCTCCGAAAGCTTATGGTATTTGCTACCAAATAAACCTGTTGGACTTTAACCTGGTGTTGTGAGACTTCTTACTGTGCTTACCCCAGTCCAACGCCGGCATCTCCACATCATGACTATGGGAGGAAACCAGAGCACCTGGAGGAAACCCATGCAGACATGGGGAGAACGTGCAGACTCCACACAGACAGTGATCTGAGGCCAGAATTGAACCTGGGTCCCTTGTGCTGTGAGGCAGCAGTGCTAACCACTGTGCCACCGTGCCACCCCGTACTTCCCTCTGCATCAAGTATATATCTTATTTTCCCACAACGCTCACTCTTGGGGTATTTCAGGCCCGATCTTTCCCACCCCAAGGAATGCCTACATTCCCCAACTCAACCAATTTTCCATCCATGCTGCTTCCGTTCCTCATCTTCCAGCCTCTTGTGCAGCATCTGATCAACCACTTTCTACAGGACTTACCCGTATATATATGACATGGTTATTTCTTTTAAAAAAACAGCTATTAACAGCTATTTATCAAATTTGACTTGAGTTTAATGAATTACATTGCTTGTTCTAAATTAATCTTTGTATTTCTAAATGCTTCCTAATCTATCTTGAACTGGGGGTTTTATGAGTTTGCCCAGATGTGACAGAGTAGCTGGTTTATAATTAACTGATTCATCCAACTCTCAACACATGAGCATGCAAATTATGACGCAGCACCCAATTTTATTGCCTCAACAATTTAGTGTGAACGAAATGTAATTTCTCTGTACACTTTTTAACTCTTATCTCACTGCTTTTTAGTATCACCAGCTTCATGCTCACTTAATGATGCTCAATTCATTGGGTGGCACAGTGGTTAACTGCTGCATCACAAGTGCCAGGGTCCCGGGTTCGATTCCGGCCTCGGGTGACTGTCTGTGCAGAGTCTGCATGTTCTCCCTGTGTCTGCACGGTCCAAAGATGTGTGGGTTAGGTTGATTGGCCGTGCTAAATTGCCCCTTACAGTCAGAGGGACTCGCAGGGTAAATCTGTGGGGTTATGGGGAAAGGGTCTGAGTGGGATTGTTGTTGCTGCAGGTTCGATGGGCCTGTAGAGATTCTATGATTGTACATCCCCAAAGGATGGATGTCACCATTCACTCAGTGGTAATATTCAAGCCCCGTCCCATTGACCTGAATACTGGGGTGATTCACCAGTTGTGAAATTGCCTCAGTCAGAATTGACAGACTTGCAATGAATGCAGAATGCCGTGCAGAGGAATAATTCAATTTCTATTTTCAAACACCCCCATATGCAAAACTGCAACTTGTAGCTGAAAGACAGTTTGCAAATCTGCACGGTTGTCGGCTTCTCTTTACACTTTTAAAATTCTTGCTTTGACTGGGACACCCTTTGTGCCCAGCAGTGTGTACGTTCAAAAACAGTCACAAAGGGCCCATTTCAATGTTGACATTGGGTTTGGCTGACATGTACAGTACGTATAGGACAAAGAACAAAGAACAAAACAACAAAGAACAGTACAGCACAGGAACAGGCCCTTTGACCCTCCAAGCCTGTGCCGATCATGATGCCCTAACTAAACTAAAAAAAACCTTCTGCCCTTACTTGGACTGTATCCCTCTATTCATGTACCCATCCAGATGCCTCTTAAATGTTACTAATGTGCCTGCTGCCACCACCTCCTCTGGCAGCACGTTCCAGGCACCCCACCACACTCTGCATGAAAAACCTCTCCCGCACATCTCCCTTAAACTTACCCCCTCTCACCTTGAACCTGTGCCCCCTTGTAATTGACGCTTCCACCCTGGGAAAAAGCCTCCGACTATCCACCCTATCTATGTCCCTTATAATTTTTTAGACCTCTATCCGGTCTCCCCTCAGCCTCCTTCTTTCCAGTGAAAACAATCCTACTTTATTCAATCTCTCCTCATAGAGACCCTCGAGACCAGGCAATATCGTGGGGAACCTTCTTTGTACTCACTCCAAAGCGTCCACATCCTAACCTCTAACCAGGGAAGTTCTCCAAGATCATCATCAGTTTCCATTCCTCTCCCAACACCATTACTTACATGTTATCCGATCGGTTAGCTGATTGATGTTTGCAGGAGTATAAATTGAGTATATAAATTGAGTCCAGCTGAGTATAAATTAGCAGCCGTCCTTGAAGTTTATTTATTAGTCATAAGTAGGCTTACATTAGCACTGCAATGAAGTTACTGTGAAAATCCTCTAGTCGCCACAGTCCGGCGCCTGTTCGGGTACACTGAGGGAGAATTTAGCATGGCCAATGCACCCAACCAGCATGTCTTTTGGATTGTGGGAGGAAACCGGAGCACCCAGAGGAAACCCATGCAGACACGGGAAGAACGGAATTGAACCCGGGTCCCTGGTGCTGTGAAGCAGCAGTGCTAACTATTGTGCCACCGTGCTTGCCTATATTACAACAGTAACTGCGCTTCAAAAGGGCTTCAATTTAAGGAAATTGGTTGTCGTTGCTTTTTGCCATTACAACAGTGGAAATACAAAGAACAAAGAAAATTACAGCACAGGAACAGGCCCTTCGGCCCTCCAAGCCTGCACCGACCATGCTGCCCGACTGAACTAAACCCCCTACCCTTCCAGGGACCATATCCCTCTATTCCCATCCAATTTGTCCAGACGCCCCTTAAAAGTCACTATCGTATCTGCTTCCACTACCTCCCCTGGCAGCGAGTTCCAGGTACCCCCCACCCTCTGTTTAAAAACCTTGCCTCTCGCATCTTAAACTTATGCCCCCTCAGTAATTGACTCTTCCACCCTGGGAAAAAGCTTCTGACTATCCACTCTGTCCATGCCTCTCAAAGTCTTGTAGACTTCTACCAGGTCGCCCCTCAACCTCCGTCGTTCCAGTGAGAACAAATCAAGTTTCTCCAACCTTTCGTCATAGTTAATGCCCTCCATACCAGGCAACATCCTGGTAAATCTTTCTTGTGCCCTCTCCAAAACCTCCACATCTTCTGGTAGTTGGCAACTAGAATTGAACACTATATTCCAAGTGCGGCCTAACTAATGTTCTATGAAGCTGCAATATGACTTGCCAATTTTTAAACTCAATGCCCCAGTCGATGAAGGCAAACATGCTGTATGCCTTCTTGACTACCTTCTCCACCTGCATTGCCACTTTCAGTGACCTGTGTACCTGTACATCCAGATCCCTTTGCCTATCAATACTCTTAAGGGCTCCGCCATTAACTGTATATTTCCTATCTGTATTAGACCTTCCAAAATGCATTACCTCACATTTGTCCGGATTAAACTCCATCTGCCATCTCTCCGCCCAAGTCTCCAACCGATCTATATCCTGCTGTATCCTCTGACGGTCCTCATCGCTATCTGCAAATCCACCAACCTTTGTGTCGTTCGCAAACTTACTAATCAAACCAGTTACATTTTCCTCCAAATAATTTATATATATTATGAACAGCAAAGATCCCAGTACTGATCCCTGAGGAACGCAACTTGTCACAGCCCTCCATTCAGAAACATAGCCTTCCACTGCTTCCCTCTGTCTTCTATGACCGAGCCAGTTCTGTATCCACCTTGCCAGCTCACCTCTGATCCCGTGAGACTTCACCTTCTGCACCAGTCTGCCATGAGGGACCTTGTCAAAGGCCTTACTGAAGTCCATGTAGAAAACATCTACTGCCCTACCCTCATCAATCATCTTTGTCACTTCCTTGAAAAACTTGATCAAGTTAGTGAGACACGACCTCCCCTTCACAAAGTCATGTTGCCTCTCGCTAATACGTCCACTTATTTCTAAGTGGGAATAAATCGTGTCTCGAAGAATCCTCTCCAATAATTTCTTTACCACTGATGTAAGGCTCACCGGCCTGTAATTACCTGGATTATTCTTGTTACCCTTCTTAAACAAAGGAACAACATTGGCTATTCTCCAATCCTCTGGGACCTCCCCTGTAGCCAGTGAGGATACAAAGATTTCTGTTTATGTTATTTTGTGTTTTTTAAATTTCCTTCAATTAACAAGTGTATTTTTATGTACGAAAGCATGGACTGTGTTTCTTTATCGTGTTATTCTGGTGCTTACATTCTAGTAAATTTGCATCTGGTGGAACCTCCTTTATTTTTCCACTTATCTGGAATGTTTTCGGGACAAAGAATGATTTTGTGCCCTGTACAACTGAAGGCCCTTTACCCCAAATTAAGTACTTTTCAAGTGTAATCACTGTCATAATGCAAGAACAGCAGCTGCCAGCTAGTGCTCAGCAAGCTCCCACAAACAGCAATATGATCAATGATAGTCTTTTTAAAAAATTATTCTTTCACGGGACACGGGCATCGATGACAAGGGTAGCTTTTTTATTGCCCGTCATTAATTGTCCTTCTGAAGATGGTGGTGAGCCATGTTCTTGAATGGCGCCAATCCATGTGGTATAGGTACACCCACAGTGCTGTTAGGGTGGGAGTTCCAGGATTTTGACCCAGCGACAATGAAGGAGCGGCAATATATATCCAAATCAGGATGGTGGGTGGCTTGGAGGGGAACTTCCAGATGGTGGTGTTCCCATGTGTCTGCTGCCCTCATCCTTCTAGATGGCAGTGGTTGTGGGTTTTGAAGGTTCTGTCTAGTTCCTGCAGTGCATCTTGTAGATGATACACATGGCTGCCACAGTGTGTTGGTGGTGGAGGAAGTCAATGTTTAAGGTTGTGGATGGCGTGCCAATCAAGCGGGCTACTTTGTCCTGGATGGTGTTGAGCTTCTGGAGTTTTGGAGTTGCACTCATTCAGGCAAAAGATTCCATCGCACTCCTGACTTGTAGATGGAGGGCAGACTTCGGGGAGTCAAGAGGCGAGTTACTCTCTGCAAAATTCCCAGCCTCTGACCTGACCTTGTAGCCAGAATATTTAAATTTCTAGTGCAGTTCAGTTTTATGTCAAAGGTAATCCCCTCCCCCCTCAGATGTTTATAGTGGAGGATTCAGCAATGATAATGTCATTAAATGCCATGGGGAAATGGTTAGATTCTGTCCTGTTGGAGATGGTCGTTGCCTGGCACATATGCAGTGCGAATGTTACTTGCCACTTATAAGTTCAAGCCTGAATATTGTCCAGGGGTCTTGCTGCATACGGGCACAGACTGCTTCAGTATCTGAGGAGTTGAAAGTGGTGCTGAACATTGTGCAATCATCCCCATTGGGAAACATCCCCACTGCTGACCTTATGATGAAAGGAAGGTCATTGGTGAAGCAGCTGAAGATGGTTGGACAGTACCCTGAGGAACTCCTGCAGTGATGTCTTGGAGCTGAGATGATTGACCTCCAAAAATCACAACCATCTTCCTTTGTGCCAGGTATATCTCCAACCCGCGAAAGGGTTTTCCGCTGATTTCCGTTGACTCCAGTTTTGCTAGGGCACTTTGACACTCAGTCAAATGCTGCCTTGGGTTCAGCTCTTTTGTCCATGTTTGAACTAACGCTATAATGAGGTCACTGGCTGAGTGACCCTGGTGGAACCTAAACTGAACATCCGCGAGCAGGTTATTGCTGGGTAAGTGTCGCTTGATAGCACTGTCGACAACCCCTCCATTCACTTTGCTGATGATCAAGAGTAGACTGATGGAGCGGCAGTGGGCCAGGTTTGTCCTGCTTTTTGTGTACAGGACATTCCTGGGAATGTTTCCACATTGCCGGGTAGATGCCAGTGTTGTAGCTGTACTGGAACAGCTTAGCTAGAGGCACAGCAAGTTGTGCAGCACAAGACTTCAGTACAATTGCTGAATATTGTCAGGGCCTTTGCCTTAGCCTTTGCAGCATCCAGTGCCTTCAGCCGTTTTGTGTCACCACGTGGACAGAATTAAATTGGCTGAAGACTGACAAACTTATGCTGGAGACCTCCAGAGGAGGCCGTGATGGATCAGCACTTTTGTCTGAAGATTGCTGCAAATGCCTTATCTTTTGCACTGACATGCTGAGCTCCTCCATCATGGAGGATGGGGGATAAATTCATGCAGCTTCCGCCTCCCTTCAGTTCTTTAATTGTCCACCACCATTCACAACAGGCTGCGGCAGAACTACAGAGCTTTGATCTGATTGAGTGTGGGATCTCTGGCTCTGTCAATTACTTGCTGCTTTTGCTGTTCTGCATTTTTAAAATTCATTCGTGGGACATGGGCGTCGCTGGCTGGCCCACATTTATTGCCCATCCCCTTGGAGGGCAGTTGAGAGTCATCCACATTGCTGTGGCTCTGGAGTCACATGTAGGCCAGACCAGGTAAGGATGGCAGATCTCCTTCCCTAAAGGACATTAGTGAACCAGATGGGTTTTTCCGACAATCGACAATGGTTTCGTGGTCATCAGTAGATTCTTAATCCGAGATATATTTTATTGAAATCAAATTCCACCATCTGCAGGTCCCCAGAACATTAGCTGAGTTTCTGTGTTCATAGTCTAGCGATAATACCACGAGGCCATCGCCCTCGCTAAGTAGTCCTGAGTTGTAGCTTCACCAGGTTGACAACTCATTTTTATGTATGCTGTGTGCTACTCCTGGCATGCCCTCCTGCACTCTTCACTGAACAAGGGTTAATCCCCTGGTTTGATAGTAATGGTAGAGTGGGGGATATACTGGGCTATAACGTTCCAGATTGTGGTTGTATACAATTCTGATGCTGCTGATGGCCCACAGTGCCTCATGGATGTCCAGTTTTGAGATCTGTTCTGAAATTTATCCCATTTAGCATGGTGGTAGCACCACGCAACATAATAGAGTGTAGCCTCAGTGTGAAAATGAGACTTTATCCTCACAAGGACTGTGCAGTGGTCCCTCCTACCAGTACTGTCATATACAGATACATCAGCTACTGCTAGATTGTGGAGGGCAAAATCAAGTTGGATTTTGCCTCTCAGTGGTTCCCTCACCACCATCCGTGGATTTGTCTAGCCGCTGTGTCCTTTAGGACTCTGACAGCTTGGTCTGCGGTGATATACTGAGCCGCTCAATGGAAACTCAACCACAATGACTCAACGATTGTCTCTCCAGTGCCTATAACGTCTTCTCCCTGACTGTATGCATCAACAAGACTGTGGTTATGGGACAGTGTGTCACATCTCCATTTTTGACCACACTAAATAACACCTCACTGGGAGTATTCAGCAAATTCTGCCAGCTTGAGTCCGTAGTGACAATCTGTCCCTTGACGCAAAAAGCATAGAGAAAGCAGCTATCACCTTAGGCCAGCCCACAAAACACGCAGGGGATGACCTCGTGCTGACTCTTAGGACCAGGATGCTGGTCATTGGCTGGCCAATTAGAAGGCTTAACAAGAAGCGCTGTTGGGAAGGGTGGGAAGAGGGCGGGTGCCAAGAAAAGGTTGCCGCTTCTAATGGGCTCCCTCAAAAGGACATCCAGTGCGGAGCTGTCTCAGAGAGCTGCAGACCGGGGCAAAATAAATCCCCATGAAAAAACACAGCAAACGCTATCCAGACAGCAGATTCAAGCACAAAGTTCAGTCCCCAGGCACTTATTAAAATTTTATTTCAGTTCTGACCTTTCATCCTGACCCTGGATTGAGATTGCAGCTAAAGTGTAAAGGCCGTCTGGTCAATCAGCCCGTCCACCAATCCTAAAAGCAGACGGGCCACGTTAAATTGCTCTCAATGACCCCTTAATGGGCTAAGTTGCCTGCTTGATTGCCAGCGGACACGCTTCTGACACTTGTGCGCGTCCTCCCACTGAAATATCATGTAAGTGCGCGATGACCAGCGTGCAGGTACAGCAGATAATAAAGAAAGCAAATGCAATGTTGACATTTATAGCTAAAGCAATAGAATATAAAGGTAAGGAAGCATTGTTGCAACTCTACAAGGCATTGGTGAGGCCGCACCTGGAGTATTGTGCACAGTTTTGTTCCCCTTATTTGAGGAAAGATGTAGTGGATTGGAGGCAGTTCAGATGAGATTCACTAGGTTGATTCCAGAGTTGAGGGGTTTGAGAGATTGAACAGTTTAGGCCTATACTCTCTGGAATTTAGAAGAATGAGGGGAGATCGAATTGAGGTAGACAAGATGATAGAAGGTATGGATAAAGTAGATGTGGAGTGGATGAGAGGTCTTAAGTTAGGGCGAGAGATCATAGACTTTGGATAAGGGATAGCAAATTTAAAACCGAGTTGAGGAGAAACTACTTCTCCCAAAGGGTTGTGAATCTGTGGAATTCGCTACCCCAAGTGCGGTGGATATTGGGACAGTGAGTAAATTTAAGGAGGAGTTCGACAGATTTTTAATTGGTAATGGGTTGAAGGGTTATGGGGAGAAGGCAGGAAAATGGGGATGAGGACTTTATCAGCCATGATCGAATGGCGGAGCGGACTCGATGGGCCGAATGGCCAAATTCTGCTCCTATCTTATGAACTTATGACGTCGGGGCACGCGTCCGACACCTTTGTGCATGATTTCACGCACTTCCAGATTGGGCTCACGTCTATCTGAGCAATGTAAAATTCCAGCCCCTGAATATTGCTAAATTATTACATTATCGGGTTTTTTTTTGGTTCACTTTTTGAGATATATCTTTCTAGAACTGACATGTTTCATAGAATCATAGAATCCCTACAGTGCAGAAGGAGGCCATTCAGCCCATCGTGTCTGTACCGAGAACAATCCCACCCAGGCCCTGAGTGGGGGAGGAAACCCACAGGGAGAACGTGCAAACTCCACACCCAGACAGTCAGCCCAGGCCGGAATCGAACCCGGGTCCCTGGCGTTGTGAGGCAGCAGTGCTAACCACTGTGCCACCGTGCTGCCCATTAATGTTGATTTCAGCATCAAGTGTCACAGTCACTCAATGCACGCATTGCAATGGTTACAGCTGCTGTGTCCACACTGGATAAGAGAGTGTGGAACGACAGCAACCTGGCTGAGAACACCAAACTTCGAGGAACGTGCTCGCTAGATGGAGCAATATTGCCTTGTTCCATTTTTATTGCAAGGTTGTAAAACTTTTACTGCTTATTTGCATTCATTACCTTTATTTCACGTAAATTCTAGTACAGCAGCGCAGTGCGAGTGTTACTGGGTTATCCGTAGGTTACAGGTTAATAATCCTGAGAATACCAGTTTAAGTCTCGCCCCGTGGCAGTTTGATTATTTGAATTCACTGGAACTAAAAAGCTGCCGTAATGCAGTTTGTTTTGAAACTTTAACTTATGCCTTTTCGCAAAGGAAGCCTGCTGTTTTTACCTGATATGTGTGATGCCAGCTCCCACGTCAGTGTGGTTGAGTCATAACCAGCCGAACAAAAATCAAGTTGTATCAAACACCTTCTGAGGGTGACTACGGATGGACAAGAAATGACAAATGGGCTTTCATCCTGTGAATGAATTTGAAAAAAAAAAATGCCAACAACCTTCAGAAGGAGAAGAAAGTCAGCTTTCTGTGAATTTCTTTATCCTTTTCAATTGAAGGTATTTTTGACTTCGATATTCAGGCCCAGCTGAGTCCCAGGGTGGCACAGCATCCTGGGCAATGTTTTGCGTGCCGTTTCTGAGGCATTTACACCTTTCCAGAAGACGCAAGCGTTTTTTGCCTGAGATTTGGCCTGTTGTTGCTGTCCTTAATTCTGTCACAGCAGGTTTTTTAAAAAAGTAATTGCTCTTGGGATGTGAGCAAGACTTGCAAGTGTTTGCTGCCAGGGTGGCCTGCCCACAGCATCATCTCAATAGCTATTGTCCACCTCGAGAGGCTAAGCCATTCAAGTGAGAACAAATCAAGTTTCTCCAATCTCTCCTCATAGCTAATGCCCTCCATACCAGGCAACATCCTGGTAAATCTTTTCTGCACCCTCTCCAAAGCCTCCACATCCTTCTGGTAGTGTGGCGACCAGAAATGAACACTATATTCCAAGTGCGGCCTAACTAAGGTTCTATAAAGCTGCAACTCAAGCTTAAACTCAATGCCCCGGCCAATGAAGGCAAGCATGTCGTATGCCTTATAGACTACCTTCTCCACCTGCATTGCCATTTTCAGTGACCTGTGTATCTGTACACCCAGATCCCTCCGCCTATCAATACTCTTAAGGGTTCTGCCATTTACTGTGTATTTCCTATCTGTATTAGACCTTCCAAAATGCATTACCTCACATGTGTCCGGATTGAACTCCATAAGATTTGAAATTCACTGCGAAACGATCTGGAGGGAAGATGAAGAGACTTCTTTTCACTCAGAGCTGCTGCTCCATGGAACTCTGTCTACCAACTGCCTACTTCCACCCCTATAACATCACCCTCTCCTGACTGGCCTTAGCACGTCTGCTGTTGAGATGCTCATGCTTGAGTTATAGGCGGCACGGTGGTGCAGTGGTTAGCACTGCTGCCTCATAGCGCTAGGGACCCAGGTTCAATTCCCAGCTTGGGTGACTGTCTGTGTGGAGCTTGTACGTTCTCCCCGTGTCTGCATGGGTTTCCTCCAGGTGCTCCAGTTTTCTCTCACAGTCTGAAAGACGTGGTTACGTGTTGGCCATGCGAAATTCTCCCTCCGTGTACCTGAACAGGCGCCGGAGTGTGGCGACTAGGGGATTTTCACAGTAACTTCATTGCAGTGTTAATGTAAACCTACTTGTGACACAAATAAGTCAACTTTTACATTCTGCCTTGCCCACCCAGCGCTGCACCAGCCAGCCTCCCATCTTCCACCATCAGTCCTCCTTCTCTCATTGGGCTACATTGGCTCCTGGTCCAGCAACATCTTAATGTTAAAATTCTCATTCTACATCCTACGTAGCCTCATCCCTCCCTATCTCCCATTCAACACAACAACTCTCTGAGATCTCCCTGTCCCTTCAGATCTGCCCTCTTGACCATGCCAAATTTGGTGATTATACTTACAGCTGGTTAAACTATAAGCTGTAGAATTCTCTCCCCTAAATCAACCTGTGCCCCCACTTCTCTCCCTCTTTGAGTTGCTAGCCTATCTCTTTAAATAAACTTTTGGTCACCTCTGCTGATAACTACTTAAGTAGACCCTGCGTCAAATTTGTGGGTAAGGCACCTTTGAGATCGCTACACTGGCACAATGCTGCCTCACAGCACCAGGGACCCGGGTTCAATTCCCGGCTTGGGTCACTGTCTGTGTGGAGTTTGCACATTCACCCCGCGTCTCTGTGGGTTTCCTCCGGGTGCCCCGGTTTCCTCCCACAATGCGGAAAACGTGCTGGTTAGGTACGTTGGCCATGCGAAATTCTCCCTCGTTGTACCCGAACAGACGCCGGAGTGTGGCGACCAGGGGATTTTCACAGTAACTTCATTGCAGTGTTAATGTAAACCTACTTGTGACACTAATAAATAAACTTCAATATTAAATGCATTGTGTAAATCTTACTTGTTGTTATTGATATTGTACGTGGCTTTGAATTTATTTTGTTTCCGTCAGGAAGTTAACAATTGTTCTTTTCACCTCAACTTCACATAACATCCTAAACCTTTAAGGTCTAAAACACCAACAATTTAGATGAGCACTTGAAATGCCACAGCATACAAGGCTACGGACCAAGTGCTGGGAACTGGGATTGGAATGGATAGGTGCTTGATGGCTGGCACAGTCATTGATAGGCTGAAGGGCCTCTTTCTCTGCTGTAAAACTCTATGATTCTATGACAACTATGTCAACCGGGATGCTTGACTATGGGAGGTGGTGGCGTAGTGGTATTGTTGCTGGGCTAACAATCAAGGGCCACGCTCTGGGAACCTAGGTTCAAATCCCACCAAGGCAGGTGGTGAAATTTGAATTCAATGCAAATATAGAATTAAAAGTCGAATGATGACCATGTAACTATCATTGTAAAAACCCATCAGGTTCACTAATGTCCTTTAGGGAAGGAAATCTGCCATCCTTACCCCGTCCATGGCAATGTGGTTGATTCTTAAAAATGCACTCAGTTCAAGGGCGAATAGAGATGGGCAATAAATGCTATCCTCGCCAGTGGCACCCATATCCAATGAGTAGGAAAAGAATAGAATGCTATAATCGGTAATCTTTTGCTTGTAGCTGTTTTTTCACATCTGTCCTGGTTTGCAGGTGTTGGTTGTTGATTGCTGGGGTTTTAACTGCTGTCAATATTTTCAGCACAACGCTTTTCCACATATCTATGTTCCCATAGCCTGCGTTTGGAAATCGGCTTGTTGTGGTGCAGTTCAGAAGTTATTCTCTCGCTCGTGTGGGTGGATTTGAGATTTCATAACTTTCTTTCTCAGAAAACAGAGTATGGTCATTGTTTGTAACTTGTTCTTGTTTTTAACCTAGGCGCAGAATCCACCCACAACTCTGGAGATGTGGCGATAGATATTACAGCTCGAGTCCTGATGCCCTCAGCTCTGATGATGCAAATAGCAATCCAGTCTGTCATCTGGACGAGGCTCCGTTGGTAGAAGTGAGCCAGGTCGGTCCGTCCATCATTATCCTCTTTCCAGAGAAGGTCAGTATAGTCCCTGTATCCCAGTTACTACTCCCTCTGCCACTTTGGGATTCCACACTAATAAACCTGTTGGACTTTAACCTGGTGTTGTGAGACTTCTTAATTTGAGATTCTGGCAGCATTTCTCCCCGAATGATGAGCTCCATCAAGTCACTGTTTCAAGTCACAAGTCAAATCACAAGATCGCCTCTCCCCCTACCCCCACTCCCCTCACCACATCTTTAATGTCAAAGACCTGGCTTCTCAAATGTGATCTGGCACCAGTTCAAACCATTATCTTGTCTGGGGAATCAGGCTGGGAATGATGCACATTCACTCTGACAGTCAAACTAACCTTTGATTCTACAATTTCCTGAGCCTAGGGGCGGCACAGTGGTTAGCACTGCTGCCTCACAGCCCTAGGGACCCAGGTTCGATTCCCGGCTTGGGTCACTGTCTGTGTGGAGTCTGCACATTCTCCCCGTGTCTACGTGAGTTTCCTCCGGGTGCTCCAGTTTCCTCCCACAGTCTGAAAGACGTGTTGGTTAGGTGCATTGGCCATGCTAAATTCTCCCTCAATGTACCCGAACAAGCACCAGAATGTGACGATTCGGAGGTTTTCACAGTAACTTAAAAAGGAAGTAACAGGAAGTTAAAAAGCAGGACCCCGAGGGTAGTAATCTCAAGATTGCTACCTGTACCACGTGCCAGTGAGGGTAGGAGTAGGATGCTTGGGCGGATGAACACGTGGCTGAGGAACTGGTGTAGGGGGCAGGGTTTCCGATTCTTGGATCATTGGGACCTCTTCTGGGGCAGGTGGGACCTGTACAAGAGAGATGGGTTACACCTAAACTACAAGGGGACCAATATACTTGCAGGGAGGTTTGCTTGTGTTATTGGGGAGCGTTGAAACTAGATTTGCAGGGGGATGGGAGCCAGAGTGCCAGAGCAGATAGTGGAGCAGGGGTAAAAAGACAGGTTAGTTCAAGCAAAATCACAAATGGAAGGGTTGAGTGTGGTGGAAATGTTTCAGGCGGGATAGAGGCAGAGGGATAAAAGGTGGGGGGGGTGGCTTTGTTGGTCAGGGAAAATGTTACAGCGGGAGCTTGTCTACAGAGGCCCTATGGGTGGAGCTGAGAAACGGGAAAGGTATGACCACATTAATGAGGTTGTATTCTCGACCACCCAATAATCAGTGAGAATTGGAGGAGCAAATCAGCAGACTGATAGCTAACAACTGCAAGAAACACAAAGTTGTGATAGTAGGGGATTTTAATTTTCCACATATAGATTGGGACTCGCATACTGTTAAAGGTTTAGACGGGGTAGAGTTTGTAAAATGTGTTCAGGAGAATTTTCTACATCAGTATATAGAGGTGCCGACTAGAGAAGATGCGATATTGGATCTCCTATTGGGAAATGAGTTAGGGCAGGTGATGGATGTGAGTGTGAGGGAACACTTTGGATCCAGTGATCATAATGCCATTAGTTTCAACCTGATCGTGGATAAGGATAGATCTGGTCCTCGGGTTGAAGTTCTGAACTGGAAAAAGGCCAAATTTGATGAAATGAGAAGGGATCTGGGAATTGTGGATTGGCACAGGCTGTTCTCTGGTAAGGATGTAAATGGAAAGTGGGAGGCCTTCAAAGGAGAAATTTTGAGAGTGCAGAGTTTGTATGTTCCTGTCAGGATTAAAGGCAAAGTAAATAGGAATAAGGAACCTTGGTTCTTGAGGGAGATTGTAACACTGATTAAGAGGAAGAGAGAGTTGTATGAAATGTACAGGCAGCAAGAAACAGATCAGATGCTCGAGGAGTATAAAAAGTGCAAGAAGCTACTTAAGAGGGAAATCAGGAGGGCTAAAAGAAGACATGAGGTTGCTTTGGCAGACAGAGTGAAGGAAAATCCAAAGAGCTTCTATAGGTATGTTAGGAGCAAAAGGATAGTGAGGGATAAAATTGGTCCTCTTGAAGACCAGAGTGGTAGACTGTGTATGGAACCAAAAGAGATGGGGGAGATACTAAATGGGTTTTTTGCGTCCGTATTTACTGAGGAAACAGGCATGGAGTCTACGGAAATAGGGCAAATAGGTAGGGAGGTCATGGAACCTTTACAGATTAAAGGGGAGGAGATGCTTGCTGTCTTGAGGCAAATCAGAGTGGATAAATCCCCAGGACCGGACAGGGTATTCCCGTGGACCTTGAGGGAAGCTAGTGTTGAACTTGCAGGGGCCCTGGCAGACATATTTAAAATGTCAGTATTCACGGGGGAGGTGCCAGATGATTGGAGGGTGGCTCATGTTGTTCCGTTGTATAAAAAAGGTTCCAAAAGAAATCCAGGAAATTATAGGCCAGTATGTTTGACGTCGGTGGTGGGCAAGTTATTGGAAGGAGTGATAAGGGATAGGATCTACAAATATTTGGATAGACAGGGACTTATTAGGGAGAGTCAACATGGCTTTGTGCGTGGTAGGTCATGTTTGACCAATCTATTAGAGTTTTTCGAGGAGGTTACCAGGAAAGTGGATGAAGGGAAGGTGGTGGATGTTGTCTACCTGGATTTCAGCAAGGCCTTTGACAAGGTCCCTCATGGGAGGTTAGTTAGGAAGGTTCAGTCGCTGGGTATACATGGGGAGGAAGTAAATTGGATAAGACACTGGCTCAATGGAAGAAGCCAGAGAGTGGTTGTGGAGGATTGCTTCTCTGAGTGGAGGCCTGTGACGAGTGGTGTGCCGCAGGGATCGGTGTTGGGTCCATTGTTGTTTGTCACCTATATCAATGATCTGGATGATAATGTGGTAAATTGGATCAGCAAGTTTGCTGATGATACAAAGATTGGAGGTGTAGTGGACAGTGAGGAAGGTTTTCAAAGCTTGCAGAGGGATTTGGACCAACCAGAAAAATGGGCTGAAAAATGGCAAATGGAATTTAACGCAGACAAGTGTGAGATATTGCACTTTGGAAGGACAAACCCAATTAGAATGTACAGGGTAAATGGCAGGACTCTGAAGAGTGCAGTTGAACAGAGGGATCTGGGAATACATAGAACAACATAGAACATAGAAAGCCACAGCACAAACAGGCCCTTCGGCCCACAAGTTGCGCCGATCACATCCCCACCTCTAGGCCTATCTATAGCCCTCAATCCCATTAAATCCCATGTACTCATCCAGAAGTCTCTTAAAAGACCCCAACGAGTTTGCCTCCACCACCACCGACGTCAGCCGATTCCACTCACCCACCACCCTCTGAGTGAAAAACTTACCTCTGACATCCCCCCTGTACCTACCCCCCAGCACCTTAAACCTGTGTCCTCTCGTAGCAACCATTTCAGCCCTTGGAAATAGCCTCTGAGAGTCCACCCTATCCAGACCCCTCAACATCTTGTAAACCTCTATCAGGTCACCTCTCATCCTTCGTCTCTCCAGGGAGAAGAGACCAAGCTCCCTCAACCTATCCTCATAAGGCATGCCCCCCAATCCAGGCAACATCCTTGTAAATCTCCTCTGCACCCTTTCAATGGCTTCAACATCTTTCCTGTAATGAGGTGACCAGAACTGCGCGCAGTACTCCAAGTGGGGTCTAACCAGGGTCCTATAAAGCTGCAGCATTATCTCCCGACTCCTAAACTCAATCCCTCGATTAATGAAGGCTAGTACGCCATACGCCTTCTTGACCGCATCCTCCACCTGCGAGGCCGATTTAAGAGTCCTATGGACCCGGACCCCAAGGTCCTTCTGATCCTCTACACTGCTAAGAATGGTACCCTTCATTTTATACTGCTGCTCCATCCCATTGGATCTGCCAAAATGGATCACTACACACTTATCCGGGTTGAAGTCCATCTGCCACTTCTCCGCCCAGTCTTGCATTCTATCTATGTCTCGCTGCAACTTCTGACATCCCTCCAAACTATCCACAACACCACCTACCTTGGTGTCGTCAGCAAACTTACCAACCCATCCCTCCACTTCCTCATCCAGGTCATTTATGAAAATGACAAACAGCAAGGGTCCCAGAACAGATCCCTGGGGCACTCCACTGGTCACTGACCTCCATGCAGAGAAAGACCCCTCCACAGCCACTCTCTGCCTTCTGCAGGCAAGCCAGTTCTGGATCCACAAGGCAACAGCCCCTTGGATCCCATGCCCTCTCACTTTCTCACTTTCTCAGGTACAGAATTCCCTAAAAGTGATGTCACAGGTGGATAGGGTCATAAAGATTGCCTTTGGTACATTGGCCTTTATAAATCGGAGTATCGAGTATAAAAGCTGGAGTGTTATGGTAAGGTTATATAAGGCATTGGTGAGGCCGAATTTAGAGTATTGTGTACAGTTTTGGTCACCTAGTTACAGGAAGGATGTAAATAAGGTTGAAAGAGTGCAGAGAAGGTTCACAAGGATGTTGCCGGGACTTGAGAAGCTGAGTTACAGAGAGAGATTGAATAGGTTGGGACTTTATTCCCTGCAGCGTAGAAGAATGAGGGGAGATTTGATAGAGGTGTATAAGATTTTGATGGGTATAGATAGAGTGAATGCAAGCAGGCTTTTTCCACTGAGGCTAGGGGAGAAAAAAACCAGAGGGCATGGGTTAAGGGTGAAAGGAGAAATGTTTAAAGGGAATATTAGGGGGGGCTTCTTCACACAGAGAGTGGTGGGAGTGTGGAATGAGCTGCCGGATAAAGTGGTAAATGCGGGGTCACTTTTAACATTTAAGAAAAACTTGGACGGGTTCATGGATGAGAGGAGTGTGGAGGGATATGGTCCAAGTGCAGGTCAGTGGGACTAGGCTAAAAATGGTTCAGCACAGACAAGAAGGGCCAAAAGGCCTGTTTCTGAGCTGTAATTCTCTATGGTTCTATCACAGTGTTAATGTGAACCTACTTGTGACACTAATAAATAAACTTTAAACTTGTATTGCTGTTGGCTTCTGTATTACTGATGGTGTGAGTGCCAGATGCAGTAAAACATTGTAACTTAATAATTGACAAGAGGCCATTGTCTACTTGGTGATGAACAATCTTGTTCTGATTGGGATTTTACAGTGCTCAGTCTCTCTGCCCTTGGTGTCAGCATGGTAGTTTGCTCTGCCTATCATGTAAGCATAAGCTCTACTTTGTGCGGATCTCTCTGCTATTTGCTTTGGAGACTCCTCCACGCATTGATGGGTTGATGTCTCTGCCAGACACCAGCAACTGGATCTTTGGTCCTCTGTTGCAGTGAGCATGAAGGTGGATGGACGTGGAAATTGGCACTGCTGCCAGGTGTGCCCGTTTGCTGGCATCATCCCACCCGTGGACCATTTTCCCGGCAGCGTTATGGGGAAAAAGTGAGGGGGGGTGCAGGGCTACCAACCCACAACCAGTGGGTAACCAACGAAGAATTATTAAAGGCACATTGTCAGAGACCAGCTGAAATTTTCAGGTTGGACTCCAGGCCTCCCGAGGTGTCGGAGACCAAGCCAACTGCCTGGTGACATCCTCCTAGCAGTAATCCTAGGTGGGGAGAGAGCTGGAATGGTCCCTGGTTTGCCAAAGAGTGAGAATTATTTCTCTGCTCCGTAATTTCTTGGGGACGAGTGACCATAACATGGTAGAATTTTTTGTCAAGCTGGATAGTGATGTAGTTGATTCTGGGATCAGGGTCCTGAATCTCAATAAAGGTAACTATGATGGTATAAGACATGAATTAGCCATGATGGACTGGGAAACATTACTGAAAGGAAAGACAGTGGACAGGCAATGGCAGGCATTTAAAGAACGAATAGATGAACTCCAGAAGTTGTTCATTCCTGTTTGGCGCAAGAGGGAATTGGGGCCAAATCATGGCTTTCAAGGAAAATTCGAGATAGTATCAGATTCAAGGAAGAAGCATACAAATTGGCCTGAGGATTGGGAGCAGTTTAAATTCAGCAAAGGAGGATCAATGGATTGATTAAGAAGAGGAAAATATAGTATGAAAGTAAACTAGCAAGGAACATAAAAACTGACTGTAAAAGTTTCTATAGATATGTAAAGAGAAAAAGATTGACAAAAACTAATGTAGGCTGCTTATAGTCAGAAACAGGAGAATTCATAACGGGGAATAAAGAAATGGCCAAGTAAATAAATTTGTACTTTGCTTCAATCTTCACAAAGGAAGACATGAATAATGTGTCAGAAATGCTGAGAGAAACATGTTTTAGTGAGGATCTGAAGGAAATCACCATTAGTAGAGAAATGGTTTTGAGGAAATTGATGGGATTGAAGGTGGATAAATCTCCAGGTACTGATAATCTTCATCGCAGACTACTTAAGGAAGTGGCCCTGGAAATAGTAGGTCCATTGGTGGTTATTTTCCAAAATTCTTTGGACTCTGGGATAATTCCTACAGATTTGAGGGTTGCTAATGGAAGCCTGCTGTTCAAAAAGGGAAGTAGAGAGAAAATATGGAACTTTGGACCAGTGAACTTAACATTAGTACTGGGAAAGTTACTGGAGTCCATTATCAAGGATTTCATAACTCGGCATTCTGAAGGCAGAGTCAGCATGGATTTACAAAAGGGAAATTATGCTTGACAAATCTTTGAGGATACAACTAGTAGAGTTGACCGAGGAGAATCAGTGGATGTGGTTTATTTAGACTTTCAGAAGGCTTTCGACAAGGTCTCATAGAACCAACTACTATGTAAAGTTAAAGCACATGGGATTGCAGGTAATGTCTTGAGATGAATAGAAAGCTGGTTGGCAGATAGGAAGCAAAGAGTTGGCATAAATGGGACTTTTTCTGATTGGCAGCCAGTGACTAGTGGGGCTCCGCAAGGATCTGTGCTAGGACCCCAACTGTTAACATTATATAATAATGATTTGGAACTGAATGTATTGTCCCCAAATTTGCAGATGATACAAAGTTGGGTATGAGGATGAGCAGTGAGGGGGATGCAGAGATGCTTAAGTGTGATTTGGACAGGCTGAATGTGTGGGCATCTGTATGGCAGATGCAATGTAATGTGGATTAATGTGAGGTTATCCAGTTTGGTTGCAATAATAGGAAGACAGATTATTACTTGAATGGGCGTAAATTGAGAGAGGTGGATACTCAGCCAGACCTTGGAGTCCTCGTCCATCAGTCGCTGAAAGTAAGCACGCAGGTGCAGCAGGTGGTAAAGAAGGCAAATGGTATGTTGGCCTTCATAGCGAGAGGATTTGAGTATACGGATAGGGATGTTTTATTGCAATTATATGGGGCGTTGGTGAGGCCACACCTGGAGCATTGTGTGCAGTTTTGGTATCCTTATCTGAGGAAGGATGTCCTTGTTATAGAAGGAGTACATCGAAGATCTAACATATGAGGATAGATTAAGTCGGTTAGGATTATGTTCATTGGAGTTTAGAAGAGTGGGAGGAGATCTCATAAAAACTTATAAAATTCTAACAGAGTTAGACAGGATAGATTCAGAAAGAATGTTCCCAACGGTGGGGGAGTCCAGAATTAGGGGTCATAGTTTGAGGATAAGGTGTAAACCTTTTAGAACTGAGGTGAGGAGAAATTTCTTCACCCAGATGGTGGTGAATGTGTGGAATCACTACCGCAGAATGTAGTTGGGGCCAAAATGTTGTCTGATTTCAAGAAGAAATTAGATATAGCTCTTGGGGCTAAAGTGATCAAGGGATATGGGAGGAAAGGGGGAATCAGGATATTGAATTTGATGATCAGCCATGATCAAAATGAATGGCGGAGCAGGCTCGAAGGGTCGAATGGCCTCCTCCTGCTTCTAGTTTCTATGTTTCTATGTTAATAAGAAATGCAGACCCGCATAGACCATAGGCGTAGCATTTACAAACCTTTGATCTGTGTCTTTCGGATCAAATTCCAGATGTTAATTCCTTAAAATAACTGGTATGTGTTTAATGACATAATGGGAGGGAAAGAAGGGATGAAATACAATTCAGTCAGTGGATTGATGTTTGGTACTTGGCTTGAACGCACCAGTGAGAATTGCCTCACTCACTTGTTCATATTGTAACAGCCACTCAAAGAAGTCCGGCCAACAGGGCAAAAGCCGCAGTGTGAAGTCATTCTACAACCCTATGGGTGGGGGGGATTTCTATGATTTCTAACCCATCTGAGAGACTAGTCTCAGCTTTTAAGATGGACATTGTCAAACATGTAGTGACTTCAATCAGACCATTGAGGTTGGCCTATCGGAGTATGAACTCCCTGATTCAGGATCCAATTGATGGGCCAATCCAGGAGTCTGTGCCTTGTACTTAACCCGGAGTGTCAGTTCCTCTGGCACCCCCAGAGATAGACTGCTGACTGCTAGCACTCTGTGTACTGCTGTTAGAGTTTATAAATAAAGGGATTTTGGTGAAGGGACTTCTGCCTCCACAGACTTATTACAAAATGACAATTATTTTCTGAAAGCAGCAAAAGCAAGAACCAATAAGACATTGACTGCCAGTTATAGATAGAGGAAAATACCCTTTAAATCATTTCAAGGCATTGTTAAATGATGCTAGTGCAGCTGGCAAGCTACACCAGAGATCTGGCCGGGCTGCTCTACTCTGATCCAAGAATTTCTTGGAGGTCATGTGTCTCCTCATGGGAGAGGGGATCCTGCATAACTCCACTGTTCATTTAGTGCAGCCTCTTCCTGTCAGTTAAATTCATCAATGTAACCTTTGGATGACTCTAACTTATTTTCCTTGTTCAGCCTCCACTGAGAGGTTCGAGGCTTATGGTGGTTCCTTTGAGGCAATTCAAAGGGATCTTTTTAGCATGTACAGCTTTAATGATTATACTCAAATAAGGAGAAGACAATATCAATTCTCCCCCCCACCCAACTCCAAAGAACAAAGAAAATTACAACACATGAACAGGCCCTTCGGCCCCCCAAGCCTGCACCGACCATGCTGCCCGACTGAACTAAAATCCCCTACCCTTCCGGGGACCATATCCCTCTATTCCCATCCTATTCATGTATTTGTGTATCATATCATACATATCATGTATTCCCATCCCACCCATATTCACCCTTGGCCTCAGGTCCCTCCAGCTCTGCCGATGGTGATGATGGCAATAGGGAGCTGCCAGCCTCTGACTGGCCGGCAGCTCTCAGGGACGGGATCTCCCTCTCCGCCCGGTGGTCCTTAATCATGAAGACGGTGGGCACTTAATGTGGCGGGCCTTCCCCAGTGGAGGACATGGGAATCCAGCCGGTTGGGTGGAGGGTGAGACCCCTGTCGCAGGCATTAAATTCCACCCATTTTGTTTTCCATCCGTTCATTTATGATTCGCCAGATTGATTCCGGGAATGAAAGGCTTGACGTATGAGGAGAGATTAAACAGTTTGGGTTAATACTTGCTGGAGTTTAGAAGGATGAGGGGGGGTTCAGATCGAAGTGTATAAAATACGAAAAGGGAATGATGAAGTAAACATTGGCCAAATGTTTTCCTTGTGGGGCAATCTGTACGGTGGCACAGTGGTTAGCATTGCTGCCTCACAATGCCAGGGACCCGGGTTCAAATCCCGGCTTGGGTCACTGTCTGTGCAGAGTCTGCGCGTTCACCCCGTGTTTGTGTTTGTTTCCTCCGGGCGCTCCACTTTCCTACCACAGTCAGAAAGATGTGCTGGTTAGGTGCATTGGCCGTGCTAAATTCTCCCTCAGTGTACCCGAACAGGTGCTGGAGTGTGGCGACTAAGGGATCTTCACAGTAACTTCATTGCAGTGTTAATGTAAGCCAATTTGTGACATTGATAAATGAACTTTAAACTTTAGTCTAGAACGAGAGGTCATAGGGTGTATGTTGAGAGGCGGTAGACTTAAAACTGAGATGAAGAGGAACTACTTCTCGCAGAGGGTGGTGAATTTGTGGAACTCGCTGCCCCATAGCGCGGTGGAGTCTGAATCGTTGATTGGTTTCAAGAAGAATATCAGATATATTTCTGATTTTTTAAAAAAGGGGTAATGGGATATGGGGAAGAGGTGGGGAGGTGGATTTGAGACCAGGGAGAGATCAGCCATGATCTGATTGAATGGCGGTACAGGCTCAGAGGGCTGAATTTGCCTATTTCTGCTCCTAAGTCCTGTAGAAACATAGAAAAACTACAGCACAAAACAGGCCCTTCGGCCCCACAAGTTGTGCCGAACATATCCCTATCTAGGCCTATCTATAACCCTCCATCATATTAAGTCCCATGTACTCATCCAGGAGTCTCTTAAAAAACCCTATTGAGTTTGCCTCCACCACCACTGACGGCAGCCGATTCCACTCGCCCACCACCCTCTGTGTGAAAAACTTCCCCCTAACATTTCCCCTGTACCTACCCCCAGCACCTTAAACCTCTGTCCTCTCGTAGCAGCCATTTCCACCCTGGGAAAAAGCCTCTGAGAGTCCACCCGATCTATGCTTCTCAACATCTGATATACCTCTATTAGGTCTCCTCTCATCCTACGTCTCTCCAAGGAGAAAAGACCGAGCTCCCTCAGCCTATCCTCATAAGGCATGCCACTCAATCCAGGCATCATCCTTGTAAATCTCCTCTGCACCCTTTCAATCTTTTCCACATCCTTCCTGTAATGAGGCGACCCGAAATGTCCTGTGTTCCAATTATTAAAGTTTTTAAGAGGTTCTGGGGTCAAACGTGTTCTGAGCAATATATTGCCAAAAGTATAACCAAATTCTTATGAAATTTCACTTTGCACAGTTTCAGTGCGTTTCATTATCCACGTATAGGCATTAACAAATGTATGAAAATAGCAAACAGAGTCATTTCATTTGCACACTGTATTGCGAAGAACAGTTTCACCTCTGAAGTCTGTTAGCTCTTAAAGCATAGCCATTGTGCAGTGCCTCTCCAGGCAACAAAATACACTGATATTAAAAACAACAAAATAGAAGTGTTTTCTAGATACATTTTACCTTTTGCCAGCAGGGCTAATGCATAATGGACAACTGTACGTGACCACTTTTTCTGATTTTATTTTTCATGAAGACTTTTCTGATAAAGGAAAGATGTACTGTGACTTTTCCCATAAAGAATGCTGTTTCCTTAATGATTCATTTCCTTTGATTGAGGGGATGGCATTTTGTCCTCCTACGCATGCATGTGCTTTCTGTAACACTGCAGCATAAACATGACACACACCCACCTCCGAGAGTGGAATTCAGCTGTAAAGTTCGCTGCAACGCAGCCTTGCATTTTAACAAATCACAGTGCGTTTCGAAGCCGCGCGCTGTGACACGGCGGCTGGACGCCCGTGTGCGCGAGAGGGAAAGGGGGAAGAGCTGTGATGTGAACGGAATTGCCGAGTTCTCTTTAAAAGCTCGATTTCCATTTCCACATCTCCACCCTGTCAATTGTATGGACTGACACAGAAGGGTTAACAAGGACTCTGGTCGGAGGGGGATGCCTGTGGCATGCTTAGTCAGTTGGCAAGCTTGCAGGAAGAAAACGCTCGTTCGATTCACTTGAGCCAAGTTTTTCCTGTCTTGAAGTGGAAATATTGAGTCAGTGGAAAAGAAGGAACAATGAAAAAGAAATGTCCTGTACATCTGGCATCCTGACTCCTTCAGTCTTCAAGTATCTTAATGACATACAGTATAATGTGCACATATCAAATAAATCACTGTATTTATATTTTTAAAAAGTGTATTGCAATACAGTATCAATGAGAATGAAAGTTTAAAAGTGAAAATTTGCAATTGTGGACAATGTGCTCTTTATAATAAGTTTGCAGATGACACCAAGATTGGTGGCATAGTGGACAGTGAAGAAGGTTATCTTGGATTGCAACGGGATCTTGATCAATTAGGCCAGTGGGCTGACGATGGAGTTTAATTTAGATAAATGTGAGGTGATGCATTTTGCTAGATTGTACCAGGGCAGGACTTACTCAGTTAATGGTAGGGCATTGGGGAGAGTTACAGAACAAAGAGATCTAGGGCTACAGGTTCATAACTCCTTGAAAATGGAGTCACAGGTGGACAGAGTGGTGAAGAAGGCATTCAGCATACTTGGTTTCATTGGTCAGAACATTGAATACAGGAGTTGGGATGTCTTGTTGAAGTTGTACAAGACATTGGTAAGGCCACACTTGGACTGCTGTGTACAGTTCAGGTCACCCTATTATAGAAAGGATATTATTAAACTAGAAAGAGTGCAGAAAAGATTTACTAGGATGCTACCAGAACTTGATGGTTTGAGTTATAAGGAGAGGCTGGATAGATTGGGACTTTTTTCCCTGGAGTGTAGGAGGCTGAGGGGTGATCTTAGAGAGGTCTATAAAATAATGAGGGACATAGACCAACTAGATAGTCAATATCTTTTCTCAAAGGTAGGGGAGTCTAAAACTAGAGGGCATAGGTTTAAGGTGAGAGGGAAGAGATACAAAAGAGTCCAGAGGGTCAATTTTTTCACACAGAGAGTAGTGAGTGTCTGGAACGAGCTGCCAGAGGTAGTAGTAGAGGTGGGTACAATTTTGTCTTTTAAAAAGCATTTAGACTGTTACATATGGGTCAAATGCGGGCAATTGGGACTAGCTTAGGGGTTTAAAAAAAAGGGCGGCATGGACAAGTTGGGCCGAAGGGCCTGTTTCCATGCTGTAAACCTCTATGTCTCTATGATTCTATGACTCTAATAAAAACAGAAAATGCTGGATAAGCTCAGCAGGTCTGGCAGCATCTATGGAGAGGGAAACAGTTAACATTTTGGATCTGAATGATCCTCCTACAGAACAAATTGTTTAGATCTGAAACATTGGGGCGAATTTTCCCGTTCCGCCCGCCACGGGAATCGGAGCAGCGAGGGCAGAACATGGAAAGGTTTGTTGACCTCGGGTGGGATTTTCCAGTATCGGGGTGAGCAAGGCCAGAAAATCCCGCCTGGTGGCTTTCTGTCTCTCCACAGACGCTGCCAGACCTGCTGAGTCTATCCTGCATTTTCAGTTTGTATTTCAAGTCTACAGCGTCTGCGGTATTTTGCTTTTATTTGTATGCTCTCCTTATGGTGTACATGTTTTTATCGTAGAACACACATTGGACTCTTGCAGTGTTTCCGCGACACCGTGTGGGCTTTGGATCTCTAACCTTCTGTATCTAGTCCCTACTGCGAACCTGCCCAGTCAGGTTCAGCTCTTCAACAGACTCAGCACGCAATGGCCATTTATCCCTTCAACCTCTGTCATCAGCTACTCCACTTAACCCAGCCACAACATAACAAGACAGAAATTCAATATCGGTTTCGCTGGAAACATTGAAAATGTCAAACATCTACTTCAGTAAGAATATAAGAACATTAGGAATATGAGTAGGCTATCCCCACCTGCCCCCGAGACTTTCAATCTTTTCAATCCGTCTTAGGATACGGCCCTTGACAAACAGTAGTCCAGACCTTCATTAGTCAGCTTTCTGATCTACTTACTTAGAAACTGAGCACATATATAAAGGATATCTGAGCCAGGGAACAGTTACAACCGGGATTCCCAAATGTGAGGAAGCAAAAACAAGAAGGCAGATTATTACCTGAGTGGTTGTAAATTGGGAGAGGGGAGTGTGCAGCGGGACCTGGGTGTCCTTGTGCACCAGTCGCTGAAGGTAAGCATGCAGGTGCAGCAGGCGGTAAAGAAGGCAAATGGCATGTTGACCTTCGTTGAGAGAGGTTTCGAGTACAGGAGCAGGGATGTGTTATTGCAATTATACAGGGCCATGGTGAGGCCACACCTAGAGTATTGTGTGCGGTTTTGGTCTCCTTTTCTGAGGAAGGATGTTCTTGCTCTCAAGAAAACGCAGGGAAGGTTTACCAGGCTGATTCCGGGGATGGCGGGACTGGTGTATCAGGACAGATTGACTCGGTTAGGATTGTTTTCGCTGGAGTTCAGACAAATGAGAGGGGATCTCATAGAGACTTATAAAATTCTAACAGGACTAGACAGGGTAGATGCAGGGAGGATGTTCTCGATGGTGGGGGAGTCCAGAACCAGGGGTCACAGTCTGAGGATTCAGGGTAGACCATTTAGGACAGAGATGAGGAGACATTTCTTCACCCAGAGAGTGGTGAGTCTGTGGAATTCATTACCACAGGAAAGGTTTGTTGACCTCGGGCGGGATTTTCCAGTATCGGGGTGAGCAAGGCTGGAAAATCCCGCCTGGTGGCTTTCTGCCTCTCCACAGATGCCAAAACATTGAAAGTATTCAAGAGGCGGCTGGATATAGCACTTGGGGCGAATGAGATCAAAGGTTATGGGGAGAAAGCAGGATTGGGCTATTGAGTTGGATGATCAGCCATGATCGTTATGAATGGCAGAGCAGGCTCGAAGGGCCAAATGGCCTCCTCCTGCTCCTATCTTCTATGTTTCTATGAGTTATAACAGGAAAGGAGGACATGGTCTTGAAGAAAATCTTTAAAAACGGGCAATTCTTTTTAATTGGGGAAGAGAAGGTTTAGGGGCATCTAATCGTTTGAAAATTAGGGAAGGTTTGAAGAGGGTGAAAGCTTGTTTGCACTGGCTGATAAATCAGTAGCAACATCAACTTCAGATTATTACCAGAAGAAGAAAGGAAATTGGAAGAATATTTTTCACCTAGAGGGTTACTAGAGCAAGAAAGCTCAATTGATGCGAAAACCATCACATCATGTCGTAGGGAATTGCAAAATGTTTGAAAGGGAAGAATGTAAATGGACCCTGTCAAAGAGCAAGTAAATGATTGGCATTTTACCATCCTGTCCATCCGCCATGGGAATCGGAGCGGGCGAGGGGTGGACCATAGAAAGATCCGTTGACCTCTGGTGGGGGATTTTATAGCTTCAGGACAAGCAAGGCCGGAAAATCTCCACCCAATGAGATTTAAGTGGGTCCCTCCACTTAAAAACTTAACTCCTCTTGTGGGGCAATTTAGAACGAGAGGTCATCGTTTTAAGATGAGGGGTGGCAGATTTAAAACAGATGAGGAGAAATTAATTCTCTCAAAGGGTGGTGAATCTAGAATTCACTGTCTCAGTGCAGTGGTTGCCAGAGTAAATTTAAGGAGGGAACAGACAGATTTTTAATGAAGCACTGGGTTGAAGGGTCATGGAGAATGGGCAGAAAAATGGAGTTTAGGCCGAGACGAGATCACCCATGGTAGCATTGAATGGTGGAGAAGGCTCAAGGGGCTGAATCACCAACTCTTGCTCCTAGTTCTTAGTACCACTGTTAGTGCGATGGGCCAAATGGCCTCCACCTGTGTTGTATTTCTGATACCTTTATGATGGACCCAGAGCATTTCATCCTGTCACATGATGTGATAGAAACATTCAGCTACGTCACTTAGGTGTGCATAGAAATCATAGAAACCCTACAGTGCAGAAGGAGGCCATTCGGCCCATCGAGTCTGCACCGACCACAATCCCACCCAGGCCCTACCCCCACATATTTACCCGCTAATCCCTCTAACCTACGCATCTCAGGGGCAATTTTAACCTGGCCAATCAACCTAACCCGCACATCTTTGGACTGTGGGAGGAAACCGGAGCACCCGGAGGAAACCCACGCAAACACGAGGAGAATGTGCAAACTCCACACAGACGGTGACCCGAGCCAGGAATCGAACCCGGGACCCTGGAGCTGTGAAGCAGCAGTGCTAACCACTGTGCTACCGTGCCGCCCTATGTACCTACCTGCATGTATGAACGTGTGCAGATCCACATACGTGTATGTGTCTACATTGGTGTTACTACAATGTGTACAGTGCTGAATGATTAATGATCAGAAGTCTTCTGAAGTAAAGTCACTAATCTGTGAAACCTCCACTATAGAATGTCAGGAACAAGTGTGACAGAAACTGAGCAGCTTCCTGTTGCTCGTGATATTCTTGATGTGAACTTACTGCAGCACGGAGGGAAAATGTGATGTTGCATGAAAAACTGTGGCCAGCCATTGTGATTGGGTGATTTCAGAACACGCCACATTAGCAGAGCCACAAGGGATATCCTATCCTCATGTTTTCTATGCCTGTGAGTTTGCTGCAGCCAAAAATTGTTGTTGTTTTGCTGAAAATGCCCAACAATGAACAAACAATCGCATCATGTTCAAAGGAAATGGAGGGGCATAGATCAGCTAGTCAACATCTTTTCCCAAAGGTAGGGGAGTCTAAAACTAGAGGGCATAGGTTTAAGGTGAGAGGAGAGAGATACGAAAGGGTCCAGAGGGGCAATTTTTTCACACAGAGGGTGGTGAGTGTCTGGAACGAGCTGCCAGAGGTAGTAGTAGAGGTGGGTACAATTTTGTCTTTTAAAAAGCGTTTAGACAGTTACATGGGTAAGATGGGTATAGAGGGATATGGGCCAAATGCGGGCAATTGAGACTAGCTTAGTGGTTAAAAAAAAAGGGCAGCATGGACAAGTTGGGCCGAAGGGCCTGTTTCCATGCTGTAAACCTCTATGACTCTATGAAATGAATCAATTTGTGTAGATGCCAATTCTAACCATTACTTAGGTTATAATGGGAATGGGAGGGTTGTCTTATGAGGAAAGGTTGGACAGACTAGGCTCGTGTCCATTGGGGTTTAGAAGAGCAAGAGGCAACTTGCATCGAAACATACGTGGAAGCTAGTAGCAGGAGTAGGCCATTCGGCCCCTCAGGCCTGCTCCGCCATTCATTATGATCATGGCTGATCATCAATCCCCTGATTCCCCCCTTCTCCCCATATCCCTAGATCCCTTTAGCCTTGAAACATCTAAGATCCTGAAAGGTCTTGACAGGGTGGATGTGGAGAGGGTGTTTCCTCTTCTGGGAGAATCTAGAACAAGAGGTCACTCTTTAAAAATAAGGGGTCACCCATTTAAGACAGAGATGAGAATGCTTTTCTCTCAGAGTGCCATGAGTCTTTAGAACTCTTCTTCAAAAGAGGAAGCAAAAGGGCAGCATGGTGGCCCAGTGGTCAGCACTGCTGCCTCACAGCGCCAGGAACCCAGATTCGATTCTGGCCTCACATCACTGTCTGTGTGGAGTTTGCACGTTCTCCCCGTGTCTGCATGGGTTTCCTCCGGGTGCTCCGGTTTCCTCCCACATTCCAAAGATGTGCGGGTTAGGTGAATTGGCCATGTTAAATTGCCCCTTAATGTCAGGGGGATTAGCGGGTTGAATACATGGGGTGAGGGGGATACGGCCTGGGTGGGATTGTTGTCGGTGCAGACTCGATGGGCTGAATGGCCTCCATCTGTACTGTAGAGATTCTATGAAAAGGCAGTGGAAGCAGAGTCTTGGAATATCTTTAAGGCAGAGCTAGATAGATTCTTGTTAAGCAAGGTGTTGAAAGGATATCGGGGGTAGGCAGGAGTATGGAGTTAAGTTTACAATTAGATCAGCTATGATCTTATCGAATGGCGCAGCAGGCTCGAGGGGCCAAGTAGCCTACTCCTGCTTTTAATTCATACAAGTACCACCCCCCCTCTTTGTGTTGCAACTTTCTGCAGTTTTTCTCTATTTAAATAATACTCTGTTCATTTGCTCTCCATTGCAAAATGAACAACTTCAAGTTAACAGAGGTATTACTCATGTATGAAATGGCATAGGTACACTACACCTAGTATATTTATCCAAGTACGCCAAGCTAGTATATACACTTGTATGACTAAGAAGTAAATTGCAAATGGATCTTTACTCAAACATTGGAATAATTCAGTAGGTAAGCTCTAGGTCGGCATGGTGGCACAGTGGTTAGCACTGCTGCTTCACAGCGCCAGGGACCCGAGTTCAATTCCCGACTTGGGTCACTGTCTGTGTGGAGTTTGCACGTTCTCTCTGTGTCTGCATGGGTTTCCTCTGGGTGCTCCGGTTTCCTCCCACACTCCAAAGATGTGTGGGTTAGGTTGATAGGCCACGCTAAATTGCACCTTAGTGTCAGGGGGATTAGCAGGGTAAATGTGGGGTTACGAGATTAGGGCCTGGGTGGGATTGTGGCCGGTGCAGACTGGATGGGCCAAAGGGCCTCCTTCTGCACTGTAGAGACTCTATGAATCACCTGGGCAAAAGCGATAGCAGGGAGCTAGCAGCAGGGAGCTAGCAGCAGGGGCTAGTGGAGACCCAGGCTCGGTGTTGTAATGGCATCCAGAGTGAGGAGCCAAACCCAAATTGTTTTTGCAATTGGAACCGTTAGCCCGAGGATTCCGATGTTTTAATAGCTGGTTTTTCAGTTTAGTTCCCGTGAGCAGCTGCCTCTGAACGTCAGGCAGTTTCGTGGTTCCGATTCTGAAAAGCCCGCCAAAAAACAACGAAGCAGCAACTGGGAGTGTTCTTGATTGAAGATCTGTCCGAAAGCTGGCAAGTCTCTTAATCATTTTACAGATAATTGGCCAGTGTGGAAAACACTGCCGGATTCGCCTCCTACTGCAGTTAGCCTCAAACATGGAGAATCCCACCCGCTATCGCCCGCTTCATTGCTCTTGCAGAATGGGAATGAAATCCCTAATTGTGACTGGAGGTTTTCTTAAAGAAAGGTTTTACAAATCTCTCCCCCATCCCAGGTTCACCCAAGATAGGCTGTAAATTCGCAGTGTGCAACACAATTTGCATGGCAGCTTTTGGGAGAAGCGGAAACAATCCAATTCTTGAGTTAAGACTGCGCTGAGTTTTTGTTAAGTTTATTTATTAGTGTCACAAGTAGGCTGACATTAACACTGCAATGAAGTTACTGTGAAAATCCCCTAGTCGCCACACTCCGGCGCCTATTCGGGTACACTGAGGGAGATTTTCATTGAAATCATAGACAGCCTACAGTGCAGAAGGAGGCCATTCGGCCCATCGAGTCTACACTGACAACAATCCCACGCAGGCCCTAACCCCATACTCCCACATATTTACCCGCTAATCCCTCTAACCTAGACATCCCGGGACACTAAGGGGCAATTGAGCGTGGCCTATGCACCTAACCCGCATATCTTTGGACTGTGGGAGGAAACCGGAGCACCCGGAGGAAACCCACGCAGACACGGGGAGAACGTGCAAACTCCACGCAGGCAGTGACCCAAGCCAGGAATCGAGCCCAGGTCCCTGGCACTGTGAGGCAGCAGTGCTAACCACTGTGCCACCATGCTGCCCCTTTAGCATGGCCAAAACACCCAGCCAATGTATCATTCTTCTCAGAACAATTCAGATCAACAATTCAACATACATTTTTTCTGAGCATCATTTGCGTAAAAGGGGCAGATGCCATTTGTTGCATATCATGGGTTGGTGCCAGAGAAGTCAGAATGGTAAGGTTGTATTAGCTACAGAGTTGAACTGCTTTGTAAATGTGGCGATTTCTTTGTAGCCACTTTCCTACTATCAGTCGATTGCCCAGTGATTGACTATCCTTTGAAAAGCAGCATTGGCCCTCTAATTTCACCATTGCTACTGTCATTCTGACTACTGCATGCTCGTAAAATGAAAGAAACAAAACCTACATTGATCAAGCACCTTTCGCAATGTTCCAAAATCGCTTTGCAGCCAATTAAATATTTTGAACTGTAGTCATCACTGGTCTAATGTGGGCAATATTATCAAATGACAGAGCAGACTTGATGGGCTGAATGGATTGCTCCTGTTCCAAATACATGTATTCATATGTCATTTGGATGGACGAGATGAGCTGGACTAGATGGCCTTTGTCATTTATAATTATTGTGTGGATAGAGGGTGGAGTCATGGAATTATGTTGTTGCTGATGGAAGTTTAATGTGGCAGGCATGTGGGGTGAAATTGCCAGAAGAGGAGTGCATAACAAGCTCATAGTGAATCACTAACTTGGGGCAGCATGGTAGCACAGTGATTAACACTGCTGCTTCACAGCTCCAGGGACCTGGGTTCGATTCCCGGCTTGGGTCACTGCCTGTGTGGAGTTTGCACATTCTCCTCGTGTCTGCGTGGGTTTCCTCTGGGTGCTCCGGTTTCCTCCCACAGTCCAAAGATGTGCGGGTTAGGTTGATTGGCCATGCTAAAAAATTGCCCCTTAGTGTCCTGGGATGCGTAGGTTAGAGGGATTAGTGGGTAAAATATGTAGGGATATGAGGATAGGGCCTGGGTGAGATTGTGGTCGGTGCAGACTCGATGGGCCGAATGGTCTCTTTCTGTACTGCAGGGTTTCTATGTTACTAACCTGTTTTACGCTGCACAGGATTCTCAAGCATCTTTCCATTGATGTCAATCCTGTTCCTTTGCCCACTTACCTGTTGTCCCAATCTCTTTTTGGTGCTTTTATGAGTTTTTTGAGGTATTGAAATATTCTGATAAAGTTATGTCGTATAGTCGATATGGAACATATATTGTGGTGAGAAGCTGATTTGATTTGATTTGATATATTTTTGTTACATATATTGGGACGCAGTACAGACAAAGCATACCGTAGGGAAGGAAAGGAGAGAGTGCAGAATGTAGTGTTACAGTCATAGCTAGGGTGTAGAGAAAGATCAACTTAGTGCAAGGTAAGTCCATTCAAAAGTCTGATGGCAGCATGGAAAAAGCTGTCCCTGAGTCGGTTGTTATGTGTCCTCAGGCTTTTGTACCTTTTTTCTGACAAGAAGGTGGAAGAAAGAATGTCCAGGGTGCGTGGAGTCCTTGATTATGCTGGCTGTTTTTCTGAGGCAGCGGGAAGTGTAGACAGAGTCAGTGGATGGGAGGCTGGTTTGAGTGATGGACTGGACTTCATTCACGACCCTTTGTAGTTTCTTGTGGTCTTGGACAGTGCAGGAGCCATACCAAACTGTGATACATCCAGAATATCTGAGCAATAAATGCTGGCCAGCCAGCGATGCCCACGCCCCACGAATGAATAAAAAAAAAGAAAGAATGCTTTTTATGGAGCATCTGTAGAAGTTGGTGAGAGTTGTACCGGACATGCCAAATTTTCTTAGTCTCCTGAGAAACTAGAGGCGTTGTAGGCTTTCTGAACTATAGCGTCCGCCTGGAGGGACCAGGGCAGGTTGTTGGTGATCTGGACATCTAAAAACTTGAAGCTCTCGACCATTTCTACTTCGTCCCCATTGGTGTAGACAGGGGTATGCCTCTACTGAACCCACTATCAGATCAGCCATGATCTTATCGAATGGCGGAGCAGGCTTGAGGGGCCAGATGGCCTACTCCTGCTTCTATTTCTTATGTTCTACTATGCTTCCTGAAGTCAATGACTATCTCCTTGGTTTTGTTGACATTGAGAGATTATTGTCATTGCACCAGTTCACCAGATTCTCTATCTCTTTTCTGTACTCTGTCTCATCATTGTTTGGGATCCGACCCACAATGGTGTGGTCGTCAGCAAACAGCAAGCAGCAATCAGCAGAGTCTTCCAACTTGCTGATCTTGCTGATCAACTTGACAGTTGATCTTTCTCTACACCCTAGCTATGACTCTAACACTGTATTCTGCACTCTCTCCTTTCCTTCTCTATGAACGGTATGCTCTGTCTGTATAGCGCGCAAGAAACAATACTTTTCGCTGTATACTAATACATGTGACAATAATAAATCAAATCAAATTAAGAAAGCACAGAAACAATTGTGAACCATTCAATCTTTGTACTCCTGTTTCTTAAACCTTGTGTCCATCAGAGACCCCTGGGGGATCCAGCTCTCCTCACTGACAGTGAAGACCTGTTTTCAATCCACTTTTTTGCTCTGGAGTCATTTGATCTGTCTACCCTGTGAGATGACTGATAAAATAGAATTTGATGAAATAATTATATTGAATAAAACCATGCACTCAGGCAGGAGGAAGTTTTCTGCTTCTCCTGCGGAGTGGAAAAGATCAGTTTGTCCGGTTTGCAAGGATTAATCTTCCCTTAGGCGGTGGCCTAGTGGTATTATCGCTAGACTATTCATCCAGAAACTCAGCTAATGTTCTGGGGACCCGGGTTCGAATCCCACCACGGCAGATGGTGGAATTTGAATTCAATAGAAATAAAATCTGGAATTAAGAATCTGCCGATGACCATGAACCCATTGGCGACTGTCAGAAAAACCCATCTGGTTCACTAATGTCCCTTTAGGGAAGGAAATCTGCCGTCCTTACCTCGCCTGGCCTCTCTGTGACCCCAGAGCCACAGCAATGTGGTTGACTCTCAACAGCCCTCGGGCGACTAGGGATGGGCAATAAATGCTGGCCAGCCAGCGACGCCCATGTCCCACAAATGAATTTTAAAAATATGAATTTACTGTCAACGTGTCCGTATGGTAGGGTGTTCAGAACATGTAAATGAAGGCTAAGGCAGTCACCAAAATCAATGCTGTCATCTGCAAATCACTTAACAAATAGGTTATTTTCCTGTCAAATTAACAACATTGCACAACGCTGTTAAAGTAAAATTTGTACTCTCTGCTTTGTTTAATAATCACAGTGGGGATCACCTATAGGCACACATATTAACACTGCATTATATCATTGTTGCTCTTATTATTAATAACCCATGTTGCATATATATCAGATGATATTTTTGACCAGATGATAACAATGGGCTTTGTCAGTTTACTAGGACCTTTCTGTAATTGTCTGGTGAATCTGGAAAAGGGGCAAAATATCAGACGTGATTGAGGGAGAGGGCTAAAGGGATGGCAGGTAAGTGGGGGTCTGGGAGAGAGGGGGTGCGGAAACAAGACAAGCATCAGGGCCCATGATTTCATTCCCTGGCCCTGCACGGGACTCCATAGTCAACAACACTGTTAGTGACAGTTAGTGACAGTTAGTCACTAACAGTTAGTGACTAACAGTTAGTCAACTGTCCTGGCTGGAGACAATACACATCTCTTTAACGTGTGCTTAACCCTCTCTCCACTCACATTGTCTGTACCTTTAAGACTTGATTACCTGTAAAGACTCGCATTCCAACCATTATTTTGTAAATTGAGTTTGTGTCTTTATATGCCCTGTTTGTGAACTGAAATCCCACTCACCTGATGAAGGAGCAGCGAGCGCTCCGAAAGCTAGTGGCTTTTGCTACCAAATAAACCTGTTGGACTTTAACCTGGTGTTGTGAGACTTCTTACTGCATTTATTGCCCATCCCTCATTGCCCTTGAACTGAGTGGCTCGCTCGGCCATTTCAGAGTTGAGAGTCAACCACATTGTTGTGGCTCTGGAGTTATAAGTAGGCCCGGCCAGGTAAGGAGGGCAGATTTCCTTCCCTAAAGGGCATTCGTGAACCAGATGGGTTTTTCCAACAATCAACAATGGTTTCATAGTCATCAGTGGATTCTTAATTCCAGATATTTTTATTGAATTCAAATTCCACCATCTGCCGTGGCGGGATTTGAACCCAGGTCCCCTGAAGATTAGCTGAGTTTCTGGATTAGTGGCCTAGTGATAATACCACTCAGCCATTGGCTCCCCTAAAACAATCCCATTATTACAGTGATGCTTTTTGAAAGTTCTCCAATTAATCCTGTTCCCCAACCTCTTTCCATAGCCATCTAGCTTTCCTTTATGAGCACATTTACAATTCTCTGTTGCAAACAGCGAAGATGAAAGTTGGAGAGATTCCTGCCTGGATCACAGCCATATAACAAGGTGCTGAGAACACCGGCCTCACAAACCAGCATCCTGGTCCTAAGAGTCAGCACGAAGTTATCCTCTGCATGTTTTGTGGGCTGGCCTAAGGTGATAGCTGCTTTCTCTATGCTTTCGCTATCGTAGTCTGCATCAAGGGACAGACTGTCACTGTGGACTCAAGGCAGTGGAATTTTCTGAATACTCCCAGTGAGGTGTTACTTAGTGTGATCAAGGATGGAGATGTGACACATTGCCCCATAACCATGGTCTTATTGATGCTTACAGTCAGAAGAACAAGTTACAGGCACTGGAGAGACAATCTGAGTCATTGTGGTTGAGTTTCCACTGAGCGAGTAGTGTGGCATCACCAGCATAAAGAAATTCTGTGGTCAAGAGATAAAGAATCATAGAATCATAGAATCCCTACAGTACAGAACGAGGCCATTTGGCCCATCGAGTCTGTACCGACCACAATCCCACCCAGGCCCTATTCCCGCAACCCCACACATTTACCCTGCTAATCCCCAGACACTAGGGTCAATTTAGCATTAGGGTCAATCAACCTAACATAAAGATAAAGTTAAAGTTTATTTATGAGTCACAAATAAGGCTTACATTAACACTGCAATGAAGTTACTGTGAAAATCCCTGAGAGGTGCTGTGTTTCTGCCTTGTATTCAATCTGGACAGATTTTTGACAACATAAACCCAAAAGCTAGAACACTGCATGACTTGATAGTAGCCTAGACAAAGGTGCAACAGAAGGTGACACTGCCCAAATAAACACTGGATCAATCTATGTCCTTTGCCTGTGACAATGGAATTCATAGTATCATAGTAGTATCATAGTACCCCAGAGTGCAGAAGGAGGCTATTCGGCCCATTGAGTCTGCACTGACCACAATCCCACCCATGCCCTATTCCCATAACCCCACATATTTACCCTGACACTAGGGTTATTCTATGTGCTATATGTTAGCATCACCAAGGTTGCCCTGAAATCAACAGAACATAGATTTATCATAGAATCCCTACAGTGCAGAAGGAGGCCATTTCACCCATCAAGTCTGCACTGACTCTCTTACCCTACCCCATCCCCGCAACCCCACATATTTACCCTGTTCGTCCCCCTAATCTTGGGACACTAAAGGATAATGTTGCACGGCCAATCCACCTGACCTGCAAATCTTTGGTCTGTGGGAGGGGACTGGAACAGCCAGAGGAAACACATGCAGACACGGGAGAATGTACAAACTCCACACAGACAGTGACCCAAGCCGGGTCCTTGGCGTTGTGAGGCAGCAGTGCTAACTACAATCACTGCTCAGCGTCACTGAGTAGACCATCGTCAGATCAAGCTTAAAGGACTCTACCTACATATAGACTGTCTATATCCAGAAGTCATGATGTGGAGATGCCGGCGTTGGACTGAGGTAAACACAGTAAGGAGTCTAACAACACCAGGTTAAAGTCCAACAGGTTTATTTGGTAGCAAATGCCACTCGCTTTCGGAGCGCTGCTCCTTCATCAGGTGAGTGGGAGATCCCACTCACCTGACGAAGAAGCAGCGCTCCGAAAGCTAGTGGCAGTTGCCACCAAATAAACCTGTTGGACTTTAACCTGGTGTTGTTAGACTCCTTACTGTGTATATCCAGAAGTGGAGATGCCGGCGTTGGACTGGGGTAAACACAGTAAGAAGTTTAACAACACCAGGTTAAAGTCCAACAGGTTTATTTGGTAGCAAAAGCCACACAAGCTTTCGGAGCTCTTAGCCCCTTCGGCGCAGAGTCGCTGAGCAGAAACTGATAGCCAAGTTCCGCACACACGAGGATGGCCTCAACCGGGATATTGGATTCATGTCACACTATTTGTAACTCCCACAGTTGTGTGGACCTGCAGAGTTTCACTGGCTGTCTTGTCTGGAGACAATACACATCTTTTTGCCCTGTCTTGATGCTTCCTCCACTCACATTGTTTCGTTTCTTAAAGACTTGATTAGTTGTAAGTATTCGCATTCCAACCATTATTCATGTAATTTGAGTCTGTGTCTTTATAAGCTCTGTTTGTGAACAGAATTCCCACTCACCTGAAGAAGGGGCTAAGAGCTCCGAAAGCTTGTGTGGCTTTTGCTACCAAATAAACCTGTTGGACTTTAACCTGGTGCTGTTAGACACCTTACTGTGTATATCCAGAAGCACAGAGCGGTTTTTGTGCAGCAGGTCTACAGTAGGCATGGTTTTCTCTATATACCCAGTGACAAGCGAAGTGTGGGGAACCTCTTTACCTTACCTTTCTAGATCTCACCAAAGCATTGGATACTATCAACAGAGCAGGACCATTTTGGGCAAATTCACTGTCCGCCAAAGCTCCTCAGCTCATCCACTCCTGACAACGTGCACCGAACTGTACAGTTTAGTGGCTCCATGTTGCACAGTTTCAGGGTGAAGAATAGAGTGAAACATTGGATCAATCTAGCCCCTACTTGCGGACAACACACTTTAGAAAGCATGTAAATGCTTTAGAGAGGGTGCATAAAAGATTGAACAGAATGGATGTGGGACTTCAGTTACGTACGCACACTGGAGAGGCTGAGTTTGTTCTTGGAGAGAAAAAAGTTGAGAGGAGCTTCGGGCAGAAAGCTCTGGAAAGAGTAGAGGGGGAGAAATTGTTCCCATTGTCGAGAACCAGAGGACACTGATTTAAGGTGTATAGTTAAAGAAGTCTCACAACGCCAGGTTAAAGTCCAACAGGTTTATTTGGAATCACGAGCTTTCGGAGCACTGCTCCTTCCTCAGGTGAGTGGAGATAGGTTCACAAACACGGCATATATAAGTAAAGACACAATGGCAAGATAATTACAGATTGGAATATGAAGAATGGTTGGAAGGCGAGTCTTTATAGGTAATCAAGTCTTTACAAGTACAAACCGTCTGCGTGGAGAGAGGGATAATCACAGGTTAAAGAGGTGTGAATTGTCTCAAGTCAGGACAGTGAGTAGGATTTTGCAAACCCGAGCAGTGTGATGGGGGTTGCAAGTAGTGTGACATGAACTCCACCTTATAGCTAAAGAAGCAGGGGTAACATGAGGACATGAAGAGAAGCTTTGCTATGCAGCTTGTGGTTCGGAAGTGGAATGTACTTCCTTAGAGTGTGGCGGAGACAAATTCCATACACGGGCTTTCACAAGGGAATTGGGTAATTACCCAAAGAAAAAAATAGCACGGGACTATGAGGAAAAGCTGGGGAATGGTACTAGCTGAGTTGCCCTTGCAGAGAGCTGGCATAAATATGACGGGCTGAATGGCCTCTTTCTATGTTGCTGTGTTCTGAGTCGTTAAAACAGTTTTCTAATTCAAGATCAATGATTTATCTTTTGACTGTTATCTGATTGCTGCTACTGCTAATTTTAATTTCTTGGTGAACCTGACTGCCAGTTAGCAGTCAGTGACGTGCAGCCTGTCAGTGTTTGCAGCCAAACAGATCCACGGTGACACATTTATTTCAGTGAGCACCGTTGAAAACATGGGAGTATTTTGTGTATAATGTTTTATGTTTTTCGACGTGGTATTTCTGGGCTAATGCAGATTTCCTCAAAGTGATATCACACACAGTCTGGAGGCTATGCTTTTCAGTACGAATGCCCTTAAGAGGGTATAATTGCCCTTAAAGCCGTGATACATATATTGACGCCGTATGAAGAAAAAGCAGTCCCACGCCACCCTGTCACTGTAAGCCCTCAGTTACAGCAAATGTTTGCCCTCAGAATGAGCAGTATGTAGACTCATCGTCACAATTAAACTTTGACTCATTTCGGTACAGAAACTTACCTCTTCGCCTACAGGTTTTATCTTGTTATGACTGTGTATGCATGGAGCGCGGGTGACGGCAGAGCCCTCTTGTTATACCACAATAGGAGATGCCAGTGCAGTGGCATTATCACTGCACAGCAATGCCGATGAGTCGTCTGGGTTGTTGTTGGGTTAACATTTGAGACACTGTAAACTACTTCTCTTACACTGAGTTGGGGAAAGGAAAGCTAGCAATTGGCTGTTACACCAGCGCAGAGGTTTTTTCCTGATTTCCATTGACTTCAGTTTTACTAGGCTCTTTGATGTCACACTCGGTCAAATGATGCAATGGTGCCAAGAGCAGCCAAATGCCTTTCACTGCAGAATTCAGATCCTTTATCCATGTTTGGACCAAATCTGTAATATGATCTGCAGCTCTAATGAGCTCTGGAGCTGTAATGAGCTCTGGAGCTGTAAGAGATCTAGAGCTATAATGAGATCAGGAGCTGCAATGAGATCAGGAGCTGCAATGATGTCTATAGATGTAGATTTGGAGTTGCAATGAGATCTGGAACAGTAATTAGATCTAGAGATTTAGATCTAGAGCTGTAATGAGAATCAGCTGTAACGAGAATCAGAGCTGTCAGAGGTCTGTGCCTCCACTGAGATCTAGAGATGTAATGAGATCAGCAGTTGTAATGAGATCTGGAACAGTATTGAGATGTGGAGGTTTGGATCTGGAGCTGTAATGAGATTTGGAGTTGTAATGAGAATCAGAGCTGTAATGAAATCTGGAGCCATAATGAGATCTGCAGCTGTAATGTGAACTAAAATGTGATCAGATCTGGATCTGTAATGAAATCTGGAACAGTAATGAGACCTGGAACAGTAATTAGATCTAGAGATTTAGATCTGGAGCTGTCATGAGAATCAGAGCTGCAAAGAGGATCAGAGCTATAGGAGATCTGTGGCTGTACTGAGATCTAGGGATGTAATGAGGTCAGCAGCTGTAATGAGAATTGGAACAGTATTGAGATCTGGAGATTTAGATATGGAGCTGTAATGAGGACTGGAATGGTCATGAGAATCAGCTGTAATGATAATCAGAGTTTGAATGAGGTCAAGATCTGTAATGAGATTTAGAGCTGTTGTGAGATCTTGAGCAGTAATGGGATCTAGAGCCATGACGATATCTGCAGCTGTAATGTGAACTAGAGCTGTAATAAGATCTGGATCTGTAACAAGACCTGGAGCTACAATAGCACCTAGAGGTATAATGAGGTCTGGAGCTGCAATGAGATCTAGAGCTATAATGAGATCTGGAGCTGCAATATATTCTGGAGATTTAGCTCTGGAGCTGCAATGGGATCTAGAGCTGCAATGAGATCCGGAGACGAAGATCTGGAACTGCAATGAGTTATGGAGCTGTAATGTGATCTGGAGCTGTAATAAGATCTGGAGCTCCAATGCGATCGAGAGCTACAATGGGAGCTGGTGCTGTAATGAGACCCAGAGCTGTAATGACATCTTGACCTGCAATGAGATCCAGAACAGTAATGAGATCTGGAACTGCAGTAAGGCCTAGAGCTGTAGTAAGCTGCAGTCAAGATCTAGATATGTAGATCTGGAGATGAAATGAGATCTAGAGCTGTAATGAGACATGGAGCTGCAATGAGATCTGGAGCTATAATGAAATCTGGAACTGTAATGAGATCTGGATGCGAGTGGGCAAAAATGTAGAAGATAGCAAATATATTTGGCGGATTTATTATTAAAATGGTGGGAGATTGAAGAACAAAGGTACAGAAGGATCTATTGTTCTGGTATGTGAATCACAAGTTTGCAGGTACAGAAAATGATGATGAAGGCAAGTGGAATGTTGCTGTTTATCGTTAGTGGAATGAAATATCATAGAAATCATAGAAACCCTACAGTACAGAAAGAGGCCATTCGGCCCATCGAGTCTGCACCGACCACAATCCCACCCAGGCCCTACCCCCATATCCCTACATATTTTACCCGCTAATCCCTCTAATCTACACATCCCAGGACACTAAGGGGCAATTTTTTTAGCATGGCCAATCAACCTAACCCGCACATCTTTGGATTGTGGGAGGAAACCGGAGCACCCAGAGGAAACCCACGCAGACAATGGGCAAACTCCACACAGACAGTGACCCAAGCCGGGAATCGAACCCAGGTCCCTGGAGCTGTGAAGCAGCAGTGCTAACCACTGTGCTACCGTGCCGCCCTAAAAGTAAGGATGTTTTTCTACAGTTGTACAGAGTGTTGGTGATACCACATCTGGAACACCACTGAGTAGAGTTTTGACCTCCCTAAGAAACCATGTAAATACATTAGAAGTAGTTCAGAGAAGATTAACTCGACTGATACTTAGATTGGGAGTTTATCTTCTGAGGAAAGGCTTAAGAGGTTGGGCCTGTATCCATTGGAGTTTACAATAATGAGAGGTGATCTGACTGGAACATTGAAGATCCTGAGGGGACTTGACAAGGTGGATGCTGGGAGGATGTTTTCTCTTCTGGAAGAGACTAGAACTAGGGGGCACTGCTGAATCTTCCATTTCATACAGAGACAAGGAGATATTTTTTCTCAGGGCGCTGTAAGTCTTTGGTACTCTCTTCCCAAGAACACAGTGGAGTCAGGGTCATTTAATATTTCTAAGTCAGAGGTAGATAAATTCTTGAATAAGGGCAGCACAGTGGTTAGCACTGTTGCCTCACAGCGCCAGGGACCTGAGTTCAATTCCAGCCTTGGGTCACTGTCTGTGTGGAGTTTGCACGTTCTCCCCGTGTCTGCGTGGGTTTCCTCCGGGTGCTCTGGCTTCCTTCCACAGTCCAAAGATGTGCGGGTTAGGTTGATTGGCCGTGCTAAATTGCCCCTTAGTGTCAAGAGGGATTAGCAGGTCAAATACATGGGATTACGGTGATAGGGCCTGGATGGGATTGTTGTCAGTGCAGGCTTGATGGGCTGAATGGCCTCCTTCTGCACTGTAGGGATTCTATGAATCTATTAACAAGGGAGTCGAAGGATATTGGGGGTAGGCAGGAAAGTGGAGTTGAGACTGCAATCAGATCAGCCAGGAGGGGCCGAATGGCCTACTCCTGTTCCTAATCTGTATGTTGTGTATGCATATGTCAATGATTTTAAATTCTGGCATCATTTGCAATTCTGTATTTTTTCTTAATACTGCCCCCTTTACCTAATATCTCACTCCTGACTCTCTATACCTGCCTTGATGAAAATCTGGCCCGAAGTTGCTGCGCGGATTGCACATGTTGAAGTGTAGGGTCTTTCCAAGGAGCAGGAGAGATTAGAAGTCCCACTGAGCTAGATCATGTTGGAGTGGATGAAGATGAGTGTCCTTTAGCTATTCGGCCTTTTGGCTAAGATCAAGCGTAGGATTGAGCTCGGGATTGGGTGTAATTGCCTGCTCTTGTCGCCTTGGGTCAGGCGTCTCTCTTGCGGGGTCCATGAATTGGATTGAATTCGAATGTGAATTGGTTTTTGGAGCAAGCAAAGGGATGAATTAAGGGCTTGCCCTGTCCCACTCTTGTAGCACCGGCTTTATAACTCTGAGAAAGGAATAAAATGAATAGTTTGGCTGATTGTCTGCATGACTGGCTCAATGTGAGCAGAGTGAAAAGGAAGAAAAGTGTAAGTATTGTTTGAACAAAAGTACTGTAGTCTACAGTTCCTGCTCTCTGGATCTTATATTGCCAGAAAAATCAGATCATAGAATCATAGAAACCTACAGTTCAGAATGGGGCCATTCGGCCCATCGAGTCTGCACTGACCACAATCCCACCCAGGCCCTATCCCCATAACCCCATGCATTTACCCTAGCTAGTCCCCTGAGCATTAGAGGCAATTTAGCATGGCCAATCCACCTAAACCGCACATCTTTGGACTTTGGATACAGAAGAATAAAATACAACACTGTTTTTGTACAAGGCCTTGGTTAGGCCTCACCTGGAAGACAATGCCCAGCTTTATTCCTCTCAAGTTCACTAGTCTGTCAAAAGGCTCATGGTTACTACGGGAAACTTGCAAAGTTGAAGCATGTACTCTAGGAAAGTACAGATTTTAAAAACATTTGCTTGACATCTTTAAAATAATGAAACAATTAAAGTTTAAAAATTTTAAAAGTTAAAAATTTCAAATGTATTTATTATTGTCACAAGTAGGCTTACATTGACACTGCAATGAAGTTACTGTGAAAATCCCCTAGTCGCCACACTCCGGTGCCTGTTCGGGTACACTGAGGGAGAATTTAGCATGGCCAATGCACCTAACCAGCACATCTTTCAGACTTGTGGGAGGAGTCCGGAGCCCCCGGAGGAAACCCATGCAGGGGACAATGTGTAGACTCCACACAGACAGTGAACCAAGCTGGGAATCGAACCGGAGTCCCTGGCTTTGTGAGGCAGTAGTGCGAACCACTGTGCTGCCCCATTATTTAGTCCACGTGAATAGGCTATTAATTGAATTCGACCACAATATGGTCGAATTTCTGATTCAGATGGAAGAGGAG
Organism: Mustelus asterias; assembly: GCF_964213995.1. Taxonomy (NCBI): domain Eukaryota; kingdom Metazoa; phylum Chordata; class Chondrichthyes; order Carcharhiniformes; family Triakidae; genus Mustelus; species Mustelus asterias. The sequence continues at coordinate 25,220,532 of NC_135805.1, forward strand.
AAAGTTTGGTCCCAAACCAGTGTCCTCTGTTTGAACAGAGGGAAATATGATAGGATGAGGGATGAATTGGCTAAGGTAGACTGGGAGAGCAGGCTGGCAGGTAGGATAGCTGAGGAACAGTGGAGGATTTTTAAGGAGATCCTTTTCAGTTCTCAGCAAAAATATATTCCAGCAAAAAACAAGGATTGTAAGAAAAGGGAGAACCAGCCGTGGATAACGAAGGAAATAAAGGAGAGTATTAAAATAAAAACAGCTGCGTACAGAGTGGCCAAAAATAGTGGAGAAACAAGTGATTGGGAAAAATTTAAGAAACAACAAAGAGAGACTAAGAAGGCGATAAAGAAAGGAAGGATAGACTATGAAGCTAGGCTAGCAATTAATATAAAAAATGATAGTAAAAGTTTTTATAAATATATAAAAAGGAATAGAGTGGCTAGAGTGAATGTTGGACCCTTGGAGGACGAGAGGGGGGAGTTAATAGTGGGAAATGAGGATATGGCTGAGTCTTTAAATAAGTTTTTTGTGTCGGTCTTCACGGTGGAGGCCACAAATAGTTTGCCAAATATTAACGATAGAGGGTTGGCAGCAGGAGAAATACTTAATACAATTAATGTTACCAGAGAGGCAGTGGTGGGTAGACTAATGGGACTGAAGGTGGACAAGTCCCCGGGTCCGGATGGAATGCATCCCAGGGTATTGAAAGAAATGTCAGAGGTAATAGTGGATGCGTTAGTGATTATTTATCAAAACTCGTTGCATTCTGGGGTAGTGCCGGTTGATTGGAAAACGGCTAATGTTACGCCGCTGTTTAAAAAAGGAAGGAGACAAAAGGCGGGTAACTATAGGCCGGTCAGCTTAACGTCTGTAGTAGGGAAAATGCTGGAATCCATTATTAAAGAGGAGATAGCAGGGCATCTGGATAGAAATGGTTCGATCAATCAGACGCAGCATGGATTCATGAGGGGAAAGTCGTGCTTGACGAACATGTTGGATTTTTATGAAGATGTGACTAGGGCGGTTGATGGAGGAGAACCGGTGGATGCGGTGTTTTTGGATTTCCAAAAGGCGTTTGATAAGGTGCCCCATAAAAGGCTGCTGAAGACGATTAGGCACACGGAGTTGGGGGTAGTGTGTTAAAGTGGATTGGGGACTGGCTATCCGACAGGAAGCAAAGAGTCGGAATAAATGGGTGTTTTTCCGGTTGGAGGAAGGTAACTAGTGGCGTGCCGCAGGGATCGGTACTCGGGCCGCAACTGTTTACCATTTATATAGATGATCTGGAGGAGGGGACGGAGTGTAGGGTAACGAAGTTTGCAGACGACACAAAGATAAGTGGAAAAGTGAATCGTGTGGAGGACGGAGAAGATCTGCAGAGAGATTTGGACAGGCTGAGTGAGTGGGCGAGGATATGGCAAATGGAGTATAACGTTGAGAAATGCGAGGTTATACACTTTGGAGGAAATAATAACAAATGGGATTACTATCTCAATGGAAACAAATTAAAACATGCTACCGTGCAAAGGGACCTGGGGGTCCTTGTGCATGAGACGCAAAAGCCCAGTCTGCAGGTACAACAGGTGATCAAGGCGGCAAATGGGATGTTGGCCTATATTGCGAAGGGGATAGAATATAAAAGCAGGGATGTCTTGATGCACCTGTACAGGGCATTGGTGAGACCGCAGCTGGAATACTGTGTGCAGTATTGGTCCCCTTATATGAGGAAGGATATATTGGCATTGGAGGGAGTGCAGAGAAGGTTCACCAGGTTGATACCGGAGATGAGGGGTTTGGATTATGAGGAGATTGGGTTTGTACTCGTTGGAGTTTAGAAGGATGAGGGGGGATCTTATGGAGACTTATAAGATAATGCGGGGGCTGGATAGGGTGGAGGCGGAGAGATTCTTTCCACTTAGTAAGGAAGTTAAAACTAGAGGACACAGCCTCAAAATAAAGGGGGGTCGGTTTAAGACAGAGTTGAGGAGGAACTTCTTCTCCCAGAGGGTGGTGAATCTCTGGAATTCTCTGCCCACTGAGGTGGTGGAGGCTACCTCGCTGAATATGTTTAAAGTGCGGATGGATGGATTCCTGATCGGTAAGGGAATTAAGGGTTATGGGGATCAGGCGGGTAAGTGGTACTGATCCACGTCAGATCAGCCATGATCTTATTGAATGGCGGGGCAGGCTCGAGGGGCTAGATGGCCTACTCCTGCTCCTATTTCTTATGTTCTTATGTTCTTATGAATAGGTTAGCGAGGGCCAAAGGACATGTGTACAGGTTACCTCAGCATAGAATTGGGTTGGATGGCAAGAGACTATTCTTTTCTGAGAGTCATCTGAAAAACAACTTGCCACCTCATTTCATGAGTGTAAATTCACTGCAAACATGAGTTTCTAACTGTGACTGAGATGGGCTGATATTCTCCACCCTCCCTCGTGGCTGGGATTCCCCGGTGCTGCTGAAAGTGAATGGAGTTTTGGCTGGAATGTCAAGTCCGCCGCCCTTCTCACTTGCAGTGGGGCGGGAACGGGAAAGATCGAAGAATCCTGCCCTGGGCAAGATTGGGGAATCCTGCCCCACAAGCCAAGTGGGAAAGTGAGGAATGTGTCTCCTTGTCACTGGTCTCCTGGAGCTTGTTTGATCACTTCCAGGGAATGTTTCTCCCAATAAATTGGCCTCCATCTTTTTTTACTTTCTGGTCTCTCCCTGGAGCGTGCACGGGGGAGGGGCTGTAGGACTTGGGTGGACGTGGGAGGGGTATTGAGGATTGGGGGCATGGAGGAGGCAAGGAGTACATGAGCTGCACTGTGACCTTATGGGACATGCAAAGAACCAGCTTGTTTTATTCTCTTCTGCAATCCTTTGTTCTTGATTTGAAAAGCCTATTTATTTTGGTTATCCAACAACAATTCCCATTATGATCTGTTCTATTTAGCAATTTCTCCAAAAGCAGTGCCAAATCTTTTTTTCGTTAGCTTTCCCAGTCTTTGGCGTGGTTATCGCAGCCAAGCTATGCTGAGGCAAGTTGTTAATAATGACTGGTAAAACAGGTAGATCGGAATAAAAAAGCCTGGGTCTTAATCAGCAACAAAGAACAAAGAAAATTACAGCACAGGAACAGGCCCTTCGGCCCTCCAACCCTGCACCGACCATGCTGCCCATCTGAACTAAAACCCCCTGCCCTTCCGGAGACCATTTCCCTCTATTCCCATCTTAGTCATGTATTTGTCCAGACGCCCTTTAAAAGTCACTATCGTATCCGCTTCCACTACTTCCCCCGACAGCGAGTTCCAGGCACCCACCACCCTCTGTGTAAAAAAACTTGCTTCAATCATCAAAGCTTACACACGTCCAATGACAACAAACTGAGCATTGCTACATGAGCTTCTAAGAAAACCATAATACTCCGAGACAAAAGTGACAAGGTTCACATCAGCACATTTCTGCTATTCTCCTGAACATGTTAAATCTACCTATAGTAAACAAACACACACAAACACGCATACACACGCACACACACACACGCATACACACACATACACACACACACGTTTGCTGATGAATCTTGCTAATCATAAGTTCTGTCCATTAAGCCTCTTGGCTTGAAGGCATCTTCAAGGCCATTACAGGCACAATGCCGGTTAAGTTGCTGATAGTTAAAAAACAGAGGGGGTAATTCTCCCAAAAAAGATTCTAAGTCTTGAATTTGCGTAAAAACTGGAGTAAATCCTGCTGGTTTTAGCGGGAAGCCTGTTAAGTGGCCTCCGCTTGAGTCTCCCAGCCCACTGCGCTGCTAACATCTCTGCATGTACAACAGGCCAACAAGAGCTACTTATACATAGCTCTGCATTCTGAACTGAACAAAGAACATTGAATGCTTGCACTGAAGCTTCAGTCACTGGTCTGCAAGATGAATTCTTGCCTGAAATTGTTCGATGTGCAGTCAACTAGGCTCGACTAAGTCTGAGTTGAATGTGGGCAGTACACCAAGGGGAAGATTGTGGGATTGACACTTGGCATCTGAAGCGGGGGATTCTCCCTCAGATGCTAGGTATTGAACTGAACAGCTAAACACAAAGACTCGCGAAAGACAGTATGCTGGTTAAAGACGTTTTTAAAATTTGACCAACACGTGCTGGGAGAAAGGCGGTTGCGCATGCCAACTCCTATCTGGAGTTTTCAATGCAATGTCAAAACGGTTATACATTTTTGAAACTTCAGTTGTCCCGCCTACCCTGTCATCCTAACTGGATGCTCCACTCGCATTGGTACACATTATTTACCTTGAACAATTGCATCCTACCTTTTAGCAAGATTAGGAATTCATTGGTCGATAGGAGCCAGAAGTTAATACCGATTGTTACTAAGCAACCTCACTTACGTAAATCCGTAAGGTTCAAAAATTGCTTTCCCACCGTAATCCACAGAGTTGAGAAGGTGACGTTCCCACTGTCTCATTCTGCTTCATTATCAGTTGGAATTGAATACTTTATACACATTGTGAATACGCCTATTCACTGTCTGTAGTATGAGAATGTGCATTCCCCTTGTCTTTCCTCCAATAACGTAACTGTATTCTGTGGCTGACTCTTCCCAAAGAATGTGGCCTGTCTGGTTTAACTCCCTTCCCATTATGCTTCATCATGCTTATGTGGTCTCCTCTATATCGGAGAGACCAAGTGTAGACTGGGTGATCGCTTTGCTGAGCACCTTCGGTCCGTGCGCAATCAAGACCCTGACCTTCCGGTTGCTTGCCATTTTAACACACGATTCTGCTCCCATGCCCACATGTCTGTCCTTGGCCTGCTGCAATGTTCCAGTGAAGCTCAAAGCAAACTGGGGGAACAGCATCTCATCTTCTGGCTAGGCACTTTACAGCCTTCCGGTCTCAACACCGAATTCAACAACTTCAGATGATCAGCTCTACCCCACCTCGACCCCTTTGTTTTCATTTTATTTAATTTTTAACTGTTCTCTACCTTTTATTTCTTTATTGTCTTTATTTTTCTTTCCCCCCACTCTTTCCCCCTATTCTATTCCTCCTTTCCTTACCTTTTCTCTCCCTTTTGCCCAATTTTACCTCTCTCCCACCCATCTCCCCCCCTCCCATCTCCCCCCTCTCCCTCCACATCGTCATCTGTCATAGCTTACCCTCTGATTTCAGCTTCTCTGCCGTTTGGCCATTCACACCTTCTATTCTCTCTACGGACTGCCATTAGCAGCCTTTCCCCTTGGTTTTGTGTCTTTGACTCATCTTTCATTCCCTCCCCCTACAGTATAAATATCTCCCACTTTCTATGCCTTTTAGTTTTGACAAAGGGTCATCTGGACTCAAAACATCAGCTCTTTTCTCTCCTCACAGATGCTGCCCAGACCTGCTGAGATTTTCCAGCATTTTTTCTTTTGGTTTCAGATTCCAACATCTGCAGCAATTTGTTTTTATACTTCAGGGCAGCTTGCATTTTGACCAAGGTGTATGGTACATTCAAAAATACTTGTTTAAATCTAAAATGCATGTTTGACATCTCTATGTGTGTGTCTATGCAAGTAGTACCTTTGTAGTATAAGTATAAGCCACGTTGTGGGTCCTTATTCTAAGTTAATTTTCCCTGTTTGGTAATTTCATTAGTTATTAAATCCCAGGATTTTCTGCATATCTCTAACAGCATCCGGTCAAAAACTCACTGGACCTTTCTGGGTTCTGAGCATTCTCCAAGATTGACCACTTCTGTTTGTTTGTATTACAGCTGCTTCTGGCTATATTCTGTCCTACAGATCCAGTTGTGAGGGGAATAGATAGACATTTTTGTGGCTGCAAAAGACCCCAGGATGGAATGTTGCCCCCCTGGTGCTAGGGTCAAGGATGTCTCAGGGCAGTTACAGGACATTCTGAAGGGGGAGGGTGAACAGCCAGCTGTCGTGGTACACATCGGTACAAACAACATTGATTAAAAAAAGGGATGAGGTCCTAAAAGCAGAATATCAGCAGCGAAGAAGCAAGTTGGAAAGCAGGACCTCAAAGGCTGTGATCTGAGAATTACCACCAGTGCCACACGCTAGTCAGCGTAGAAGCAGCAGGATATAGAGGATGAATGCATGGCTGAAAAGATGGTATGAAGGGGAGGGTTTCAGATTCCTGCGGCATTGGGACCGGTTCTGGAGGAGGAGGACCTATATAAGCTGGATGGGTTACGCTTGGGAAGGATTGGGACTGATGTCCTTGGGTACTTGCTAGGGTGGTGGAGAAGAGTTTAAACTAATGTAGCAGGGGGATGGGAACCTTTGTAAGGATTCAGAGCAGGAGAATCAAGAACAAGAGAAAAAGACAGCGAGGAGAATTTAAAAAGTGATTGGCGGAGAAGTCAAGGGCCAGAATCAGGGCAAATAGGAACAGGACAAAGAAAGTTTAAAGGATGAGCCTCAATGTTTTGTATCTGAATACTCGGAGCATTTTAAATAAAACGGATTAGTTAGTTGCACAGATAGATGTAAAGGGGTATGATATTGTTGGGATTACAGAGACATGGTTAAAGTTTATTTATCAGTCACAAGTAAGGCTTACATTCACACTGCAATGAAGTTACTGTGAAATTCCCCTAGTCGCCACACTCCGACGCCTGTTCGGGTCAATACACCTAACCAGTACGTCTTTTAGACTGTGGGAGGAAACTGGAGCACACGGAGGAATCCCACGCAGACACGGGTAGAACGTGCAAACTCGACACAGACAGTGGCACAAGGCCGGAATTGAACCCAGGTCCTTGGCGCTGTGAGGCTGCAGTGCTAACCAGTGTGCCACCGTGCCGCCCATGGCTCCAAGGTGACCAAGGATGGGAACTAAACATTGAGGGCTATTCAGTGTTTAGGAAGGACAGACAAAACCGAAAAAGGTGGTGAAATTGCATTGTTCATTAAAGAAGATATTGATATAATATTGAGGAAAGATATCAGCACAGATGATGTGGAATCTGTATGGGTCGAGGTAAGAAACACCAAGGGACAAAAAGCATTTGTGGGGGTGGTATACAGACCATCAAACTATAGTGATAATTTGAGAATAGCATTTGACAAGAAATCAGAGATGCATGCGATGAAAAAATATCTGCCGGTAGCTGTAGTTTTTTTTTTCTCTCGGGCCCCTAGCCCTATAAATTGGTGCAGAGGAGATACCCGATCCTCTACACTGGTAGAGGATCCCACCCTTCCATCCTCCTCTAACCTAATTATAAGTGTGGGGAAGTTTTTTGTTTTCTTTTTTTCTTGCTGGTAATGGCTTCAGGGATGGCAGTTCAGGCAGTATGCTGCATCTCCTGTGGGATGTATGTGGTGAGGAAATCCAGTAGTGTTTCAGGAGTTTTTAGTTGTAAGAAGTGCATTAGATTGCAGCTTCTGGAGGAGCGTGTAAAGGAGATGGAGGGGGAGTTAGAGGAACTCCGCATAATTCGGGAGGCGGAGGTGGAAGTTGATAGGAGTTATAGAGAAATAGTAACTCCTAGAAATGAGGCTTGGGTCAATGCCAGGAGGAGGGGTAAGAAGCAATCGGGAAGACAATCCCCTGGGGCGGTTCCCCTCCATAATAGGTTTTCGGTGCTGGAGGCTACAGTTGAGGAGGAATCAACTGAGCATAGAGAGCAGATCTCTGGGGGTGAGCCGAGTGAGAAAGCTCAGGTGGTTAGGGGCTGTAAAAGACTGGGCCTTGTGATTGGGGACTCCACAATTAAGGGGACAGATAGGAGGGTCGGAACTAAAGGTAGGGACTCAGGGTTGGTGTGTTGCCTACCAGGGGCTGGGGTCCGGGATGTGTCTGACAGGGTATTCAGGACTCTTAGGGGGGAGGGAGATAAACCACAAGTTATTGTACATGTGGGGACACACGACATAGGGAGGATAGGGGAAGGGGATATTAGGCAGGGATTTATGGAGTTGGGGTGGAAACTAAAGGCCAAGACTGACAGAGTGGTTATCTCTGGACTCTTGCCTGTACCACGGGATAGTTTAGAGAGGAATAGGGAGAGGGAAGGTTTGAATTCATGGCTGAGGGGATGGTGCAGGAGGGAGGGGTTCAGGTACTTAAGCAATTGGGGCTCGTACTGGGGAAGGTGTGACCTCTATGAGAAGGATGGTCTACACCTTAATCAGAAGGGGACCAATATCCTGGGGGGTAAATTTGCTAAGGCCATGCAGGGAGGTTTAAACTGATTCAGGGGGGGGGAGGGATCCTGAGTAGTGGGGCTGAAAGTGAGGGATGCATGGATGGGGACTGCAATGCACGGCATTGCAGAGGTGGGGTGGAGCAGGGTTTGAAATGTGTATACTTCAATGCCAGGAGTATTCGCAATAAAGTGGGTGAACTTGCAGCGTGGATCAGTACCTGGGACTTCGATGTTGTGGCTATTTCAGAGACATGGATAGAGCAGGGGCAGGAATGGATGCTGCAGGTCCCGGGGTTCAAATGTTTTAGTCGAAGTAGGGAAGGAGGTAGAAGAGGGGGAGGGGTAGCATTATTGGTCAGAGATTGTATCACAGTGTCAGAGAGGAGGTTTGATGAGGACTTATCTGTTGAGGTAGTATGGGCGGAGATTAGAAATAGGAGAGGAGAGGTCACCCTGTTGGGAGTCTTTTATAGACCTCCTAAAAGTTCTAGAGAGGTTGAGGAAAGGATTGCGGAGTCAATCCTGCTTAGGAGTGAAAGTAATAGGGCAATTGTTATGGGGGATTTTAACTTGACTAATATTGACTGGAATTGTTATAGCTCTAGCTCTTTAGAGGGGTCAGTTTTTGTTCAAAGCGTGCAGGAAGGTTTTTTGACTCAGTATGTAGACAGGCCAACTAGAGGTGAGGCTATATTGGATCTGGTGCTGGGAAATGAGCCAGACCAGGTGCTAGACTTGGAAGTTGGTGTGCATTTTGGTGATAGTGACCACAATTCGGTTACGTTCACCTTAGTGATGGAAAGGGATAGGCATGAACCTCGGGCCAGTGGTTTTAGCTGGGGGAAGGGTAATTATGAGGCTATTAGGAGAGAATTAGGAAACATAGGTTGGACTAGGAGATTACAGGGACTGGGAACGTCCGACATGTGGAGTTTTTTCAAGGAGCAGCTACTGCGAGTCTGTGATAGGTATGTCCCTGTCAGGCAAGGAGGAATTGGTAGGGCTAGGGAACCGTGGTGCACCAAAAAAGTTTCTTTGTTGGTTAAAAAGAAAAAGGAGGCTTATGTTCGGATGAGACGTGAGCACTCGGGTAGTGCACTAGAAAGCTTTAGATTGGCTAAGAGGGAGTTGAAGAGCGAGCTTAGAAGGGCTAAAAGGGGACATGAGAAGACTTTGGCGGATAGGGTTAAAGAGAATCCTAAGGCGTTCTATAGGTATGTCAAGAACAGAAGGTTGGTTAGGGCAAGTTTAGGGCCAGTTATAGATGGCAGAGGGAAGTTATGTGTGGAACCGGAGGAGATTGGTGAAGCATTGAACCAATATTTCTCTTCGGTGTTCACGCAAGGGGACATGAATATAGCTGAGGAGGACACTGGGTTGCAGGGGAGTAGAATAGACAGTATTACAGTTGATAAGGAGGATGTGCAGGATATTCTGGAGGGTCTGAAAATAGATAAATCCCCTGGTCCGGATGGGATTTATCCAAGGATTCTCTGGGAGGCAAGAGAAGTGATTGCAGAGCCTCTGGCTCTGATCTTCAGGTCGTCGTTGGCCTCTGGTATAGTACCAGAAGATTGGAGGTTAGCGAATGTTGTCCCATTGTTTAAGAAGGGGAACAGAGACTTCCCCGGGAATTATAGACCGGTGAGTCTCACTTCTGTTGTCGGCAAGATGTTGGAAAAAATTATAAGGGATAGGATTTATAGTTATTTGGAGAGTAATGAATTGATAGGTGATAGTCAGCATGGTTTTGTGGCAGGTAGGTCGTGCCTTACTAACCTTATTGAGTTTTTTGAGAAAGTGACCAAGGAGGTGGATGGGGGCAAGGCAGTGGACGTGGTATATATGGATTTTAGTAAGGCGTTTGATAAGGTTCACCATGGTAGGCTTCTGCAGAAAATGCAGATGTATGGGATTGGGGGTGATCTAGGAAATTGGATCAGGAATTGGCTAGCGGATAGGAAACAGAGGGTGGTGGTTGATAGTAAATATTCATCATGGAGTGCGGTTACAAGTGGTGTACCTCAGGGATCTGTTTTGGGGCCACTGCTGTTTGTAATATTTATTAATGATCTGGATGAGGGTATAGTTGGGTGGATTAGCAAATTTGCTGATGACACCAAAGTCGGTGGTGTGGTAGACAGTGAGGAAGGGTGTCGTAGTTTGCAGGAAGACTTAGACAGGTTGCAAAGTTGGGCCGAGAGGTGGCGGATGGAGTTTAATGCGGAGAAGTGTGAGGTAATTCACTTTGGTAGGAATAACAGATGTGTTGGGTATAGGGCTAACGGGAGGACTTTGAATAGTGTGGAGGAGCAGAGGGATCTAGGTGTATGTGTGCATAGATCCCTGAAAGTTGGGAATCAAGTAGATAAGGTTGTTAAGAAGGCATATGGTGTCTTGGCGTTTATTGGTAGGGGGATTGAATTTAGGAGTCGTAGCGTTATGTTGCAACTGTACACAACTCTGGTGCGGCCGCACTTGGAGTACTGTGTGCAGTTCTGGTCCCCACATTACAGGAAGGATGTGGAGGCTTTGGAGAGGGTGCAGAGGAGGTTTACCAGGATGTTGCCTGGTATGGAGGGGAGATCCTATGAGGAGAGGCTGAGGGATTTGGGATTGTTTTCGCTGGAAAGGCGGCGGCTAAGAGGGGATCTTATTGAAACATATAAGATGATTAGAGGTTTAGATAGGGTGGATAGTGATAGCCTTTTTCCTCTGATGGAGAAATCCAGCACGAGGGGGCATGGCTTTAAATTGAGGGGGGGTAGTTATAGAACCGATGTCAGGGGTAGGTTCTTTACCCAGAGGGTGGTGAGGGATTGGAATGCCCTGCCAGCATCAGTTGTAAATGCGCCTAGTTTGGGGGCGTTTAAGAGATCCGTAGATAGGTTCATGGACGAAAAGAAATTGGTTTAGGTTGGAGGGTCACAGTTTTTTTTTTTAACTGGTCGGTGCAACATCGTGGGCCGAAGGGCCTGTTCTGCGCTGTAATGTTCTATGTTCTATGTTCTATCTGTGGTTATGGGTGACCTTAGTCTGACTGGGTAGATCAAATTACTCACAGTACAATAAAGAAGGAATTTCTGGAGGGTATATGGACCAATACAAAGAACAAAGAACAATACAGCACAGGAACAGGCCCTTCGGCCCTCCAAGCCTGCGCCGCTCATGTGCCCAACTAGACCATTCGTTTGTATCCCTCTATTCCCTGTCTGTTCATGTGGCTATCTAGGTAAGTCTTAAACGATCCCAGCGTGTCTGCCTCAATCACCTTGCTTGGCAGTGCATTCCAGGCCCCCACCACCCTCTGTGTAAAATACGTCCCCCTGACATCTGTGTTGAACCCGTGACCCCTTATGTTTGTCACCTCCGACTTGGGAAAAAGCTTTCCACTGTTCACCCTATATATGCCCTTCATAATTTTATACACCTCTATTAGGTTGCCCCTCATCCTCCGTCTTTCCAGGGAGAACAACCCCAGTTTACCCAATCTCTCCTCATAACTAAGCCCCTCCATACCAGGTAACATCCTGGTAAACCTCCTCTGTACTCTCTCCAAAGCCTCCACGTCCTTCTGGTAGTGTGGCGACCAGAACTGGACGCAGTATTCCAAATGTGGCCTAACCAACGTTCTTTACAGTCGCAACATCATATGCCAACTTTTATATTCTATGCCCCGTCCAATAAAGGCAAGCATGCCATATGCCTTCTTGACCACCCTCTCCACCTGTGCTGCCACCTTTAAGGATCTGTGGACTTGTACACCCAGGTCCCTCTGTGTGTCTATACTCCTGATGGTTCTGCCATTTATTGTATAGCTCCCCCTTACATTAGATCTACTGAAATGCATCACTTTGCATTTATCTGGATTAAATTCCATCTGCCATTTCTCCGCCCAATGTTCCAGCCTATCTATATCCTGCTGTATTCTCTGACAATGTTCATCACTATCCGCAACTCCAGCAATCTTTGTGTCGTCCGCAAACTTACTGATCACACCAGCTACATCTTCCTCCAAATCATTTATATATATCACAAACAGCAGAGGTCCCAGTACAGAGCCCTGCGGAACACCACTAGTCACAGACCTCCAACCGGAAAAAGACCCCTCCACTGTTACCCTCTGTGACTGAGGAACCAACAAGGGAACAGGCCATCTTAGACTGGGTATTGTGCAATGAGAAAGGATCAGCTGACAATCTAGTTGCGAGAGAACCCTTGGGGATGAGTGACCATAATATGATAGAATTCTTGGATAGGTGGATAGTGATTCTGAGACCAGGGTCCTGAATCTCATAAAGGTAACTATGAGGCATGAGTTGGCTATGATGGACTGGGAAACATTACTGAAACTGACAGTGGACAGGCAATGGCAGGCATTCAAGGAACTAATAGGTGAACTTCAAAAGTTGTTTATTCCTATTTGGCACAGGAGTGGTAAGGGAACTGTGGCCAAACCATGGCTGACAAGGGAAATTAGAGATAATATTAGATTCAAAGAAGAAGAATACAAATAGGTAAGAGAAAGCAATAGACCTGAGGACTGGGAGAAATTTAACATTCAGCAAAGGTGGACCGAGGGATGGATTAAGAAGGGGAAAATAGAGTATGAAAGTAAGCCAGCAGGGAACATAAAAAACTCACTGTAAAAGTTTCTACAGGTATGTAAAGACAAAAACAAATGTAGGCTCTTTCCAGTCAGAAACAGGGGAATTCATAACAGGGAACAAAGAAATGGCTGAGGAACTAATTTCATACTTTGCTTCTGTCTTCACAAAGGAAGATACCAGAAGTTCTGAGCAACACAATTTTTAGTGATGAGCTGAAGGAAATCAGTACCAATAGTGAAATTGTTTTGTGTCTCGTGCATCAGTCGCTGAAAGTAAGCGCGCAGGTACAGCAGGCAATGAAGAAGGGAAATTATACATGGCTAGGCCATATGGTCTAATCAGGACTTTGTCATGAGTCATTACTGCTACATTTTTATGCTTACTTCACTGTTTATGTAACTACGGGGAATCCCACATTGAATGGGAACCCCCACGTTCTTCCAGATATGAGCAGGAAAACTAAAATTCTACTTCAATATCCGGTTCTGCCTTGCTACAATTTCCTGCCTAATTTCAAATTGGCTGTCGGCATTCACCTTGAATGTCTTCAGAGAATCTATGCAACCATGACAGTTATTCACATGGCAGATCTCAGGCATGGGTTATGCTGGGGTTGAAGACAAAGAGAGAAAAGGAGAAGAAAGAACAATAAAAAAAGACATGAAAAAGTTGAAGCAGACGCAAGATGAGGGAATATAAGTCAAATGGCAGACTGAAAGGGAGAAAGACTGTCCTACATTTATATTCCATTCCCCTCGCAATAAAGGCTAACATTCCATCTACCTCCCTAATCACTTGCTACACCTGGATATTCACACTTTGTGATTCATTCTTCTTCTCATAGAGTCTTTCTTACTGGAATATGTCTTCACTGAGAGTTATTAAATATCTCCTTAAATGTCAACCACTGCTTATCTACTGTCTTATTTTTTAACCTACTTTCTCAAAAGACGAAGGAAATTTGGAATGTCCGCTACAACTCTCACTAACCACAGAGGTTAACGCCAGGGACTTGGGTTCAATTCCGGTCTTGGGCGACTGTGTGGAGTTTGCAAGCTCTCCCCGTGTCTGCTTGGGTTTCCTCCGGGTGCTCCGGTTTCCTCACACAGTCCAACGATGTGCAGGTTAGGTGAATTGGCCATGCGAAATTGCCGCTTAGTGTCCCAAGATGTGGAGGTTAGGGGGATTAGCGGAGTAAATGCATAGGGTTATGGGGATAGGGCAGGGGGGTGCACCTGTTGAATGCTCTGTTGGAGAGTTGATGCAGATTTGATGGGCTGAATGGCCTCCTTCTGCACTGTAGGGATGCTGTAAGGCAGCAGTGCAAACCACTGTGCCACCGTGCCATCCCCCTTTCATGTCTTTCAGCTTTGGGGTCTTTGTTCAGATTATCAAACCATTCTTTCACCTTTGGGGGGGGGGGGGGGGTGGTCAGGGCTCAGGTTGTTAGCATGTGGCACTCAGGGGAGGTAGCATCCTAGAGACCCAACGTCATACTCATGGGACCCGGGTTCAAAACCCACCAGAGCAGATGATGAAATTTGAACTTGAAACCTTAAAAGGCTAATGATGACTATGAAACCATTGTCAACGCCCTTTAGGGAAGGGAATCTGCCATCCTTACCTGGTCTGGCCTACATGTGACTCTAGACCCACAGCAAGGCGGTTGACTCTTAAAAGCCCACAGTTCAAGGGACCAGTAAATGCTGGCCCAGCCAATGATGCTCACATCCCACGAATGAATTTTTAAAAACCTCAAACTGAGCTTCAAATCTGACCCAAATTGATCGATTGGATTCAGGTTTGCTCTCTGGATCTCATTGTCTGGATTCTTTTTAATGAAATGGAGGTAGACTGCCCCAAATCAGTTCCTAGATTCTGTGAGTTAGCAGTACATAACTGTTGTTGGCACTTGGCTAGCAATCTCAACTTGAGAAACCACAGCTTGGACTAGTTTGGAAAATGGACTGCAGTATGACATGCTAGAATCATAGAATCCCTACAGTGCAGAAGAGGCCATTCAGCCCATCGAGTCTCCACTGACTCTCTGGCAGAGTATCTTACCCAGGTCTTTTCTTCCTCCCTATCCCATGGCTAATTCATCTAGTAAGAAGTTTAACAACACCAGGTTAAAGTCCAACAGGTTTATTTGGTAGCAAAAGCCACACAAGCTTTCGAGGCTCTAAGCCCCTTCTTCAGGTGAGTGGGAATTCTGTTCACAAACAGAACTTATAAAGACATAAGTTTATAAGTTCTGTTTGTGAACAGAATTCCCACTCACCTGAAGAAGGGGCTTAGAGCCTCGAAAGCTTGTGTGGCTTTTGCTACCAAATAAACCTGTTGGACTTTAACCTGGTGTTGTTAAACTTCTTACTGTGTTTACCCCAGTCCAACGCCGGCATCTCCACATCATAATTCATCTAACCTACGTATCTTGGGACACTAAGGGTCAATTTAGCATGGCCAATCCACCCAACCAACACATCTTTGGCCTTTGGAAGGAAACCGGAGCATCCGGAGGAAACCCATGCAGACACAGGGAGAACCTTCAAACTCCACACAGAGAGTCACCCAAGGGATTGAACCTGGGCCCTGGCTCCGTGAGGCAGCAGTGCTAACCACTGTGGTTTTGTGTTCCCACAGTTACTTCTTACCCTCCCATTCCCATTGTTCTCTTTCCCCTTTCTTCCTTATCCTTCAGCTTTTCCTTGTCATTTGTAATCAGCGCTCTTGCAACACTTTTTTTATTCATTCGAGGGAGATGGGCGTTGCTGGCTGGGCCCATTCCTTGTTGCCCTTGAACTGAGTGCCTTGCTAGGCCATTTCAGAGGGCAGTTGAGAGTCAATCGCATTGCTGTGGCTCTGGAGTCACATGTTGGCCAGACCAGGGAAGGACAGCAGATTTCCTCCCCTAAAGGGCATTAGTGAACCAGATAGGTTTTTCCAGCAATGGTCATCAGTAGGTTCTTAATTTTAGATGAATTCAAATTCCACCATCTGCCGTGACGGGATTCGAACCCAAGTCCCCAGAACATAAGCTGAGTTTCTGGATTAATGGTCTAGCAATAATACCACTGGGCCATTGCCTTCCCAACCTGGGGAACTTTGCATTCAGTTCTAGGGGTGTAGAGGTCACAGGTGTGGGAGAGGTGGTCACTCTGCCACGTTATGAGTTGAGTTTTACAGCAG
The DNA here is from genome assembly GCF_964213995.1 of Mustelus asterias. Classification (NCBI taxonomy): domain Eukaryota; kingdom Metazoa; phylum Chordata; class Chondrichthyes; order Carcharhiniformes; family Triakidae; genus Mustelus; species Mustelus asterias. Next base: position 25,236,482 of record NC_135805.1, read on the forward strand.
GATTTTATCTAGCACTCAAGCAATAGTTTGTACCGGGAAGAATTTTTACATAGGATAATTGTTTTCCAAACAGTATTCTGTGATTTTATCCTCTGAAGTTACCTTGAATTTGGTATTGTGTGCATGAATTATTTCAGAGGCATAAAGATGGAAGTGATTTGAAGCTAACATAGGAAGGATACTCGAGACTGAACAATGTTGCCGCCTCAGCGCTCAGCTGCATACGCCTCAGCTCCCGAAGTGAAGGGACATCGTTGTGAGCTGCACCCTCAAGATGACTCGGTAAGCACCTGCATTTATTCAGCAATAATGATTGACTCCTTCTTGTTCCAGGAGACTGAGGCAAAGCAATTGCCTGCGGCATTGGAGAATAACCAAAGCTTGCGATGTAGCTTAACACAAATTTACCTTGGCAGCTGAAAGTTCTTTTTTGTCAGTGTTGGGGTTTCTTTTTGCATCTCTTGCACTGTGAAAGTGTTTTAGCCACACTTCTTTAATGAAGCGTCTCAACCAGTGTACAGTTGGCTTGCTTTGACGGACATAATGAACTTTTCAAAAGTGTTGTCCTTTTTACTGTAACTGCCATCAGTATTCTGTCAATGAAGTTGGACTTGAGCAATTGCCCGTTGCTTTTCTCTCATTTCTCTTTTTTTTTAACTGTAGACTTGCAGGCATGATGTGACGCTCAGGGGCAAAGACTGTCATAAAGTATCTACAGCTTGAGCAAGGTCTACTCAAAAGTTAAAATCATTCAGAAGTGGGGATAATTGTTCATGAAGTGAGAGGGGAATTTTAAGTTCCAGATAACTGCGCAGAGACACTCTTCAGGCTGAAGCATTGACTGATAATGCCATGCAGTAAAGCGGGATTCAAACCAGCTGAGGTCTAAATTGGTTTGATAAGGATAGAAAGATAAGTTTGATTCTCTCTATAGCAGTGATCTCAGTTACGGGGTTTGTAGAGATAAACGAGAGTCCTGATGGTGTCCAGGAACCTCCCTGTTGGAACTGCAGATAACGAATACATAGAAATCAGACGAAGGCTGGATCATATTAAGTTGCATTGCTAAATGTGGTTAAATGGACTCCTGGCTCTGATTGCTGAGGCTCCCTGATTAATGATGATCAGCTAGGACGGGGTACCAGAGGGTACCCAGCCACCCATCAAATCATACTGCAGCAAACATATCAGGTGTGGGGAAAAAAGGAATCATTTAGCATACCATGACCGGAGTTCTCCGGCCCTTCACGTCGGCTGGATTCGCCAGTCCCGCTGGCAGTGCACCACCGCCTGCGGGTTTCCAGCCAGTGTGGGGTGACGTCAATGGGAAATCCCATTGACAGCAGCGGGACCAGAGAATCCCGCCGCTCGCAAACAACGCGCCGCCTCCCACCACGGGAAACACACGCTGGGAGGCTGGAGAATCTCACCCCATGTTTAGATTGGAAGTAAATATTTAATTCTTGATCCAACCTTATCTATCTTAAGGCATTTAATAGACAGTCTTATACAACTGTTCATCACTTGCATCAGGGACATGCATAGGCATGATGATCACTTGTATGGTTTTCAATAATGTGCTATATCAGAGTCCTGGAGGAGATAGAGCCCAGCTAGAGTTTATGAATCATCTAAACGCTTATCATCTACCTGATTTAAAATATGAGACAGAATTTGCCAAAAAAAAACACACACTCTGCTGTTGGCAACACAAATTTTGGTCATTTGGTAGTACGGAACTTGAGTATTGTTCAAAAAAGCGTGCCACATGCTTTCAAAAGTGTGTTAACCAGGGTTCAGGGTAAACACATTCCTCTTAGAGTGAAGGGCAAGGCTGGCAGAAGTAGGGAACCCTGGATGACTCGGGATATTGAGGCCCTGCTCAAGAAGAAGAAAGAGGCACATGACATGCATAGGCAGCTGGGATCAAGTGAATCCCTTGAAGAGTATCGAGAGTGTAGGAGAGAATAAAGAGAGAAATCAGGAAGGCAAAAAGGGGACACGAGATTGTTATGGCAGATAAGGCAAAGGAGAATCCAAAGAGCTTCTACAAATACATAAAGGGCAAAAGAGTAACAAGGGAGAGAGTAGGACCTCTTAAGGATCAACAAGGTCATCTATGTGCGGATCCACAAGAGATGGGTGAGATCCTAAATGAATATTTCTCATCAGTATTCAGTGTTGAGAAAGGCATGGATGTGAGGGAACTTGGGGAAATAAATAGTGATGTCTTGAGGAGTGTACATATTACAGAGAAGGAGGTGCTGGAAATCTTAAAACGCATCAAGGTAGATAAATCCCCAGGACCTGATGAAGTGAATCCCAGGACATTGTGGGAGGCTGGGGAGGAAATTGTGGGTCCCTAGCAGAGATATTTGAATCATCGATTGTCACGGGTGAGGTGCCTGAAGATTGGAGAGTGGCAAATGTTGTGCCTTTGTTTAAAAAGGGCTGCAGTGAAAAGCCTGAGAACTACAGGCCAGTGAGCCTCACATCTGTGGTGGGTAAATTGTTGGAAGGTATTTTGAGAGACAGGATCTACAGGCATTTAGAGAGGCAAGGACTGATTAGGGACAGTCAGCATGGCTTTGTGAGTGGAATATCATGTCTCACAAATTTGATTTTGAGTTTTTTGAAGGGGTAGCCGAGAAGGTAGATGAGGGCAGTGCAGTTGATGTTGTCTACATAGACTTTAGCAAGGCCTTTGACAAGGTACCACATGGTAGTTTGTTGCATAAGGTTAAATCCCACAGGATCCAGGATGAGGTATCTAAATGGATACAAACTTGGCTTCTCGCCAGAAGCCAGAGGGTGGTTGTAGAGAATTGTTTTTCAAACTGAAGGCCTGTGACCAGCGGTGTGCCTCAGGGATCAGTGCTGGGTCCACTGTTATTTGTCATTTATATCAATGATTTGGATGAGAATATAAGAGGCATGGTTAGTAAGTTTGCAGATGATACTAAGATTGGTGGCATGGTGGACACTGAAGAAAGTTATCTCCAATTGCAACGGGATTGCAATGGGTGGCACGGTAGCACTGCTGCTTCACAGCTCCAGGGACCTGGGTTCGATTCCCGGCTTAGGTCACTGTCTGTGTGGAGTTTTCACATTCTCCTCGTGTCAGCCTGGGTTCCCTCCGGGTGCTCTGGTTTCCTCCCACAGTCCAAAGATGTGCGGGTTAGATTGATTGGCCATGCTAAAAATTGCCGCTTAGAGTCCTGAGATGCGTAGGTTAGAGGGATTAGTGGGTAAAATATGTAGGGATATGGGGGTAGGGCCTGGGTGAGACTGTGGTCGGTGCAGACTCGATGGGCCAAATGGCCTCTTTCTGCACTGTAGGTTTCTATGATCTTGATCAATTGGGCCAGTGGGCTGACGAATGGCAGATGGAGTTTAATTTAGACAAATGGTAGATTGAACCAGGACAGGACTTACTCAGTTAATGGTAAGGCGTTGGGGGGAGTTACAGAACAAAGAAATCTAAGGGCACATGTTCATAGCTCCTTGTAAGTGGAGTCACAGGTGGACAGAGTGGTGAAGAAGGCATTCGGCATGCTTGGTTTTATCGGTCAGAACATTGAATACAGGAGTTGGGACATCTTGTTGAAGTTGTACAAGACATTGGTAAGGCCACACTTGGAATACTGTGTGCAATTCTGGTCACCCTATTATAGAAAGGATATTATTAAACTAGAAAGAGTGCAGAAAAGATTTACTAGGATGCTACCGGGGCTTGATGGATTGAGTTATAAGGAGAGGCTGGATAGACTGGGACTTTTTTCTCTGGAGCGTAGAAGGCTGAGGGGTGATCTTATCGAGATCTATAAAATAATGAGGGGCACAGATCAGCTAGATAGTCAATATCTTTTCCCAAAGGTAAGGGAGTCTAAAACTAGAAGGCATAGGTTTAAGGTGAGAGGGGAGAGATACAAAAGTGTCCAGAGGGGCAATTGTTTCACACAGAGGGTGGTGAGTATTTGGAACAAGCTGCCAGAGGTAGTAGTAGAGGCGGGTACAATTTTGTCTTTTAAAAAGCATTTAGATAGTTACATGGGTAAGATGGGTATAGAGGGATATGGGACAAATGCGGGCAATTGGGATTAACTTAGGGGTTTTTAACAAAAAAGGGTGGCTTGGGCAAGTTGGGTTGAAACGCCTGTTTCCATGCTGTAAACCTCTATGACTCGAAGTCATTTTGTCAAAGCTTTTCGCCTTGCACTCATCAGGACAATCGCAAGAATACCATGGTCAGTGGAAACAACAACATTGTATTGTATGAGAAGAGGGTGCTGATTGGTTGGCAAGCGGACTCTGATTGGCAGAGACATTGCTATGGAGAATACGCCAGTGGCTGACAGTTAACTACCAAGTGTTGTTTGAAATTTAAACCAGGCAGCTTGACTCTGATTGGTAAAGGCAATGCCCTGTGGAATGAAGCATCGAATGGCCATCACTTATTTTGTTTAGTTGAAACAGGCTCATTTTCTTTCCAACTGCAAAGAACTGGGCCCTGTGTATTGACAAAGGGTCACCTGGACTCGAAACGTCAGCTCTTTTCTCTCCTTACAGATGCTGCCAGACCTGCTGAGATTATCCAGCATTTTCTCTTTTGGTTTCAGGTTCCAGCATCTGCAGTAATTTGCTTTTATCCTGTGTATTAATATATGTAGCTTCCAGTACACATTGCCCCATACTGCAAACCCGACTGACAGCCTTAAATTATTTGTCAGTATAAACACTGAGGATGAATTAGCAAATGTTGTCCAATCGCCGCCAAATCATCTCATGGTGACCTCCTATCTTGAAGAACTAAGCCACAGGCCTGCTCACGTGTGCTTGACTGTTGTGTTTTATTTTGCAGTGTACAGTACTTTGGTATTGAATGCTCATACGGCTGACCCTAGTCTTTGTAAATGTATGAATGTTGCCTTGAGCCTGAACATAACCAAGGTTGTATTAAGTCGCCACCATAATTCAGCCAATTCCATCGTTTGTTGAGCATGAGGGGCGCAAGACTTTTCAAGCATGCTGCAAACCTGGAGCCGATTGCCAACTGACCGAGGAATACCTGAGCGCTATGGTGGCACTGTTTAGGTAGACACTGCATGTTCGTTAGTAACATCTGGAGCAAACTTGCATTTACAGCTGTGCAGGAGACGGGTGTAGAGAATTGGCACAAACACTCTCTGTGACTCAAAATGAGAGCGCGAGTTTATCATCACGTTTGCAATGTGCAGCACTGTAGCAGATTACAGACAAGTGAATTTCTGTAATCTACCTTGCCAGCCAACAGATGGAAGGGCACATTCTTTACACAGTGGATCAAAGGTAGGTCACAATTGTGTTTGAAAGAATTGTACCGAATCGGGTTGCCCTTATAGTGTATGACGGCAACATATGTTGATTTTGACAAAGTGCTTTTGACGTGGATTGTCTTTCTAACACGGTAATCACGGGCATGAGTTATCTGAAAGTCAGACAGATCATTGTTGAAATGTCCATGTAGTTTCTTCTCCAAAATTTGAACCATGTCTTCTGGGGTATTTTCTTTTCAATTTGAGCCTTAACCTGCTCAGAAAATAATGACTTATATTTTATATAGTCCTCCTCTGTGTGCTCGAAGTAATGGTGGCAACACAGACTTGGCTTGGTGGCAGATGTTCTGCGGCCATTGAGGTTTTACTTTTGAAATCGAAACAAACTTTTAAAAAATGTTATTTTTCTCTCAAATCAGAGATTTGGTCGACAGCTATGAGTAATAACCAAATTTGCCGAAATATCGATGACTAAAATTTGAATTTGGTCTTTAAATGGATAATTCCAGTAATATTACTGTAACCTTTACTGAAAACTCCTGGCTTTCGTTCAATAGTTATTTGTTTTCTGAGCGCATAATAGAGGATTTTCAATAGAGAAGCATTGGGATTTTATTGCAAAAGGTGTCTTGGGGTTGACTTTAGATATATTTTGTAGTCTGTTGCATCGTTATGTTTTTATGGAGATAGTTATATTTAAGATTTTAAAAATGGAAAGAAAAAGAAATAACTTGTAATTCTAGGACACCTTTCATTACCTCAGGACAGCCCGAAGTATCTTATGACCATTGAAGTACATCAAAGCGTTGTAATGCATGAAATTTGACAGCCAATTTGCACGCAGCAAACTCCCACAGAAGGTAATCAGATAAAGACCAGATCATCTGTTTTGCTGGCTGATGAGGGACCGATTTTTAAAAAAAATTCATTCGTGGGACATGGGCGTCGCTGGCTAACCAGCATTTATTGCCCATCCTCAGTTGTATTTGTTCAGACGGCATAGAATCATAGAATCCTACAGTGCAGAAAGAGGCCATTCGGCCCATCGAGTCTGCACCGACCACAATCCCACCCAGGCCCTACCCCCATATCCCTACACATTTTATCCACGAATCCCTCTAACCTACGCATCTCAGGATACCAAGGGGCAATTTTATCATGGCCAATCAACCTAACCCGCACATCTTTGGACTGTGGGAGGAAACCGGAGCACCCGGAGGAAACCCACGCAGACACGAGGAGAATGTGCAAACTCCGCACAGACAGTGACCCGAGCCGGGAATCGAACCCAGGTCCCTGGAGCTGTGAAGCAGCAGTGCTAACCACTGTGCTACCGTGCCGCCCCGCAGTTGAGAGTCAACCACAATGCTCTGGAGTCACATGCCGGCCAGACCAGGTAAAGAAGGCAGATTTTCCTCCCTAAAAGACATTAGTGAGCCAGATGGGTTTTTCCGGCAATCGACAATGGTTTCATGGTCACCGGTAGATTCTTAATTCCAGATTTTTTTTAATTGAATTTAAATTCTATCATCTGCCGTGGCGGGATTTGAACCTGGGTTCCCAGGACATTAGCTGAGTTTCTGGATTGGCCTCCTTCTACAGTGCAGAAGGAGGCCATTCGGCCCATCGAGTCTGCACCGACCACAATCCCACCCAGGCCCCCACCCCCACCCCCACCCCCACCCCCACCCCCACATATTTACCCGCTAATCCCTCTAACCTACGCATCTCAGGACTCTAAGGGGCAATTTTTAACCTGGCCAATCAACCTAACCCGCACATCTTTGGACTAGCAGTAATACCACAAGGCCATCGCGTACTGGTATTGACCTTCAGGAGACCTTTCCTGCTTTTCTTTGACGTGCTGCTACTGGATCTTTTACCTGAGAGGGTAGATGAAGTGAGGTCTCACCAAAATGCAATTGCCCTTTAGTAGTTTTTTTATTAATTTGCAGAATGTGGGTGTCGCTGGCTAGGCCAACATTTATTGCCCAACTCTAGTTGCCTTTCAGAAGGGTGGTGAGCTGCCTTCTTGAACTACCGCAGTTCCTGAGCTGTCGGTGCACTCACAATGCTGTTAGGGGGGGAATTCCAAGATTTTGACACACCGACAGTGAAGAATGGCAATATATTTTCAAGTCAGGATGGAGTGTGTCTTATTTGGGTACTTACAGGTGGTGGTGTTCCCATGTATCTGCTGCTCTTGTCCTTTTAGATAGAAGTACTCGTGGGTTTGGAAGGTGCTGCCTAAGAAACCTGGGTGAGTTATTGCAGTGCATCATGTAGATGGTACACACTGCTGCTGTCCATTGGTGGTGGAGGGAGTGAATGTTTGTGGAAGGGGTAGCAATCAAATGGGCTGCTTTGTCCTGGATGGTATCGAGCTTCTTGAATGTTGTTGGAACTGCACTCATCCAGGAAAGTAGTGCATAACAGATTCAGTCTAGATCTTTTGAACTCAAGTCTCTGGAATGGGATTTGAACGCACAATCTTCTGACTCAGACCTAGATGTACTACCACAGAGTCATGGCTGACACTTGAATAAGTGTCTGTTAAATTTATATAGTACTTTATATGTACTTTACATGTACGGCACGGTAGCACAGTGGTTAGCACTGCTGCTTCACAGCTCCAGGGACCTGGGTTCGATTCCCGGCTCTGTGTGGAGTTTGCACATTCTCCTCATGTCTGCGTGGGTTTCCTCCGGGTGCTCCGGTTTCCTCCCACAGTCCAAAGATGTGCGGGTTAGATTGATTGGCCACGCTAAAAGAAAATTGCCCCTTAGTGTCCTGAGATGCGTAGGTTAGAGGGATTAGCGGGTAAATATGTCGGGATATGGGGGTAGGGCCTGGGTGGGATTGTGGTCGGTGCAGACTCGATGGGCCGAATAGCCTCTTTCTGTACTGTAGGGATTCTATTTCTATGATCACAGGAAAGCAACAGACCCCAAGCAGGAATTAGAGAAGATGTTACGAGAGTGATGGTGGTAAGGTTACAAAGATGTTTTAAGGATTTATTTGAAGTTAAGATGACAACTGACAAAGTGAATTTAATTATGAAACAAATTTGACAGTGAGTGTGCTGAAGACTCTAGGCAGAGTGGAGGAGAAGAGGGAGGAGGGGTCCATGTTTTACCAAAAGTAATGGAGTGATCCGCAGAAAGGATTCTGAAGTTCAAACAACCTGATATTGTCAATTTTGGTCCTCATTGCTGATTGCCACTGCTTGCCGGCAGGTGCTAAAAAGGCAAGTGTAGGTTTAGCTCCCAGGTGCTGGTGAGATGCATGTTTTGCCTTTAAACTGGCAATTCTTTTGTTGCCACTTTCTTAACCGTGCGATGATTGACCTTGGGATTAGGCCAACAATTCTGTCGCTGAATAATAAATGCACTCGCAACAAGGAGGCATACTTTGGGAGGAGGGAAGATACATGGCAGAACTCTTAGCGTGGATACAAAATGTATTTATAAAGGTTGCTTCTGTTGAGCTGCATTACAAACATAGTTAATGCCATCGTGCGTGACGGGCAATTCATTGAGGTAGATTAATTAACCCCTTCTAACTCATCCGCAAAGAAAGGAACCTACAAATTTCCCTATTACAGCATTCAGCTTTCTACATACGAACATAAATATGAGCAGGAGGTGACCACGTGGCCTCTGGAGGCTGCTGGGCCATTCAGTATGTTCATGGTTGATCTTCTGTCTCAATCCAGCCTACTCCCCCTATCCCTTGACACCCAGCGAGAGCAAAACTCTGTCCATTTCAGCCTTATCTATTTTCAGCAATGGAGCATCCGCAAGCCTCTGAGGTAAGAGGATTCCAAAGATTCACAGCTCCTTCAGCGAAGAGGTTTCTCCTCATCCCAGTCCTAAATGAGCGACCTCTCATCTTGACATGATGCCTCCACAATCTAGATTTCCCAGCCTGGGGAAAGGACCTCTCAGTGCCAAGCCCCTTCCGAATCTTGTATGTTTCAATGTGATCACCTCTCATTTTCCCAAACTCCAGAAAGTACGGGCCCAATTTACTCAACCTCTCCTGAAGGACAACCCTCTCACCCCAGGAACCAATCGAGTGAAATTTGCTGTACCGCTTCCTCCTTTAAATATAGAGAGCAAAAACTGCACACACTACGTCAGATGCGGTCCCACCAAAGCTCCGAATAGCTGCAGCAAGACTTCCTTATTCTTGTGCTCCAATCCCCTTGCATTAAAGGTCAACTTGCTATTTGCCTTTCTTACTGCTTGCTGCACTTGCTTGCTTATGTTCTGTGTTCCTCGCACAAGGTCTCTTTGAACATCAACATTTCAAAGTTTCACACCTTTTAAAGAATATTTTGCTGATCTAGTCTTGCTACCAAAGTGAATAACCTCGCACTTCCCCACATCACACTCCAATGTATAAAATTATGAAAGGCATAGAAAGGGTGAACGGTGGGAAGCTTTTCCCCAGGTCGGTGGTGACGTTCACGAGGGGTCATAGGTTCAAGGTGAGGGGGGGGAGGTTTAACACAGATACCAGAAGGACATATTTTACACAGAGGGTGGTGGGGGCCTGGAATGCGCTGCCAGGCAAGGTGGTGGAGGCGGACACACTGGGAACGTTTAAGACTTATCTAGATAGCCACATGAACGGAGTGGGAATGGAGGGATACAAAAGAATGGTCTAGTTTGGACCAGGGAGCAGCACGGGCTTGGAGGCCCGAAGGGCCTGTTCCTGTGCTGTATTGTTCTTTGTTCTTTGTTCATCAACCACCTTGTTGCCCCTTCCCCTTAACCTGCCTTTATCGCCTTGTAACCTCGCAGTTTACATTCCTAGCTTTGTACCATAGATATCCTACTCTTGGTGCCCTTGTTGAAGTCATTAATGTAGATCGCAAATAACAGACACCCCAGTCTTGATTTCAGAGTTTTTGTGTACCTTGGACATTATGTTCCTCAGACCAGTGTCAGAAAACCTTTTAATATCTGATCTAAATTTGGCAGAACACAAACACAAACCTCATGGACTGAGTGGCTTCTTTCTGCACTGTAACATTCTGCAGTGTCATTCTGGGGTATGTAGGAAGGGACAGAGAAGGAGCTTAATTTCTTTGTGCCTCATGCCGTTCAGTCCCCCAGTGTATTGATTTCCCACTCTGCCAATATACAGAGCATAATTTATTCAATAAGTATTAATAGGATTATAGAAAGAACCATAGAATCTAATGACGTGTTAGAAGCAGTTCAGGGAAGGTTCACTCATAAGTTCATAAGATACAGGAGCAGAATTAGGCCATTCGGCCCATTGAGTCTGCTCAGCCATTCGATCATGGCTGATATGTTCCTCATCCCCATTTTCCTGCCTTCTCCCCATAACCCTTCAACCCATTACCAATTAAAAATCTGTCTAACTCCTCCTTCAATTTTCTCACTGTCCCAGCATCCACTGCATTTTGGGGCAGCGAATTCCACAGATTCACAACCCTTTGGGAGAAATAGTTTCTCCTCAACTCGGTTTTAAATTTGCTGCCCCTTATCCTAAGACTATGACCTCTCATTCTGGAATGCCCCGCAAGAGGAAGCATCTGCTGCACTGATACCTGGGATGGGGAAGAGAGGGTTATCCTTTGAGGAAAGTCCATTGAAATTTGGAAGATTGAGAGGTGGGCCTATTGAAACTAATAAGATTGCTTGGGCGGATGTTGAAAGTATGTTTCCCCTTGTGGGAGAGTCTAGAATGAGGGGCTCCAGTTTAAAATTAAGGGGTCTCCCATTTAAGATGGAGATGAGAATTTATTTTCCCTCAGATGCTTGAGAACCTTTGGAACTCTCTTCTCCAAAGAGTGGTGGAGGCAGCATCGTGAATAATTTTGAGGCGGATGTAGACTAACAAGGGAGTCAAAGGTTATCCCTGGTGGACAGAATGTGGAATTGAGGCCACAATCAGATTAGCCATGATCTTAATGAATGGTGGAGCAGGCTCCAGGGGACAATTGGCCTACTTTGTACCCTTTGTACATTGATACTGTCTCCCGGCGCCGTCCCCCGGCGCCGTCCCCCGGCGCCGTCCCCCGGCGCTGTCCACCAGCGCTGTCCCCCGGCGCTGTCCCCCGGCGCTGTCCCCCGGCGCTGTCCCCCGGCGCTGTCCCCCAGCGCTGTTCCCCGCACTGTCCCCCGGCGCTGTCCCCTGACACTGTCAGAACTGTCGGGACTTTCAAACTGATAGACTAGAAATATCCTCAAGTTGCATATACAGAAACATTTTGACAGTCGAACATGAAGGACAAAGTACAGGTATATTATCTGTTTTAGTGAGGCTGGTTAAAAGATAAATATTGGCTAAGACCTTGTAGACAACACCCCTGCTGTTCTTCGAGTGCCTTGGGAGGGCAGGTGAGGCCTTCATTTGATGTCTCAACCAAAGCACAGCAGCTCTGACACTACAGCACTCATTCAGTACTGCACTGGCATGTTAACCTAGATATTGTCTCTATGACGGCAAGAAACAATACTTTTCACTGTATACTAATACATGTGACAATAACAAATCAAATCAAAAATCTTTGCACTCAAATCTGTGAGTAGGATTTGAACCCCAAACCTTATGGCTCAGAAGATAAGGTTGCTACCACTAAACCATAGTTGAAACTCATTGTGTAATCCATCATAGCAAAATCCGCAAAGGATATCATGTTGGTTCAAGATTTTTGATTTCCTAAGCCGGATGATGCAATTAAATGAAGCAAACCCCTGAAGAGATCGTTTTAGAGAGTTATTGTGTCATTTTTTTCATTCCGCAGACAGTTGCTGGAATGATGGCAAATTTGGGGAAACGTAATATAAATATAGTCAGATTTTTACCCTTGAGCGTGATGCAAGATTTACCTGGATGAGTGGGGCTCCGACAATACTCACGAAGCATGAGGTGAACCAGAAAAAAAAAATCAGCTGCTTTATTGGCACCCCAACCACCAAATTAAATATTCAATCCCTCCACCATCGACTCACAGCGGCAGCAGCGTGTACCATTCACAAGATGCACTGCAGCAACTCACCAAGGCCCCTTCAACAGCACCTTCCAAACCCATCTCTATCGCTTAGATGGACAAGGGCAGCTAATGCTTGAGAACACCACACAGCACAGGTTCCCCTCCAAGCCACACACTTGGAACTACGGGCGGGAATTTGCAGCCTTGTTCGTCCCAAAATCCCACCCGAGGTCAGCGGATCTTTGATGGTCCACCCCTCACCCATTCTGATTCCCATTGTGGGCGGGCTAGTAAAATTCCGGCCGATATCACCGTTCCTTCACTGACAATGGGTCAAAAACCTGGAACTCCCTCCCAACAGCACTTTGGGTGTACCAGAACAAGATGGATTGCAATGGTTCAAGAAGGTAGCTCATCATCACCTTCTCATGGGCAATTAGGGAAAGCCAACAAATGCTGGCCTCGCCAGCGACGTTCACATTGTAGAAACCCTACAGTGCAGAAAGAGGCCATTCGGCCCATTGAGTCTGGACCGGCAACAATCCTACCTAGGCCCTATTACACCAACCCCACATATTTGCCCCGCTAATCCCTCTAACCTACGCATCCCGGGACACTAAGGGACAATTTAGCATGGCCAATCCACCTAGCCCGCACATCTTTAGACTGTGGGAGGAAACCGGAGCACCCGGAGGAAACCCACGCAGTCACGGGGAGAATGTGCAAACTCCGCACAGACAGTGACCCAAATCAGGAATCGAACCCAGGCCCCTGGAGCTGTGAGGCAGCAGTGCTAACCACTGTGCCACTGTACCATCCTAAGGACCATTTTAAAAAACAAAAGGTTACGACCCATGGTGCTGCCTTCCCCCCGGAGATCAGTATAAGTCTGCTTAGAGCTGCCATAATAACAAGTTTCACCCCCACCATAGCTCAGTGTCAATTTGAATTGAGGGAGAGGAAGTTCTGGAAAGTTCCTCAGCATCTCCCTATTGCACATCAGCAGGCAATTCCTGAGATGACTGCACCAGAGAAGCTGCCCAGACTGGAGCCAGAAGAGTCCACAGAGAGATTATTCTGGGAGTAAACCAGGCACAGAAGGGATTGTTACAGCGCTGCTTGGAAGATCAGTTTTCAAATGGAGGGCTTGCTAATTAACATCCAGCAGTTTGTGCATGTGTGGCTTGTATCAAGTGTTAGAGAGAACAAGGACTGAAATTTGGCATTGTCTATATGGAGTGGCCAACAGTTAGACAGTGAAGAGAGATGAATACGAAAAGCAGAGTCAGTTGTTAAAAAATGAGGAAAAGGGAGGCATTTTCAGAATTATAGAATCCCTACAGTGCAGAAGGAGGCCGTTCGGCCCATTGAATCTGTACCAACCCTCTGACAGAGTATCTTACCCTAGCTCTCTCCCACACCCTATCCCCAATTCCCGACACATTTCCCATATCTAACCCACCGAACCCAAACATCTTGAGACAATAAGAAGTTTCCATTTTTTGGCCATGCTAAATTGCCCCTTAGTACCTGAAGATGGACAAAGTGGAGATGCCGGCGTTGGACTGGGGTGGGCACAGTAAGAAGTCTCACAACACCAGGTTAAAGTCCAACAGGTTTATTTGGGATCACGAGCTTTTGGAGCGCTGCCCCTTCATCAGGTGAGTTGGAGTTGATTCCAAATAAACCTGTTGGACTTTAACCTGGCGTTGTGAGACTTCTTACTGTGCCCAGCCCCAGTCCAACGCTGGCATCTCCACATTGTCCATCTTCAGATACTAAGGGGCAATTTAGCATGGCCAATCCACCTAACCAGCCCATCTTTGGACTGTGGGAGGAAACTGGAGCACCCGGAGGAAACCCACGCAGGCACGGGGAGAACGTGCAAACTCCACACAGACAGTGACCCGAGGCTGGAATTGAACCCGGGTCCCTGGCTAGCCACTTTGCTGCCCAGAATTATATACTCGTGGACTGTTCTCCATTAAAAGCCACTGGACAGTGATTAGTGACTGATTTTCTATTCCCCTTTTTAATTTTGGGAGGGGGCGCTTTGCAAAACGGATTCAGTAATGTCGCACAATTTAAGAGTCATGCATGCAATTTTGAGTTGGTATGACTTAGTTTCGTTCTTGGCAGCATCCAGGAAAGTGGGATGGACTCTTCTGTAATGTAACAGGTAACAAAAGGCCTCTTACAGAGTGTGCTGGGATTGGTAAATCCTCAATAACAGTTAAACATACCAGGACCCAAGAGGAGATTTGGACATGTGGAGGTTAACAATCTTCCATTCATTCACTGAAGTGAAAATGTCCTTATGCCAAAAAAAACACTTTACCCGGGTTCGATTCCCAGCCTGGATCACTGCCTGTGTGGATTCTGCATGTTCTCCCCGTGTCTGCATGGGTTTCCTCTGGGTGCCCTGGTTTCCTCCCACATTCTGAAAGACGTGCTGGTTAGGCGCATTGACCCCGAACAGGCGCTGGAATGTGGTGACTAGGGGAATTTCACAGTAACATCATTGCAGTGTTAGTGTAAGCCTTACTTGTGACTAATAAAAAAAAGTTAACGTTTGCATTTTGATGCTGATGTGATTAAAATAAGCGACTTCATTTTTGACACAGGATAACACTAAGAGAAATGCAGATGACTCCCCATGCCCATCCCTCCCCTCCCCCGCCCTCCCCCACTCGCTGCCTCACACTCCCATCACACATATTGCACAGTGTTCCTGTGTGGTGTGTGTGGCCACATTTGCAGATATATTACACCTTTCTGGGGGTTGCAAGGAAGTATTTGCTGAATGGTGGTGAAGGGGCTATGTAGACGTTAGCAGCATTGTGCAGTAACCTTACGGTAAACGCGGGTCTAAGTAGCACTGTGGTAGGATAGCCAATGTGTGTTAAGGAAGTGGACAAAATAGAGCACTTCTGTATCAGAGGCGTACTCAGCAAATGTGGTGTAAGTGGTAATTTTGAATGTCTTCTTTTCAGGAAGGACAGTACTATGTACTGTAAGCCAACAACCATTTATATATTACACTTGATTGAGAGTCACATCTGAAAATAATGGACTCTTTCAATTCCAGAGAGATATACATTTTTAATTAAAAATTATTTTTATTATGCAGCTGAGTTTCACAGTTTTTTTATTCATTTGTGGGACATGGGCATCGCAGGCTAAGCCAGCATTTATTGCCCATCCCTAGTTGCCCTTGAGAAGGTGGTGGTGCAAAGTTCCAGGTGGTGCAAAGACAGGGCTCTTAATTTTTCAGAGTTATCTGTATATAAGATAGCAATGCGGCTTACTATTAGGACAGCACGGTGGCACAGTGGTTGGGACTGCTGCCTCACAGTGCCAGGGACCCGGGTTCGATTCCGGGCTTGGGTCACTGTCTGTCAGGAGTCTGCACGTTCTCCCCGTGTCTGCGTGGGTTTCCTCCGGGTGCTCCGGTTTCCTCCCACAGTCCGAAAGATGTGCTGGATGGGTGCATTGCCTAAATTCTCCCTCAGTTGTACGCTGAACAGGTGCCAGAGTGTGGCGAATAGGGGATTTTCACAGTAACTTCATTGCAGTGTTAATGTACAGTAAGAAGTCTCACAACACCAGATTAAAGTCCAACAGATTTATTTGGAATCATGGGCCACCCACCTGGGGAAGGAGCAGTGCTCCGAAAGCTCATGATTCCAAATAAGCCTATTGGACTTTAACCTGGTGTTGCAAGACTTCTTACTGTGCCCACCCCAGTCCAACGCCGGCATCTCCACATCAGTGTTAATGTAAGCCTACTTGCGACCCTGATATATAAACTTTAAAATAATGTACATTAGTACTCAGGTAATGGAGTATATATAATGCATTTATAAATTGTCCTTCATTGTACCTCTTTATAAGCACAACTCAATGTATTGCTTCTTTAGGTATTCCCCCCAGCTGGTACCACATCTTGGTTTGGGTGGCAGTATGTGGGTCTGTTATAAGAATATTTAGTCCTCTTCCCACTCATGGTATCAGTCAAGACTACTCTTCCAAGAACTACAGCACTCAAGATACTGTGACCCTGAGAATTTGATCAGTCATACTCCGAGGAATGTAGAAATGTAACTAAAGGAAGTGGTGGTTAGTGAGTCAGCATACATGAGTAATTTTTGTTCCAATGAGCATCAAGAGAGTGCTTCTGCAACTGTTCTGGGCATTAATAGACCAATGGAGGAGAGGTTGCTGGTATGTGTAGGCAATAAGCTAGTGTTTGCCAAATTGAAATGAAACCCAAGTATTTAGTTGATGAGGTCTTCTGTCCTCAAAACACAAAGTCTATTTTTTGATAGAAGAAAACTGTCAGAGACAATGGGTAAGCATTTTCTGAATGACTTCTTTAAACATTCTGCATTGGGCTGGGTGGAAGCTGGTTTGATTTGGCCTTTGATCTCCACTTGGATTCTTTCATTCATGCTGAATTCTGTTTTTGGATAATTGTTCTCTGGTGTGCAGTATTGGCTGGAGGAAGCTTTTGATTGTGCTAAAAGGGTTGATTTTCATCTACGGATTTTGTTCTTGAGCTGTGTGTCCGGACGTGCTGTGCATTGAGACAGTTTATCATCACCACTTTTCTTGCTGGTTTGTTTTGCATTTTTGACACTGGGTTCTTGTTTGAAGTGCACTCTTTCGCAGGCTTAAAGTTCACTGCAGTGTCTTGTACCGATGAAGTTACAGGCTTTGTTCAATTGATGCAGAGGTTGTAAGCACCAATGCCATTTTAATGCAACGAAGCATGCATTAGCTTTTGCATGGTACGAAATCCTTGTAGTTATCTCCCCCCCACCCCACCCCCAACCCCCCCACCCCTCACTTGCTACCTAGGCATGACTACCAGAAGATGTGTAGGTGGAGAGGAGCTTACAGGCTTTGGTGAATGGCTTTCCAGGCATCTTCTAGAAAGTCCACCGCAGCTTCAAATAAAGGGACTGTTCCCTTGCCCCCAACTCTGGGGAGGTGCCTGATCCCAGTTCATGGCTCGGCGCTACCTCAAGACCAAGAGTCGCAATTCAGCAATAAAAAAGGGGAAAGGGGTTACAGTGCAAATCCTTGAACTGCAGGATAGTGCACGTTGATCCTTCTGTGTTGCTGTAATGATTTACTGTGCGGATGCAGTAAAGAAGTGTATACATCAGAGACAGAACAAAGTGATGGCAATCAGGCTGTGTGAATCATACAGCACAGTGCATATTTTTTGTTTAAGAACAGGCACAAACGTTTTTATTCTTTGCTAATTGTTCAGGGGTGTTGCTGTTGAAACATTTTCTCTGTATTTTGAATACTGAGCACAGTGTCTTTCCCAGTTTGAGAAATGTACTCAATGATGCAGACATTTTTTTTTTGCTAATCTGTCTTGTGGTGAGTAAATGAATGTGCTGGCTGCTCTGCAGTATCTACTCAGTCCAGCCGCTGCTTCTGCGTGGGCCACATGGATTCAAATGAGTCAGCAGGAGTCCACACATGTCTGGTTGCTAAGGAGCAACTGCGTCTGCTGAGTGTGAGCTTGGCTCTCTGTGTAAGCTACAAGAGTAAAGTCACAACTACTACTTCTCACATTTCAGCTAACCTCTCCAGAATTATTCTTAAATTCCTCACGGCCGTGTAAAATTAGCCTTATTGACCATGCTGAGCTAATAATTAAGAGAGTGGCACAGTGGTTAGCACTGCTGCCTCGCAGCACCAGGGACCCAGGTTCAATTCCTGGCTTGGGTCGTTGTCTGTGTGGAGTCTGCACGTTCTCCCCGTGTCTGCGTGGGTTTCCTCCGGGTGCTCCGGTTTCTTCCCACAGTCTGAAAGACGTGCTGGTTAGGTGCATTGGCCATGCTAAATTCTCCTTCAGTGTACCCAAACAGGTGCCGAAGTGTGGCGACTAGGGGATTTTCACAGTAACTTCATTGCAGTGTTAATGTAAGTCTACTTGTGACACTGAGAAATGAATTGAACTTTAATTCTTTTCACAATTTTGCCAATATTTTGTGAGGTGAGGGTGCTTGAAGAGCATTTTGTTTTTAAGTTCAGGGGCGGTGAGCGAATTTAATAGCTGGTCTGTAGGTTTGCTATTCTCTTCAGCTGCAGCAGTCTTTACATTTTCACTGTTAACTGCACAAGGAATAAAGTCGGTTAGCTTAGAAGTGTCTTTTTTAATTTTCACTGTGCCAAAGGAAGATTGAGATTGGGTGCAAAGTGGAGACTGCCATTGTACACCCGAAGAGGGTAACAGGGTAAATCTCAAAGGGGTACTTTTGCATGCTTCCTGTCAGCTGATCGCGTAGAGACCTGGGAGCGTCGCATCTGACTTTATTATTGCTGATGCAAAGGTATATGACGTTAGTGGGGAGGAAACGAGTTGACATTTCTGTCCCCCTTAATGGCGGGATTTGGAAGTGGGAAGAATTGAAAACTAGCAGATCGAAGAGTGTTCTCTTTCAACGTGCATTTCAGATTCTTCTGGGCAGCATCAGTCGAGCGAGCATTTAGTGTATCTTTGCGTACATTCCTCAGTGGCACATATTGCTTATTTACCCAATGAGCTATGTTTATGAAGTTTATTAATTAGTCACAAGTAGGCTTACATTAACGCTGCAATGAAGTTACTGTGAAAATTCCCCTAGTCACCACACTCCGGCACCTGTTCGGGTACGCTGAGGGAGAATTTAGCATGGCCAATGCACCTAACCAGCACGTCATTCAGACTGTGAGAGGAAACCAGAGCACCCGGATGTTGTGACTTCAATCAGGCCATTGAGGTTGGCCTATTGGAGTATGAACTCCCTGGTTAAGGATCCAATTGATAGGCCAATCAGGAAGTCTTTGCCTTGTATTTAACCAGGAGTGTCAGTTCCTCTGACACCTCTGGAGATAGACTGCTAACTACTAGCACCGTTAGAGATGTAAATAAAGGGATTTCTGCCCCCGAAGCTTTATTACACCAGAGGAAACCCACGCAGACATGGGGAGAATGTGTAGACTCCGCACAGACAGTGACCCAAGTCGGGAATCGAACCCAGGTCCCTGGCGCTGAGAGGCAGCGGTGCTAACCACTCTGCCACCGTGTCACAGCAAATGCCCTCTGATATGATCCCCATCCTGTGTTGGGTTAGTTAAATTTGGCAGTGGATAATGTTAAGGATGTTTTATTATGTTCTGGCCAATAATTATCCCTCAACTAACATCACTGGCACAGATCATCTGGTCATTATCGCACTGCTGTTTGTGGGAGCTTGCTGTGCACAAATGGCCTTTAAGACTTGATTAACTGTAAAGATTTGCATTCTAATCAGTATTCTGTAACTTGAGTTTGTGTCTCTGTGTGCCCTGTTTGAGAGCAGATATCCACCCCATCTGACGAAGGAGCAGCGCTCCGAAAGCTAATGGCATTTGTTACCAAATAAGCCTGTTGGACTTTAACCTGGTGTTGTTAAAACTCTTACCCCAGTCCAACGCCGGCATCTCCACATCATCACAAATGGCCTGCCAGGTTTCTTAAAAGTACGATAGTGGCTACACTCGACTGTGAAATGCTTTGGAATGTCCTGAGGTCATGAAAGGCATTATTATTTAAATGTAGGGGGCAATTCTAAGCTCCAGAAACAATTGTGCTTGGTTCAGGTGGAATGTAGGATTGTTCGGAATCCTGAACTGAAACTGCCTCGAACCCACCCACCTCTGATTATAACGGAGACAGGAGTAGATCACGGACAACCAGCCCACTCCCAGGAGGCGTATAAAGATTGTCAATATAAAGATTATAATGAGGTTGTGTGCCTCAGAACTAAGAACAGTTTTAAATTTAACCCAACTGACCAGGTTTCACAGTTCACAGAAAAGCTAAAGCGAGATGAGGACAGCTGCATTCAGGAGGTAAACACCCTTCCACTAACCCCTGCCCTTGTAATTGCCCATTCCAAATCTGCCTTTTAGCCTCTGATCTCTCCCGACTCCAGTCTCCACTCTGGTCTCCAGTCTCCCCCTCCCACCTCCAGGATTAGATTGGGGCCTAGGTCTTTTTTCTAACACTCCTGGGCATTGAGGGAAGGAAAGAAAATTCTCCATTCGGCTTCTCCAACTAAACTTGTGGATGTCTAGTGACCAGATTAGGATCATGGAAACCCCACAGTGCAGAAGAAGGCCATTTGGCCCATCGAACCTGCACCGACAACAATCCCACCCAGCCCTCGTTCCCTCAACTCCACATGTTTACCCTGCTAACCCCCTGATACTAAAGGACAATTTAGCATGGCTCCCGCACATCTTTGGACTGTGGCAGGAAACCCGAGCACCCGGAGGAAACCCACGCAGACGCAGGGAGTGCATGTAGACTCCACACAGGCTGTGGATTGAACTGGATTGAACAAGGCTGGAATTGAATCTGGGTCCCTGGCGCTGTGAGGCAGCAGTGCTAACCACCATGCCTCTGGTGCTCCTCCATCGTGACACAAGCTGTCAAACACTGTGGTGGGATTTACCACACAGCCCGCCACATATTTCGCCGCGGCGGGAGGTGGCCCACCATTGGCCGGTGGCAGGATCTTCCGGGCCCGCCATTGCCAACGGGGTTTCCCGTGAAGTCCACGGTGTGGCTGCCTTCTGGTCCTGCCAGCGTGAACAGCTGGAAGGTTCCGGTCTTGATATCTGAGCTCACACATGAAGACTTCCCTCTTGCACAAAGTGTTGGAGAGCTACCATTGTCTATTAAACCGTACACTAGCGTGAGTCACCTCCGTTTTTAGATATCGCAGAGAGAGGAAAAAACATCACGCACACAGTAATTATACCCAAAATGAAATGTCATTGGCCCTGTATACAAATTAGCTGTTAGGGAACTGTTTCGAAAGTAACTAACTACTTTATAACAAGACTGGAGGTTTTTCACCATTAATCACTTGTTTTGATATTCTCATCTGGAAATATGATTGTGTGACAATATTGTAACTCAGCTGGTTGGTGCGAGCTGTCAGCTTATACAGTGTGTACAATGGTACAGTAATTTTGTGTTTTGCTGGAATAAGTCGCTATGTCGTTACCACGTTGGTTACGTGTTTTTGCGTGTAAATGTTTCATACATATGACTACGTTGTGTCTAGATAAAGGAGTGGAGTCATAGAGTCATCGAGGTTTACAGCACGGAAACAGGCCCTTCGGCCCAACTTGTCCATGCTGCCCTTTTCTTTTAACCACTAAGCTAGTCCCAATTGCCCACGTTTGGCCCATATCCCTCTATACCCATCTTACCCGTGGAATTTACAGTAAAAGGAAAATGAGAAAAATTTAAACAAATTAAAGATTTTCAATTATCATTGTCCTTTCAGAACTGCAGGAGCTGCAGTGTTTTTATCTCAGACTCCCAGTATCTGCAGCATTTTGCTTTTGTTTCAATTATCATTGCTTTCTTTACACTGAAATAAGAATATAGGAACATAAGAACTAGGAGCAGGAGTAGGCCATCTGGCCCCCAGAGCCTGCCCCGCCATTCAATAAGATCATGGCTGATCTTTTCATGGACTCAGCTCCACTTACCCGCCCGCTCACCATTACCCTTAATTCCTTTACTGTTCAAAAATTTATCTATCCTTGCCTTAAAAACATTCAATGAGGTAGCCTCAACTGCTTCACTGGGCAGGGAATTCCACAGATTCACAACCCTTTGTGTGAAGAAGTTCCTCCTCAACTCAGTCCTAAATCTGCTTCTTCTTATTTTGAGGCCATGCCCCCTAGTTCTAGTTTCATCCGCCAGTGGAAACAACTTCCCTGCTTCTATCTTATCAATTCCCTTCATAACCTTATATGTTTTTATATGATCTCCCCTCATTCTTCTGAATTCCAATGAGTATTGCTCCAGCCTACTTAGTCTCTCCTCATAAGCCAACCCTCTCAACTCCAGAATCAACCGAGTGAATCTCCTCTGCACCCGCTCCAGGGCCAGTATATCCTTTCTCAAGTAAGGAGACCAAAACTGTACACAGTACTCCAGGTGTGGCCTCACCAGCACCTTATACAGCTGCAACATAACCTCGCTGTTTTTAAACTCCATCCCTCCAGCAATAAAGGACAAAATTCCATTTGCCGCCTTAATTACCTGCTGCACCTGCAAACCAACTCCTTGAGATTCCTGCACAAGGACACCCAGGTCCCTCTGCACAGCAGCATGCTGCAATTTTTTACCATTTAAATAATAGTCCATTTGCTGTTATTCCTACCAAAATGGATGACCTCACATTTACCAACATTGTACTCCATAAGAGGCCTATTTTTTAATTCGATCATGGGGTATGTAAATCACCAGCAGGGCGAGCGTTTATTACCCATCCCCAATAGTCCTCGAGAAGGCGGTAATGAACCACCGCCAACTTGAGCCACTGCAGTTCATGTTGTCAAGGAATTCCGACTCTCCTTGTCATCGGCTGGAGGCCGAGGACTGCGATCCCCAACAGGCCCTTGGATTTTGGCGCCCACGCAGTGTGCTGCAGCATCTCTGGCGACGCGTTGTCTATTCTGAGGCTTGGCCGACCTGACAGCAGCACGTCCTCATGAAGGAGAGATGGTGCAGAACCCTCAGATCATGTGACTGGGAGTGGAGAACCGTAATTGGAGCAGAGTCGTAGACAGGAGGAAGGGTGAGGGGGACAGGGAGAGGTCACAGAGGAGGTGCCCCAGATAGGGGACAGGGAGAGGTCACAGAAGAGGTGCCCCAGATAGGGGACAGGGAGAGGGAACAGGGAGAGGTCACAGAAGACGAGCCCCAGATAGGGGATAGGGAGAAGGGACAGGCTCTATCCCCCCCAATGCCACATGTTTACCTTGCTAGTCCTCCTGACACTATGGGGCAATTTACCATGGCCAATCAACCTAACCCGCGCATCTTTGGACTGTGGGAGGAAACCGGAGCACCCGGAGGAAACCCACGCAGACACGGGGAGAACGTGCAGACTCCACACAGACGGTCACCCGAGGCCAGCATTGAACCCTGAATTGTTCCCTGGCGCTGTGAGGCAGCAGTGCTAACCACTGCGCCACCATGCCGCCCCTAGGTGGTGGAGATTGCGGAATTGAGAGGAAGGGGGAGTCCAGAACTGGGGGTCATAATTTGGGGATAAGGGGTAAACCTTTTAGAACTGAGGTGAAGAAAAATCTCTTCACCCAGAGGGTGGTAAATGTGTGGAATTCACTACCACTGAAAGTAGTTGAGGCCAAAACTTTGTGTGATTTCAAGAAGGAATTAGATATAGCTGTTGGGGCTAAAGGGATCAAGAGATATGGGAGTGGAGGGTGGGTGGTGGAAGGCAGGATCAGGGTATTGATTTTAATGATCAACCATGATCAAAATGAATGGCGGAGCAGGCTCGAAGGGCCGAATGGCCTACTCCTGCTTCTAGTTTCTATGTTTCTATGTTAAGAAGACTTGGTGAATTCCTACAGGCAACTGTTATCAACTCTTGGGACCCATGAAAGAAATGAAAAACAAAACTCTGCTTCAAGTAGTCGACAAACCCGAGTCCTTTGTTTTATACCATAGTTCGCTGCTGGCTGTGGGAAAATCCCTTCCGTTCAAACCTGAAATCAGTGTTGTTCCTTTTATACATTTGAGATTAATGAGGTTTTAAATCACAACCTCACCTGCAGAATTCAAAGGTCATTCACGGATGCAGGTTTGCTGGAATCCACTTTGTTCTATTTCACAAAAGACGCTCACTCACATTGGCATTGCCATTTTGAAAACCCAAATTGCATTGGAAATGTAAAGCAGCCTAACTATAAACAGGGGGAGGTGGTGGCATAATGGTATTGTCACTGGACTAGAGACCCAAGATACTGCTCTGGGTTCGCAGGTTCAATTCTCACCACTGCAGATAGTGAAATTCAAATTCAAGAAAAAATCTGGAATTAAAAGTCCAAGGATGACCATGAAACCATTGTCAGTTGTCTTAAAAACCCATCTGGTTCACTCGGGTCCGTTAGGGAAGGAAATCTGCCGCCCTTACCTGGTCTGGCCTACATGTGACTCCGGAGCCACAGCAATGTGGTCTTAAATATAGTCTTGAATGCCCTTGGGCAAACTAGTGATGGCCATAAATGCTGGTCCAGCCAGTGACACCAGCATCCCAAGAACGAATAAGAAAAATAGGGAGCTGGGAAGAATTCTGAGACAGAAATAAACTATTCAAATTTCTCAAGTCCAGTAACATCAATTGCAGCACTGGTTAATAACAGCAGTCTTGTTAGATCCACTTGCATCCAAATTCTAATGCCTACTATCCATTAAAGCAAAGCCTTCACAGGCAAAATCCAAATCTGCCTCTGAGCTGGGTGGAATTCAGTAACATTCTATTAGAGAGTTCTTTCAGAAGACTGCCAGTTGAAGTTGAGAGGGGATCTCAGAAATGTATAAAATTCTAACAGGGTTAGATCCGGTGGATTCAGAAAGAATGTTCCTGATGGTGGGGGAGCCCAGAACTAGGGGCCATCGTCTGAGGATAAGGGACTGAGGTGAGGAGAAATTTCTTCACCCAGAGACTGGTGAATGTGTGGAATTCACTACCGCAGGAAGTAGTCGAAACCAAAATGTTGTGTGATTTCACGAAGAAATTAAATATAGCTCGAGGGGCTAAAGGGATATGGTGAGGGGAAGACAGGATCAAGATGTTGAATTTGATGGTCAGCCATGATCAAAATGAATGGCGGAGCAGCCTCGAAGAGCTGAATGGCCTACTCATGCTTCGAGTTTCTATATTTCTATGAACGTCTGCAAGGTGTGCAGTGCTGTGCGGATGGAATGCTAATGAGCTTAGCTATAATGTGAAAATCACAGGCCTGTAGGATCCAGAGGTTGCTTGGTGCAGTCACTGTTACCTTAATGTAGAAAGGTCAAAGTAATGAGTCCTTGTTGAGGTTGCCAGCCACCTGGACCAGCTCTCTGGTCACAATGTGGCGGGAAGGCTGTGCTGAGATTGTTCACCATTCTGTAGTACTGACCTATGCTAGAGTACTAGAATATCCCCCCCAACCCAAGTTTGAATGTTTGCAGGGAAATAGATTTGAAAATCCTTTTGCCTGACCAGACCAAGTAACGCCATGTAGCATGAGCCATGCAGTGCAGCATAGTCCCCGACACTGGGCTGTGCCCTTAAATAAGTAAGAAGTTTAACAACACTTACCCCAGTCCAACGCCGGCATCTCCACATCATGACTACCCTTAAATAAGCACAAATATTGAAACTCTACAGATTTGAACACATAATCTAAGCTGACACTTCAGTGCAGTACTGAGGGAGTGCTGCACCATTGGGGATGCTGGGCAGGATTTTATGGCCTCTCTCGGGCGAGACTGGAAATTCCCGCCAAGATCAGCGGAGATTTCCATTGTTGGACGCCTGCCCGCGCCGATTCTATAGCCAGTGATGTGGTAGAGTTCCAGCGCTATCTTTTGACTAAGATAATGAACCAAGGCCTCATCAGTCCTTTTAGGTGGATAAGAAGCTTAAAGCTTATTTATTCGTGTCACAAGTAAACCTACATTATCACCGCAATGAAGTTACTGTGAAAATCCCCTAGTCGCTGCACTTTGGCACCTGTTTGGGTACACTGAGGGAGAATTTAGCATGGCCAATGCACCTAACCAGAACGTCTTTCAGACATGGAGAGAACGTGCAGACTCCACTCAGACAGTGACCCGAGCCGGGAATCGAACCCGGGTCCCTGCTGCTGTGAGGCAGCTGTGCTAACCACTGTGCCGCAATGCCCTCATATTTATCCCTCAACAAAGATCACTTTAAAAAAAGCATATCTGGCCCTATGACTTTGCTATTAGTGGGAACCTGCTGTTGTGCTTTCGACATTACAACAGTGACTACATTTCAAAAATGGCGTGGCTCTATCAGGGCCGGGATTCTCCGACTCCGACACCGGCAAGCATCATTGTGGGTGGGACAGAAAAATTTGGAGAGCCGTTGACACTTAATGACTTCCAAATATTCCCGTAGCACAACGATGCCCACCAGTGTTGGGGCCTGAAATTCCCGCCCCAGTTCTTTCCTCTTCAAGAGCTACATTGGAAGGAGGCATGACTTTGGTACATCCAGCCACAAGATATTGTATACGTTTATGACAGATTTCCAACAGTCCTGTTTATTGACACCAGGCCACCATATCACCAGGGCTGTCCTGAAAGTGCCTTCTGATAAGAAGGTATTTTCTTCTGATAAGATCGCTTAACGCAATGCAGTTTGTTTCTGTGCATCAGGTATAATACAGAAAACTGGAGGTGTCCATTGGCAGAATTGTTGCATTAAGAGTTACACAAAAAATGGTAGCGTAAATGCATTGCTCCCTCAGTGTGTGCAAGCCGTGGTTATAAACAGATTTTGCATCTGTCTCGACTTGCATTATTACGTGGGATATGAAGTGATTGGCAAATATAAATGAATCATTTAATAATACTCTACTGTCTTAAAAGAAACTGAATAACCAACCAAATGCAAATATGGGCTGGTCCTTTTGCATTTCACAAGTGAACAGGTGCACAAGAATAGATGAAGTCAGTGTTTCCTGGGGCAATGCTTGTAAGATCAAACCCATTTACTAATCAACATGATTTTTCCCTTTTGTCCTCCCTCCAATACGAGTGAAAACGTATTCCCATGATTAACAGTGTCCAAGCTACCCCACCTCCTATTGGTTCACATGGCAGCACTCTTGCCTCTGACTCAGAAGATTCTGGGTTCAATCCCCACTCCAGAACCTGAGCATAAAAATCAAGACTGACACCCCAGTGCAGTGCTGAGGGAGTGCTGCACTGCTGGCTGTGCTGTCTTTGGGGGTGAGACATTAAATTGAGACATTTGGCCAGAATTTTACTTGCAGGCCCACCCCGATTCCGGGGGCGGGCAAGGCTTGGAGAACGGCATTCTCCATCGGCCTCGGGCGGGATTGTGTGAACCTTGGGCGGACATGTCGGTAAAATTCCGCCCACTGTCTGCTCTCTCAGGTGGGTGTAAAAGGTACTCTAGGCAAGTTGGTGTCTGGCCAATATTTATCTTTCAATCAACATCATGAAAACAGGTTCTTTGAATATACGGATTAGGAGCAGGTCAGCCGGCACGGTGGCACAGTGGTTCGCACTGCTGCCTCACAGAGCTAGGGACCTGGGTTCAATTCCCGACTTGAGTCACTGTGTGGAGTTTGCACGTTCTCCCCGTGTCTGCATGGGTTTCCTCCGGGTGCTCCAGTTTCCTCCCACAGTCCAAAGATGTGGGGTTAGGTGGATTGGCCATGCTAAATTCTCCCTCAGTGTCCAAAGATGTGTAGGTTAGATGGACTGGCCATGGTAAATGATTCCTTATTCCCTTCAACTGTTTGTTTTGTACCCCCTGTGCATCTCCCGCAAGCCCCACCTCCCCCCCGCCCCCGGCGCCCCATCCAGACCAGCCTTTAACATCTCTGTCAGGAAGTGGAAGCATCCCAGTTTCCCGACATCGTGAATGATAAACTGAAGGCCCTGCTGCTTGGTTGAATAATTCAGGAAGCCAGTTTTTCCCTGGCTACTCTTTCCTGTCCCCACCCCACCATCTGCACCCACTCAATTAAAGGAGTGTGTCTCTCAGTGTTTAAATTTCCCCTCCCCTTCTCCCACCCTCACCATATCCACCATCGAGGAAGACTGGAGTTGGAGCATTAGCTGCTTACAACACTTTTGGTCTGGTCTCCAAGGCCAGGATTAGCACTGGAGCATCTTGGCCTATCTCAGTGGCAGGCTGGTTGCAGATGGATTGCTGCCTGGTATTAAATCTTCCCTTCAGTGCATGAAGCCTATCTGCTCCCACCACTTCATGTCACAGTGACATTCTCCCCACTATCTGTACAAAGACATTTCTTCGAAGTTCTTTATTTGATCTGTCAGTGGCTGTCGTATGTTTTGTCGCCTCATTCTACACTCACCGCAAGTGCTTTAAGTATATATTTTAAGTAGATGTAAAAAAAAACTCAACCACATGTTATATGCATGTTCATGTGCAGGAAATAATTATGACAAGCTAAACTTCTTTTTTTCCCCCCGAGTTTCTAATGTGCTTCCATGTTGAAGAGCACATTAGGCGGAAGGCACTCTTTGAAGTCAGGTACCTGTACCAGTGAAACCTGTAAACTTTGGACTCTTTAGGGACTGGCGTCAGCTGTTCTTTTTTTAACAGGTGTCCTTATTTCCAAAATGCTCGCTATATGTACTGTAAAAATTTTCCAAATGACCTTAAAGCACCTGCTGAGATTACAATCAGCTCCTAATCAGTGCGACCTTGCTCAGAATCCCCCTCCCACACGCCAGTGTTCAAGTCTCTTCACTTGACAGTTTTGCAATCTAAATTTCCAGTTCATTTCAAAGCACTCGCATTTGGAATGGAGCGTAACATCGGTAATGGATTGCATTTTACAGTTTTGCTTACTTACACGAGGACAGTCACAAGACAGAAAAGTGTGACGACATGTTGTGCTGGTACATTGAAGCTTCCAAAGGCAAGTCTAGGAATGGATTGAGAGCTTCTGAGATGGAAACAGAGCAGGTAACATTATGTGTGGGAAGGTGAAACTGCAGCCTTTTTGTGGAGCAGAGAGTCTGCAGGAAGATTAACTGATAACTGGGTCTCACAGGCCAGGCTGTCAATCAGTAGAGCAGGAGACTGATGGAGAAAGGGAGGGAGTTGGCATTAAATAAGCTGAGAAAGTGGGGGTGGGACCACCTCCATGATATAACTGAGTAAGATGGGTATAGAGGGATATGGGCCAAATGTGGGCAATTGGGACGAGCTTAGTGGTTTAAAAAAAAGAGCGGCATGGACAAGTTGGGCTGAAGGGCCTGTATCCATGCTGTAAACCTGTGTGACTCTATGAGTGGCCTGTCTGGAGACAATACACATCTTTTTGGCCTGTCTTAATGCTCTCTCCACTCACATTGTTTGTATCTTAAAGACTTGATTAGTTGGAAGTATTCGCATTCCAACCATTATTCATGTAAATTGAGTCTGTGTCTTTATATGCCCTGTTGGTGAACAGAATTCCCACTCACCTGAAGAAGGGGCTTGGAGCTCCGAAAGCTTGTGTGACTTTTGCTACCAAATAAACCTGTTGGACTTTAACCTGGCGTTGTTAAACTTCTTACTGTTGCTAGACAATGTCAGAGGCCAGCGAAGGAACAGGCACATTGGCATTGGGCTGGAGTCACATGGTTAGGTGCATTGGTCATATATAATATTGGCCACAAATAAGTCAGACCAGCTGAGGATGGGAGATTCCATAAAGGACCAAAGTGAATCTGGTCTCTCAGGCTGTCTCAAGAATTCAGCATGGATTCAAATTTATTAGTAATGGATCTCCCCTGGCAGTGGCTGAGAAAGGCGTTACACTGTATCTCTCATGGAAGCCAGCATGAGTGAGGATGGGGTTGGCAGAGCTTTGGGGAAAGCAGCTGGTGCTCAGATGGGTACAAAAGAAAAATATTTAAATAAGAAGAAAGTTGGGTGGGACAGTGGCACAATGGTTAGCACTGCTGCCCCCATAGCGCCAGGAACCCGGGTTCGATTCCGGCCTTGGATCACTCTGTGTGGAATTAACACGTTCTCCCCATGTTTGCGTGGGTTTCCTCTGGATGCTGCGGTCTCCTCCCACAGTCCAAAGATGTGCAACGGTTAGGTGGATTAGCCATGGTAAATAGATGGGGTTAGGGGGAATGGGACTGGGGAGGGGAAGGGGGTGGTGAACCTGGGTGAGATGCTCTGCTGGAGACTCGATGGGCCAAATGGCCTCCTTCTGCACTGTAGTGATTCTATGATTTTACGATTAAACTGTAGAAATATGGGGGGGTGAAGGCTTCTTAATTCAAGCCTGGAACCTTTAGATACCCAGCTGTCTCAATGTTAGCATGTCACTAAGACAGTGCAAATAATTACTCTGTCATCTTATTGCTGATCACAGAAAAACTCCCATTCACACTGGAGGTTACAAAATAGAAAAACATGACTGAATGAGGCCATGTGGGAAGTACCATAGCAGAGACTTCGCTTCAGTGGGTCAGAACAGAATCTATTTTTGTGTAAAGTACGTCTGAGTTGAAAACAGATATTGAAGGAAAGGCTTTGCTCAGTATGATAGCTGAAAGTAAAAGGAAACCAAAATAACCGATGATACATTTTAAAAGTAGCAGGACTTAGCCAATGAGCAAGAAGGGAATTGATTCCCAGACTTAACCATATTATTTCATTGCTGACTAGCCCAATAAATTGGCCCAGTACTTTGTAAAGTTTATCTATTATTGTCACAAGTAGGGTAACATTAATACTGCAATGAAGTTACTGTGAAAGTCCCCTAGTCGCCACACTCTGGCGCCTGTTCGGGTACACTGAGGGAGAATTTAGCATGGCCAATGCAACTAACCAGCACGTCTTTCGGACTTTGGGAGGAAACTGGAGCAGCCCGGAGGAAACCCACGCAGACATGGGGAGGATATGCAGACTCCTCACAGACACCCAAGCCGGGAATCGAACCCGGGTCCCTGGCACTGTGAGGCAGCAGTGCTAATCACTGTGCCACCGTGCCGCCCTGCAAGAGGGTAAACTACACTGCAAATTACGTACTCCACTTTTCGCATTGTGAATTTGCACCAAAGTTTCCTGTGAAAGTAATTTAAACGCACTGTGATCAGGAACTTGTTGAACCTCAGGAACTGGGCAGCCAATGGCTGACCCCATCACCAGTAAATAACCAATTAAACAGGTCAACATCGATGTAACCCGAGTTATAGGACTCTGAACTTTTAATTATTTTGCTTTGCTAAACTTGATCCCTTGCAGAACATTGTTTTTGGTTCAGGACATGCTCAGCTCCTGGTTGCAGTTTGTTTTCGAGATATTCTGAATTACAGACTTTGTTTTCTAACTGCTTACTTAGAAGGTGAACTTAGAGAAGTTCAAATAAAAAGCTGAGATGAAATCAAATGGTGGTGAAATTAGACCTTGTGCCCATTTCAAGGTCACAAAATTGGAGCAAAACAATTTTGCTATGTAGCATGCACTATTGGAGGCAACCAACATCAAGGTCCTTTCTCTTTTCTTTAACTTACTTGAATGTGAAGCCAGGTGGAGCTCTTTACCATTCTGGACCTTTCAGTACCATATGGTGTCCATGAGTGAATGGGAAGATGATCAATGTCTTCTTGGATACCTCTGCAACTGCCAATGTTTATGTTGTATAGAATCTTGGTTTGACTGACTTGGAGTACCTTATAAAAATGATACAGAGACACTGAAGAGGATGCGAAATAGATTTACTAGGATGATGGCAGAACTGAGATGTTATAACTATCAGGAAAGATTGAATAAGTTTAGGACTGTTTTCTCTAGAAAGGTAAATACGAAAGGATGCCCTAGTAGAAGCCTTTATGATTGTGAAAGGGTTTGGTAGGGTAGACATAGAGATGATTTTACGGCCTTGCTCATCCCAAAACTGTTAAATCCTGCCCAACCTTCCCATTGTACGCCCCCACCCGCTCCAATTCCCGTGGTGGGCAGGGTGGTACAATTCCGGCTGATGTCTCATTAAAGACATGATGATGTCTGGGCAGCATGGTGGCACAGTGGTTAGCTCTGCTGCCTCACAACGCCAGGGACCCAGGTTCAATTCCAGCCTTGAGTGACTGTGTGGAGTTTGCACGTTTTCCCAGTCTCTGCGTGGGTTTCCTCCGGGTGCTGTGGTTTCCTCCCACAGTCCAAAGATGTGCAAGTTAGGTCGATTGGCCATGCTAAAATTGCCCCATAGTGTCAGGGGTGTTAGCCGGGTAAATATGTAGGGTTACAGGGATAAGGCCTGGGTGGGATTGTTGTCGACGCAGGCTCAATGGGCCAAATGGCTTCCTCCTGCACTGTATGGATTCTATGATGTTTCCGCCTGTGAGGTAGATCAGAACTAGAGGCCATAAACATGTGATAGTCACTAATGAATCTTATAAGGAATTCTGGAGAAACGTCTTTAACTAGAGAATGGTTAGAATGTGGAACTCGCAACCACAGGGTGTAGTTGAGGTAATCTGCATAGATACATTTAAGGGGATTCTCCAAGTAAGAAATGAATGGAAAGATACATTGATGGGGCTGGATGAGGAGGATGAGAGGGGGCTCACATGGAGGATAAACACTTGTTGAACTGAATGGCCTGTTTCTGTACTGTAAAATCAATGTAATACTGTACTATATACATGGTGTATTTTGCCAGTGTTAGTTACTGTCACTGAAAGTGAGACCTTGGAGATATAATCAGATAAAGCAGAGAAGAAGCCCAGAGGAAGTCAACATCTTTTCCCAAAGGGTAGGGGAGTCTAAAACTAGAGGGCATAGGTTTAACGTGAGAGGGGAGAGATACAAAAGGGTCCAGAGGGGCAATTTTTTCACACAAAGGGTGGTGAGTGTCTGGAATGAGCTGCCAGAGGCAGTAGTGGAGTCATAGTGATTTACAGCATGGAAACAGGCCCTTCAGCCCAACTTGTCCATGCCGCCCTTTTTTTTTAAAAACCCCTAAGCTAATTCCAATTGCCTGCATTTGGTCCATATCCCTCTATACCCATCGTACCCATGTAACTATCTAAATGCTTTTTAAAAGACAAAATTGTACCCGCCTCTACTACTACCTCTGGCAGCTTGTTCCAGACACTCACCACCTTCTGCGTGAAAAAATTGCCCCTCTGAACGCTTTTGTATCTCTCCCCTCTCACCTTAAACCTATGCCCTCTAGTTTTAGACTGCACTACCTTTGGGAAAAGATATTGACTATCTACGTTGTCTATGCCCCTCATTATTTTATAGACCTCTATAAGGTCGCCCCTCAGCCTCCTACGCTCCAGAGAAAAAAGTCCCAGTCTATCCAGCCTCTCCATATAACTCAATCCATCAAGTCCCGATAGCATCCTAGTAAATCTTTTCTGCACTCTTTCTAGTTTAATAATATCCTTTCTATAATAGGGTGACCAGAATTGCACATACTATTCCAAGTGTGGCCGTACCAATGTCTTATACAACTTCAACAAGACGTCCCAACTCCTGTATTCAATGTTCTGACCGATGAAACCAAACATGCTGAATGCCTTCTTCACCACTCTGTCCACCTGTGACTCCACTTTCAAGGAGCTATGAACATGTACCCCTAAATCTCTTTGTTCTGTAACTCTCCCCAACGCCCTACCACTTGCATGCTGCCCTTTTTGTCAACCACTAAGCTAGTCCCAATTGCCCGCATTTGGCCCGTAATCCCTCTATACCCATCTTACCCATGTAACTGTCTAAATGCTTTTTAAAAGACAAAATTGTATCCGCCTCTACTACTACCTCTGGCAGCTCATTCCAGACACTCACCACCCTCTGTGTGAAAAAAGTGCTCCTCTGGACCCTTTTGTATCTCTCCCCTCTCACCTTAAACCTATGCCCTCTAGTTTTAGACTCTCCTATCTTTGGGAAAAGATGTTGACTATCTAGCTGATCTATGCCCCTCATTATTTTATAGACTTCTATAAGATCACCCCTACATGGGTTAGATGGGTATAGAGGGATATGGGCCAAACTCGGGCAATTGGGACTAGCTTAGTGGTTAAAAAAAGGGTGGCATGGACAAGCTGGGCTGAAGGGCCTGTTTCCATGCTGTAAAGTTCTATGACTCTATTTGGACCATCGTGTCTATGCCAGCTCTCTGAAAGAGCTATCCAATTACCGCAATCACACCTCTTTTCCCAAAGGCCTATCATTTCTTTCCCCCTTCAAGCATTTATTTGGTCCCAGTTTGAAGGCTATTACTGAATTTGCTTTCAGGCAATGCATGCTAAATCATAACTGCTCACAACAAGTGTGACAGAGTGTAATCGAGCTCCAACAGGTCATGTCACAACACTTCCCTCTGTCAACAGATTGTACTTTTCACTAACTTGCTGGAACAGCTGAAGAACACGTGATTGCCGAAATGAAAATCAAAGAAGTCCTGTATTGGTTTAAAACAGAATAGTCCTTGCTGCAGGCACAGATACAATCAAACTCTTACAATGTGGTTGGAACTTGGCAAGAGCAGACAGCAACACAGCTGGCTGAAGAGCATCTCTCGATTTAATAGAATCTCTTTCCTTCAAAGTAATGTTCATTTATTAGTCATAAGTAAGGCTTACATTAACACTGCAATGAAGTTACTGTAAAATTCCCCTAGTCGCCACACTCCGACACCTGTTCGGTTCAATGCAAATAACCAGCACATCTTTCAGAATGTGGGAGGAAACCCATGCAAACACTCGGAGTAGGTGCAAACTCCACACAGGCAGTGATCCAAGCCAAGAATCGAACCCGGGTCCCTGGTGCTGTGAGGCAACAGTGCTAACCACTGTGCCACCGTGCCGTCCTTTGGGAGAGTGGGAGATTTTACTAACTGGCCAAGTTACTTTGCTTTAGTTATTCCTTTTGACAGGCTGGCTGATGGCAGGAACTCGCAGTTGGGGGAATGTTTATGTACACCTCTAACCTGGTGTGACAGAATCCTTTAATATTGTAAGTATTTTTGTGGATCCATAAATAGTCATGAGCGTGAACCTAATAGCAGCCACCATTAGTTGGACTTGCTCCTGCAGGTTTTAAGATTTAAGAGTTTGCTGAAAGTGTGAAATAAAAACAGAAACAAGTCTCACAACACCAGGCTAAAGTCCAACAGGTTTATTTGACAGCACAAGCTTTCGGAGCGCCACCCCCTTCATCAGGTGAGTGACTCACCTGATAAAGGAGCAGTGCTCCAAAAGCTTGTGCTGTCAAATAAACCTGTTGGACTTTAACTTGGTGTTGTGAGACTTCTTACTGTGTTCACCCCAGTCCAACGCCGGCATCTCCACATCATAAAAACAGAAAGTGCTGGAAAATCTCAGCAGATCCGGCAGCATCTGTGGAGAGAGAAATAGAGTCAACGTTTCAAGTTCACATGAACTTTCTTTTTGAAGAACTAGACATGACTCAAAACATTAACACTATGTCTCACTCCGCAGATGCTGCCCAACCTACTCAATCTTCCCAGCATTTTCTGTTTTTATTTCAGATTTTAAACATGCACAGTATTTTGCTTTTATGCTAAAAGTGTGAGTTGAACATGGTGTGCAAAGGATTTGGAGCCTGGGTGATAGAGCAAACTGCAGGATATTTCATAGAATCGCAGAATCCCTACAGTACAGAAGGAGGCCATTCGGCCCATCAAGCCTGCTTCAACCACAATCCCACCCAGGCCCTATCCCCATAACCCCATGCATTTATCCATGCTAGTCCCCCTGACACTAAGGGAGAAGTTAGCATGGCCCATCCACCTAACCTGCACATCTTTGGATTGTGGGGGGGAAACCGGAGCACCCGGAGGAGACCCACACAGACATAGGGAGAACGTGCAGACTTCGCACAGGCAGTGAGTGACCCAAGCCGGGTCCCTGGTGCCGTGAGACAGCAGTGCTAACCACTGTGCCACCGTGCCGCTCATTTCCTTAACCAGTCAAATTGAAGGATTGTGAAACTACCAATGCAAGGATTGAGCAGGATATGTAAATAAGTGGATAAATTCAATGGTAATTCTGGTACAGAAAGAGGAATAAAGAGAAGGAAAAAAAGATTGGATTGATAGGGGAGGCATGGTGGCACAGTGGTTAGCACCAGGGACCTGGGTTCAAATCTCGGCTTGGGTCACTGTCTGTGTGGAGTTTGCACATTCTCCCGTGTCTGCGTGAGTTTCCTCCGGGTGCTCCGGTTTCCTCCCACAGTCCAAAGATGTGTGGGTTCAGTGGATTGGACATGCTAAATGGACCATTAGTATCAGCGGGATTAGCCAGGGTAAATGCGTGGGGTTACAGGGATAGGGCCTGGTAGGATTGTGGCTGGTGCAGACTCCATGGGCTGAATGGCCTCCTTCTGCACTGTCGGGATTCTAAGAGAGAGAAAAGAGGAAGGGAAAATAAGAAAACAAATTCAAGATTTTTCTTTGTTTAATTCTCCAATGACAATTTAAATGTGAAGGAGTGAGACACAGCACTTAATAGCTAATTTCCAACACTATTTGATAATTAACACTTATCGTGTCATTAAAAGGATGCGTAATCTGAAATTGCCAAGACTTAAATTGTTGTGCATCTACCATTCCATTCAATTTATTTCAACACTGAGGTAGATGATAAATTGTTGTTCCTGCAAAGCTGGTGGCGGAACAGTCTAACACGTTTCTTGAGCATTTACACATTGTGTACACTGCTATTTTGACAGCAAATTATGTCAGCCAACATATTAATGACAGGAACAGCCTTGTTCATTTTGTTTTAGAATCTTAAAAATAACTACAGCATGGTTAAGCAAGATTGAAGTGTTGAGAGACTGGAAAAGTTGATATTCGGAGTTTGATGAGTGTCCTTATATATAGATCACAGAAGTGACAATGCAGGTCCAACAACCAATTAGGAAAGCAAATTGCATTAATTAAATATAAGAGTAAAGAAGTCTTATGACAATTATATGGTGAGACCACACCTGGAGTACTGTGTACAAGTTTTGCTGTCCGTATCTAAGGATATATAGGGTGGGTCTCCTTTACCTGAATCCCTGGGGCTGATTACATTTTGGATTTCAGATCATTTTGTTTTTCAGATATTCCGTATAAACTTACATTCGCCTAGGCTAGCAATAGACTGAAGTAAATAAAATGGTTGGAAAAGTTAAATAAATCGTAATAAATCCATTCCTCCCTCCTCCCTCTTCTCTCCCCCCCCTCCCCCGCCGCCCCATGATCCCTCCTCTCTCCTCTCTTCCCCTGTCTCACACGCCTCCCCATTCTCCCATCCCCCTTGCCCCTCCTCCCCCTTCCACCTCCCGTCTCTCATGCCTTCCCCCCTCACTCTTTCCCAACCTCCTGTCCCTTCTCCCCTACACCCCCATTCCTGCTCTCCTCTCACCCACAGCCACCTACCTTCCTTACTTACCATCTAACCCCTTCCCCTCCCTCCACTCCTGCTTCCCCCTCCATCCTCCTTTCTCTCAGTTCCCCCCTCCCTATAGACCCGGAGAGCAGTTGAGAGTCAATTTATAGAATTTTATAGACCCCCCCTCCCTCCCTCCCCCCTCCCCCCCTCCCCCCCACCCCCTCCCTCCCACCCCCCTCCCCCCTCCCTCCCCCCTCCCACCCCCCCCTCCCTCCCCCCTCCCAGCCCCCCTCCCTCCCACCCCCCTCCCAGCCCCCTCCCCTCCACCCCACCCCCCACCACCCCCCCCACCCCCCACCCCCCACCCCCCACCCCCACCAGCTCTTTCCCTTCCCCCAAATTTTGAAAAAAATCTTTTTTTTCCCATTCATTCGTGGGACTTGGGCGCCACTAGCTGGTCAGCGTTTATTATCCATCCCTATTTACCCTGAGAGCAGTTGAGAGTCAACCACATTGCTGTGGCTCTGGTGTCACATGTGGACCTGACCAGGTAAGGACGTCAGATTTCCTTCCCCAAAGAACATTATTGAGCAGATGGGTTTTTCTGACAATTGACAATGGTTTCATGGTCATCAGTAGATTCTTATTTCCAGATATTTTTATCAAATTCAAATTCCACTATCTGCCATGGTGGGATTCGAACCCGGGTCCTCAGAATATTGGCTGAGTTTCTGGATTAATAGTGTAGTGATAATACCACTAGGCCATTGCCTTCCCTAAGTGAGGAAGGGTCGAGGTAAAGGTCAGCCATTGTCTTAGGTAGAGTAAGCTTGATGAGTTGAATGGTCCATTCCTGCTCCTACATCTTATGTTCCTAAGTGCACTCATGATTATCCAGTGTGTGTCATGGATTATATAGACTGCCATTGTCTATGTCTCTGGTCATCCAGCAATTCCTATTATGCTAGGCCTTGGGGTTCATAGAGTCTCTACAGTGCAGAAGGAAGCCATTCGGCCCATTGGTCTGCACCTACAACAATCCCACCCAGGCCCTAGCCCCATATATTTACCCTGCTAATCCCCCTGACACTAGGGTCAATTTAGCTCGGCCAATCAACCTAACTCCCATATCACTGTGGGAGGAAACCAGAGCACCTGGAGGAAACTTACCCAGCCACAGGGAACAAAGAACAAAGAACAATACAGCACAGGAACAGGCCCTTCGGCCCTCCAAGCCCGCGCCGCTCCCCGGTCCAGGATTGAATCCTGAATCCAGGATCCCCGCCCAATTTTCCAGCCTATCTACATACCAATATCCTATCCACCGAGCTGTCCCTCACAGCTACGATGCTTTGTTCATTACAACCTATTAACTCACCCCCACCCCCCATTCCAGACCATGTGATCTCCAGGGAGAGGCGAAAACCCAGAGTGAAAAACCCCAGGGCCAATATGGGGGAAAAAAATCTGGGAAATTCCTCTCCGACCCCCTGAGGCGATCGAAACGAGTCCAGGAGATCACAATGGCCCCGATCGGAAAATGCTTCCCAACCCTAGTCATTTCCACTTCCACGAACACCATATGAATTCCCTGCCCCGGAGACAGGTTCCCAACTATCCGCAGTCTCGCTCTGTACTGGCACCAGCAAGATGATCATAGAATGAAGCCTTGAAACGAGAAACAAGGAACAATTAGCCCGCGCCGCTCCCTGGTCCAAACTAGACCACTCTTTTGTATCCCTCCATTCCCACTCCGTTCATATAGCTGTCTAGATAAGTCTTAACATGTGCAAACTCCACACAACCAGTGACCCGAAGCAGGAATTGAACCTGGGTCCCTGGGGCTGTGAGGCAGCAGTGCTAACCACTGTGCCACCATGCTGCCCGGGGTTATGGAGGTACAAGGGGGAAATGCATTGCCTATACTTTATGCTGAATAGGTAGAAGTTATACTGTAAACTTTTCAAACCCAGCTTTATCGTGGTCACTCGGGTAAGACCATGTTTTCAGATTTTGAAAAAAATAGTGGAAAGTGTTAAAAATAAAGACAGATCCATCCACAACTGGAAGTCTGGTGCTTTGAATTGAGCTCTTTCAGTGGGACTAGAAAGTTTTAAAGTTTATTTATTCGTGTCACTAGGAGTCTTACGTTAACACTGCAATGAAATTACTGTGAAAATCCCCTAGTCACCACACTCCAGCGCCTGTTCGGGGACACTGAGGGAGAATTTAGCATGGCCAATCAACCTAACCAACACATCTTTCGGACTGTGGGAGGAAACCGGAGCACCCGGAGGAAACCCACGCAGACACGGGGAGAACGTGCAGACTCTACACAGGAGTCAAACTGAGGAGACAAACCAGCTCCTTTGTGGGAGTAAATAAAATGGAGGCAGGATTGAGAGGGAGTGAGGGCTGGAGAAAGGCCCACAAATATGTGATCTGTGGTGTCTAAAGGCAGCCATTAGTGATTTCACCAGGGGATCATTTAAGCTTCACTGCCGTTGCCAGTTTAAAATGCAGAAGAATTGAACAAAGCAGAATAAGACATCCAGAAGTCACCAAAAGTGATGCAGTAGATTTAACTTCTACCTTTATGACGAAGAATGATACAAGCACCCTCCTCCTTTGAAACTTTTAAACTGTTTGACACAGTTTCTAAGGGAAGTGAGAGGGGGTGGGGAAGAGGAGATAGAGAGGGCGACAACACACGGGCCGCTTCTCTCACTGAAGCCTAGGAAAGAAGGGAACAATATTGCTTTTGGCAGTGGTGCCCTGGGTCACTATTCTGCAATAAACCCCATCTCTGCTAAAATTAAGATTGATCTGTCACTAGTTGACCCATTAGATTTTAATTCTTGACCCAAGCTCAGTGACCAGGAAGGTTTCCTCTATTCCTCCCTCATTGATGCTCCCTGCCA